>NW_028317966.1:4602500-4940000 GCF_062004578.1 Staurois parvus
ATCCCAAAGAGATCCTGTCATCACTCCGTACATAATTCAAAGACATCCTATAATCACCCCATGCATATCCCAAAGAGATCCTGTCATTACTCCACACATAAAGAGATCCTTTCATAACCCCACGCATATCCTAAAGAGATCCTGTCATCACTCCACACATAAAGAGATCCTGTCATCACTCCACGCATATCCCAAAGACACTTTGTCATCACTCCATGCATATCTCAAAGAGATCCTGTCATCAATCCACGCATATCTCAAATAAATCCTGTCATCACTCCACATATATTCCAAAGAGATCCTGTCATCACTCCAGGCATATCCCAAAGAGACCCTGTCATAATTCCAGGCATAACCCAAAGAGATCCTGTCATCACTCCAGGCATATCCCGAAGAGATCCTGTCATAATTCCAGGCATATCCCAAAGAGATCCTGTCATCACTCCACACATATCTCAAAGAGATCCTGCTATCACTCTACGCATATCCCAAAGAGATCCTGTCATCATTGCACGCATATCGCAAATGCTGTCATCACTCTACATATATCCCAAAGACATCCTGTCATCACCCCACGCATATCCCAAAGACACACTATCATCACTCCATGCATATCTCAAAGAGATTCTGTCATCACTCCACTCATATCCCAAAGAGATCCTGTCATCATTCCACGTATATCCCAAAGAAATCCTGTCATCACTCTACGGATATCTCAAAGAGATCATGTCATCACTCCAGGCATATCCCAAAGAGACCCTGTCATAATTCCAGGCATATCCCAAAGAGATCCTGACATCACTCCACGTATATCCCAAGGAGATCCTGTCATCACTCCAAATATATCCCAAAAAGATCCTGTCATCACTCCACGGATATCTCAAAGACATTCTGTCATCACTCCACACATCCCAAAGAAATCCTGTCGCAGCGCCACGCATATCTCAAAAAGATCCTGTCATCAGTCCACGCATATCTCAAAGAAATCCTGTCATCACTCCACACATATCTCAAAGAGACCATATCATCACTCCACGCATATCTCAAAGAGATCCTGTCATCACTCCAATCATATCTAAAGGGATCCTGTCACCACTCCACACATATCTCAAACAGAACCTGTCATCACGCCATGCATATCTCAGAGAAATCCTGTCATCACGCCACTCATAACTCAAAGAGACCCTATCATTACTTCACGCATATCTCAAAGAAATCCTGTCATCACTCCACGCATATCTAAAGGGAACCTGTCATCACTCCACACATATCTCAAACAGAACCTTTCATCACGCCATGCATATCTCAAAGAGATCCTTTCAACACTCCAGGCATATCCCAAAGAGACTCTGTCATAATTCCAGGCATATCCCAAAAAGATCCTGTCATCATTCCATGCATATCCCAAAGAGATTCTGTCATCACTCTAGGCATATCCCAAAGAGACCCTGTCATAATTCCAGGCATATCCCAAAGAGATCCTGTCATCACTACAGGCATATCCCAAAGAGACCCTGTCATCACTACAGGCATATCCCAAAGAGATCCTGTCATCACTCCACATATTTCCCAAAGAGATCCTGTCATCATTCCATGCATATCCCAAAGAGATCCTGTCATCACTCCAGGCATATCCCAAAGAGACCCTGTCATAATTCCAGGCATATCCCAAAGAGACCGTGTCATAATTCCAGGCATATCCCAAAGAGATCCTGTCGTCACTCCACACATATCCCAAAGAGATCCTGTCATCATTCCACGCATATCTCAAATCCTGTCATCACTCTACATATATCCCAAAGACATCCTGTCATCACCCCATGCATATCCCAAAGACACTCTGTCATCATTCCACGCATATCTCAAAGAGATTCTGTCATCACTCCACGCATATCAAAGAGATCCTATCATCACTCCAAGTACAGTATAACCCAAAGAGATTCTGTCATCATTCCAAGCATATCCAAAAGAGATCCTGTCATTATTCCACGCATATCTCAAAGAGATCCTGTCATCACTCCAGGCATATCCCAAAGAGACCCTATCGTTATTCTAGGCATATCCCAAAAAGATCCTGTCAGCACTCCACGTATATCCCAAAGAGATACTGTCATCACTTCATGCATATCTCAAAGAGATCCTGTCATCACTCCAACTATATCCCAAGGAGATCCTGTCATCACTCCACGCATATCTCAAAGACATCCTGTTATCACTCCACACATCCCAAAGAAATCCTGTCACAGCTCTACGCATATCTCAAAAAGATCCTGTCATCAGTCCACGCATATCTCAAAAAGATCCTGGCATCAGTCCACGCATATCCCAAATATCCCAAAGAGATCCTGTCATCACTCCACACATATCCCAAAGAGACCCTATCATCACTTCACGCATATCTCAAAGAGATCCTGTCATCACTCCACGCAAATCTAAAGGGAACCTGTCATCACTCCACACATATCTCAAACAGAACCTGTCATCACACCACGCATATCTCAAAGAGATCCTGTCATCACTCCACTCATATCTCAAAGAGATCTGGCCAACACGCCACGCATATCTAAAGGGACCCTGTCATCACTCCACTCATATCTCAAAGAGATCTGGCCAACACGCCACCCATATCTAAAGGGACCCTGTCATCACTCTAAGCATTTCTCAAAGAGACCCTGTCATCACTCCACGCATATCTAAAGGGACCCTATCATCACTCCACACATTTCTCAAAGAGACTCTGTCATCACGCCACGCATATCTCAGAGAAATCCTGTCATCACGCCACTCATAACTCAAAGAGATCCTATCATCACTCCACTCATATCTCAAAGAGATCCTGTCATCACTCCACTCAAATCTCAAAGAGATCCTGTCATCACTCCACTCAAATCTCAAAGAGATCCTGTCATCACTCCACTCATATCTCAAAGAGTACCCAGATTTCTCTACAGAGCTGCAAAATCATTGTGCAAAGTTTTACAGAAGCCAAGCCGGCTGCGTTAGTTACATGTTGAAGTGATTCTAAAAGTTTATTTTTTTTTTCAAATAACAAACATGTAATACTTACATTCTCTGTATAGCAGTTTTGCACAAAGCAAGGTCCCCCCGCTAGTGCTCCTGGCCCCTCCCCCTTCTGAGTGCCCCATAGCAAACTGCTTGCTTTAGGGGGCTTGATACTAAGCCGCACTCTGTGTGTCCATTGACACACACAAATTGACTCGGCCCACCCCTGCTTTCTCCTGACCGGTTGTGACTGACAGCAGCAGTAGCCATTGGCTCCCACTGCTGCTTTTATGGGCTCGGGAGAGCAGAACACCCCATTTTCACCATAATGCACAGAATGCATTAGGGTTAAAAAAAAAACCTTCCACTTTTAGAGCCACTGTAAATACGCAAGATGATCTCTCCCATTTCTTCACCAAATCAGAGAACACACTGCAATGACTTGAGCAATCCTTGAATCTAACAGGTGCCAGGGTGAATTAACCCCAATGCACATTAGCAGGCTTTATGTCATCCTCTGGATAGCCAATCAAGTTGTACCTGGAAGAAAACCACCCGAAGATGTCAGCGGATGTGACAGAGCAATGATGGACATTACAGCCACTATGGCTCTTGGGCAGGGCCGTGGATAAGGGGGTACCACTAGTCCACTTGTACGGGGCCCAGGCCAGCAGGGGGGCACAGGCATCTAGGTGAATCACATGCGGGCAGGGAGGGTGATTCACTCACTGTATTCATTCCTTGCTGAAGCATAGTAAACTGTTTTTTGTGGGGGGGGGGGGGGGCCCTGTCAGGTTGGCTGTATGGGGCCCCATTGTTTCTAACAGCAGCCGTGCTCTTGGGGGGTGCTTGGGGAGCCTGTTCATACGTGGACATCATGGTAAAATCCCTAAACACCAACTGCAGAGTTTATTTCTGGTATAAGGTGTGCATGGAGCGATGACATCCTTGTACTAGTCTTTCTGCTTTGTGTTCATAAAGACCTGTCAGTGCTGTAAGGTGTTTGACTAGCCTGGAACACTCCTATAATAGGGTAACACTATTGTCTCCCTGGCTTAAACATGAAGTCTGTTTCTGATTGTTTGGGCAGAGACATTCACACCAGTGTTATAAAACAAAAAAAGGTAGCACTATCAAATTAAATGTCCAAAATCAAACAGTGATAAATAGAACAGTGAAAAATTAAATGATAAAAAAAAGGCTCTAAAATGTTTTTCTTTCCATCAACAGTGACAAATGTCCATCACCATAAGAACAGATTTGTGTAAATCCACCACCAACTGAAATGAATAAACTCACCAGAGAAAATTGCCAGTTAAATTATAAACCAGCAATTGCACTTGTTTGCTCTGGGAGCAATACTCTGCAGGTAGACTCAGCGGTGACCAGCTTTTCAAATTATTCCTCTCTCAGCTTGTTGATGTAGTTTATTGAAAATCAGGGAGACTCAGATTTCCAGACACTTATTAATCCTTACTGGGAGCAATACTCTGCAGATCTATAAATTCAGCAGCGAAAACTTCCATCACTATGGTGATGGACATTTTTCACTGTTGATGGAAAGAAAAAACATTTTTTAGAGACTTTTCTTGGTCATTTAATTTTTCACTGTTTTATTTATCACTGTTTGATTTTGGACATTTAATTTGATAGTGCTACCTCTTTTTGTTTTATGATTACCACCTTTATTTAAGGGTAAGGTTTAGCAGCTTACGTTAATTGACTACATGTTAACACTTTTCGCGCTATTTTCATTTATATTTTATTCACACCAGTGCAGGGGCGGACTGACAACTCATGGGGACCCCGGGCAATAGGGGATCATGGGGCCCCTGTGTCCTTGCCCAAATTCAAAAAAGCCTATGAAAAAGGTACCAGGGGCATCTCATGGGGCCCCCTACTGACCACGGGCCCTCGGGCAGTGCCCGAGTTTCCAAATGATCAGTCCGCCCCTGCACCAGTGGCCTGCTGGAGGTAATTTTGTAGGGCTCTGGCAGTGCTCATCCTGTTTCTCCTTGCATAAAGGAGCACATACCAGTCCTGCTGATGGGTTAAGGACCTTCTATGGCTCTGTCCAGCTCTCCTAGAATAACTGCCTGTCTTCTGGAATCTCCTCCATGCTCTTGAGAATGTGCTGGGAGACACAGCAAACCTTCTGGCAATGGCACGTATTGATGTGCCATCCTGGAGGAGTTGGACTGCCTGTGCAACCTCTGTAGGGTCCAGGTATTGCCTCATGCTACCAGTAGTGACACTGGCCCTAGCCAAATGCAAAACTAGCGAAAAACAGTCAGAAAGATCAGTAGGGAAAAAAATGTCAGTAGCCTCCACCTATACAACTATTCCTGTTTTGGGGGTCGTCTCATTGTTTCCCACCTAGTGCACCTGTTAATTTCATTAACACCAAAGCAGCTGAAACTGACTAACAACCCCCTCTGCTACTTAACTAACAAGATCAATATCCCAGGAGTTTAACTGACTTGATGCTATACTCTGATTAAAAAGTCTTCCTTTAATTTTTTTGAGCAGTGTATTATTATTATAATACAGGATTTATTTAGTGCCAACAGTTTGCGCAGCGCTTTACAATATAAAGGGGGACAGTACAGTTACAATACAATAAAAAACAAGAGGATTAAGAGGGCCCTGCTTATAAAAGCTTACAATCTAATAGGGTGGGGCAAGTGGTACAAAGGGTTTAACTGTGGGGATAAGCTAATGGAAGTGAAAAATCTTTAACTGGAGGGGGTGATAGGGTTCCCTGAAGAGATGAGTTTTCAGGGATCGCCTAAAAGCAGCCAGAGTAGGGGATTGTCAGACAAATTGAACTGGAGAGTTCCAGAGGATGGGAGAGTCTGGCAAAGTCCCGGAGACAAGCATGGGAGAAGGAGACAAGGGAGCTTGAGAGCAGCAGAGAGAACGATGTTTGTGATATTTGTAGACTGGTGATGTAGCCTGGGGCAGTTGTAAATAACTTTGTATGTTGTTAGTATTTTAAATTTAATTTAATTTTGAATTTAATTCGCTGGGCAATCGGAAGGCAGTGGAGGGATTGGCAGAGATGGGTGGCAGACACTGCGCGGTTGGTATGGTAGATGGTTCTTTCATGATATACCAAAGAGGGGATAGCCTACAGATAGGGAGGCCTATAAGAAGTAAGTTGTAATAGTCAATGCGAGAGATAACAAGGGAGTGAACGAGTAGCTTGGTGGTTTCATTAGTTAAAATGAGGTGAAGTTTAGAGATGTTACGGAGGTGAAGTCTACAAGCTTTTGACAGCGATTGGATTTGAGGCCGAAAGGACAGGTCGGAGTCCAGGATTACACCCAGTACCTTGGCTTCAGGGGAGGGACTGACAGTTGCATTTTTAAGTTTGATGGTGAAGTCATGGAGGAGGGCACAAGACTATGTATATGTACTGTATATATTATGTATATACCAATTCTGACTGATGCTCCTGGAAGCTGGAAATTCACTAAAGAATATATCGATACTCTAGTGATCTCCACTTGCTTCCCATTCCGAAGGCTGCACTAGTGCTTAATTAACACAAGAGGTCGGCCGTTTAGCATAGGCACCATATAAAGAATGCTTTGCATTTTCTGAATTAATGCAAAATGATCTCTGAAACCTCTTCATCTCGTTCAGAGAACACTTTACCTTAATTCAGAAAATGCAAAGCAGAGTAGCCAATGTCCTTTGTTCAGTAAGAAGCAAATTAGCTACTCAGCACAGAACCCAGAAGGTAATGGAGATTACTGGAGCAGTGGAGTCTACTTCAGTAATTTCCAGCTGTCAGGGGCATCAACCAGTTATGGCATATGCTTTGTTCCATTGGTCCAAGTTGGACGAATGTAAATATGTATAAAATACCCATGATTGGAACTATTCTTTAAAGTAGAGCTCCGCAAATATCTGGATGGACAGTGGGAGGTAAGTTTAAAGTGGTAATTACATTTGCACTTAGCTCCCAGCTATCCCTTGGAGGGATTGCCCCTCTTTTGAGCCTAAATCCCTCTGTCCTTCTTGCAGTCTCAGTCGTTCCTACTTTTGGTCCATATGGGGCCCCCTACTGACCCCGGGCCCTCGGGCAGTGCCCGAGTGACTAAATGGTCAGTCCGCCCCTGGTACAGAGCCCTGTGCTTACTAACAACACAGGGCTCTGTACAATGAGCAACTATGTGGCTGTGTTTTTAGAGAGAAAACACATTTGCATCTGTTAGTAAAAGCAACACATATTTCAGACATTACACATTGTTAGGCACACATTTAACCCTTTGATTGCCCCTAGATGTTAACCCTTTCCAAACCAGCATCATTAGTAAAGTGGCAGTATATAGTATTATCACTGATCACTGTATTATTGTAACTAGAGATGTTAGTGTCAGTTACTTAGTTCCCACCCAGTGTCTGTTTGCAGAATACATTTTGGCCTAAATTTACGAAAAAAAATTTTTTTTTTTCATTATTATTATTTTTATTATTGGATATGTTTTATAGCAGAAAATGTTTTACTATCACAGTTGGTACCTTAAAGGATAAGTTCACTTTAAAAAAAAATAATCAGTAAATGCACATGTTTTTACAGGTAAAAAAAATGTGCATTTACTATTATTTTTTTTTTGGAGCCTGGAAAGCATTACACCAGCAATCAGCAACTCACTGGTGCCATGCAGGACTCCTGCAAACCTGTTAGTGTATCTGTGTTCCTGTACATCCCATATGGACAAGCAGACACAGTCTGACAGGAAGATTCAATGAACTACCACAGCACCTACCACAGCGCTGTGGTAGTTCATTGAGAACTGCAAGCTGGCAGCCACAAAGGCTGTCGGGACTTGTAGTTCATTCATTCACAGAGCTCTGTGAATGAATGACGTGGCCATGTGGGTGGAGCCCTGCATGACCATGCTGTTTTTGAAAAGTGACAGCTAGTACGGGGAAACTTCTCCCAATACTGCTGTCACAAGGAATGGGAGATAGGGGAGCAGCTGCAGGATTTGGAACATGTTCCATGTTCCACCCTAACAATGGGAACTTCTCCTTAATGTGAACTTTTCTATTCCCCTAGCACAGTGGTTCTTAACCTTTTTGGAGGTACTGAACCCCACCAGTTTCATATGCGCATTCACCGAACCCTTCTTAATTGGAAAAATAAAATATGATTTTTAAAATTCAAAACATAGGTATATATTTATACATAGGTGCACAAAATGAACAAAACCATTAAGAACAAAGAACAAAACCATTAAAACATGATTTTCACACAAAAACAAAATAATGAATATTTACCGCAAATCAGTGTGACTTCTGCTGTTGTCTTTCAGAGGCCAGTTCAGAAATGCGCGGCATTACCTTGGCAAGTGCCACTCTCATGTCATTTTTGCAACAAAGTCTGTTCCTTTTCTTCGTCTTTATGTCCAGCATCCTCGAAAAGGATTGCTCGCAAAGATATGTTGTAACAAACGGTATGAAAATTCATCCCCCATAGTAATTCATCCCCCATATAGTAATTCATTCCCCATAGTAATTCATCCCCCATATAGTAATTCATCCCCCATAGTAATTCATCCCCATATAGTAATTCATCCCCCATATAGTAATTCATCCCCCATAGTAATTCATCCCCCATAGTAATTCATCCCCCATATAGTAATTCATCCCCCCTATAGTAATTCATCCCCCATATAGTAATTCATCCCCCATATTAATTCATCCCTCATATAGTAGTAGTAAGTAAGTAGCAAGTAGTAAGCCAAGTCCCCCCTGTGTCAATTCACTTACCTTTGCTCCGCGCGTTCCTCTCGCCGTATTCCCGCGCCGTTCCGGTCTTCAGGGCGGACTGTGAGAGGAGCCTAGCTCCTCTCACGTTCGTCACGCTGCCCCGCCTACACACATCCTGACAGCCAATCACTGGCTATCAGGATGTGAGTGGCAGCGAGACTGGCCAATCATTGCATTTGAGCGCGCTGCCCTGGCTGGTTTTTTCTTTGGATCACGCTGCAGAGTCCCTGCCGCCCGAGAGGAGGGAGGGGAGCGGGCACCTGGCACACAAGAGCCGCATTAAAGCGTGTAAAGAGCCGCATGTGGCTCGCGAGCCGCGGCTTGCCGACCACTGGGCTAAGCGATGTTGCGTGACCACATGCAGCCAATGATGGACAAGCGGGGCATGTCATCACGAATCATATGAGTCGGGTGTGGGTCTTCACCTCCGCCGAACCCGCGAGACTGACTCACCGAACCCCTGGGGTTCGATCGAACCCAGGTTAAGAACCACTGCCCTAGCATGTAAACAGAGCAGTACCTACACAATCTAATCCATTAGTCATTTCAAATCTTGTCTTTTCTTTTCTCAAAGCATGTAGACTAAACCACTGCTTCTGATAAGCACATTTTGATTTTTCTTTATGTTGAAAGTCCTATATATATATATATATATATATATATATATATATATATATATATATATACCTATCCAGTGGTGTATTTAGGTTTTTTGCTGCCCTAGGAAAAACAAAAATCAAATGCCCCCGAACAGAACCTGACACCAACCAACACCAGACCCCTTCTAACCCCCCCAACCCGGAGAGAGCCTGGCAGTGACCACCAACAACACCCCCTGCCCCCCCACCCGCTAAAGCCTTCCACTAACACCTCCTCTGCCCAGTAGCAGAGAGGAAGACGCTCACCTACACAGCTCCGGACATCCCCAGGAATGAGAGTCAGGCTCTGCATACACCTTGAAGCAGGCCGTAGACTCTTTCAGATCCTACCTGGTCCCCATGCCACATATGTTCCTTCTTCCTAGGGGGGTGCTGCCCCCCTGAAAAATGCCACCCTAGGCAAATGCTTTGTTTGCCTTGTGATATATACGCCCCTATATATATCCTATACCTACAGCTAGATGGATCCCATCTTACTCTAAAAGCTGCAGGTATCATTTGAACATATTTCAACACCACCATCCTCTTCTCCCAAAACATACCTAGCTGAGGTCAGCCAAGTGCTGTGCCCTACTGTACTGTATGTTGACAGTGTTAAGCTGATAAGCACTGTACAAAGCAATATAGCCTTGAGTGGCTGAGAGCACTGCCCTCATCTCCTAGTCTTGGTGCTGCTGTACAGGTTGCAGGAGGCTGTTCTCTTTCAGATACAAATCCTATATAATACACAGTATTAAAATACAGTACAGTTGTCACTTTTGGTGTCTCAGTGGGGTTTTTTTGCTCCAGTTCTGAATGGAGCTAAGCATAGTGTAGCCCTCTTTTGGAGGGTTATGAGAAATGGCCCTCCCCAAGCAGGATATGATACTAAACCTGTAAGTAAAAAGGAGAACCAGAACCTTTCCTGAGTGGAAGAGTGTGATTGATAATAACGTTTGCACCTAGAACAGGACTCTGTGAACAAGCATTAATCTAACCAAAGCAACTGGAAGCAGAAGAACTACAACAACCAGTATATAGCATTTACCATAAGCATACAGATGCACAGAAATAATACAAACTTTATATAAGAAGAGATTGTTAACAGTACATCATTCAATGTATAAACAGATATTTTTAGCAAAGGACCCGATAGGAGTACTGGTGGAATTGTGTACGTATACCAAGGTATATATAGTTATTCATAGAGAAATCTCCTTATGAATGTTGCAGGAAAGTCCCATTGCAGGAGTCCAGAGGATGATGCGGCATTTGTCTTTGTGTCGGAGACCTGAATAAAATATCTGCAGTGATGAGGCGACCCTCCAGCCATTGACCATAGAGGGCAGCAGATCCCTACAATAGCATGCTATATTACTGAGGTCCTCCCAGCAGTACATACATTTAGGCAGTCCATCATCTGATTGAGCAGCAGCAATGAAGCACTGTGTGACATGGCTTTGTCATTAAGATGAAGTTCTGTCCCAACTGCTATAGTGACTTCTGGGCTTTTCAGTGGATTTTTATGTGTGCACAAATCTATTCACAGTACTCAGCAGTCAGGAAAGTATGCTGGTCAGTCACCATTGTCCTCACTTGATCTGTTCACATTGACTTAGAACAGAGGGCCTTTATCTGGCCCTTGGGACACTATTGCTCCAACTGATATTAACAAAGGGGCATAATTTCTCCCACTGATGCCAACAATAACGTACTATTCCTCTCACTGACACCAATGATGGGGCACTATTCCTCCCACTGACACCAACAACAGGGCACTTTTCCTCCCAATAACACCAATGATGAGGCACTATTCCTCACACTTACACCAACAATGGGGCATTGTTCCACTGATAGCAGTGATCGACTACTACGTATTCCTCCCACTGATGCCAATGACAGGGCACTATTCCTCCTACTGATGCCAATGACAGGGCACTATTCCTCTTACTGATTCCAGTGCTGGGGTACTATTCCTCCCACAGATGCCAGTGACTGGGTATTATTCCTCCAACTGATGCCAGTGATGGGGTACTATTCCTCCCACTAATGCCAATGATGGGGCACTATTCCTCCCAATGATGGCAGTGATAAGGTACTATTCCTCCCACTAATGCCAATGATGGGGCACTACTACTCCCAATGATGGCAGTGATGAGGTACTATTCCTCCCACTAATGCCAATGATGGGGCACTATTCTTCCTACTGATTCCAGTGATGGGGCACTATTCCTTCCACTGATGCCAGTGATGGTGGGGTACTATTCCTCCCACTTATGCCAATGATGGGGCACTTTTCCTCCCACTGATGCCAGTGATGGTGTACTATTCCTCTCATTGATGCCAGTGATGGGGTACTGTTCCTCCCACTAATGCCAATGATGGGGGCACTATTCCTCCCACTGATACCAATGACGGGCACTTTTCCTCCTACTGATTCCAGTGATTGGGGTACTATTCCCCCCACTGATGGCAGTGACGGGGTACTATTCCTCCCACTGATGCCAGTGACAGGGTACTATTCCTCCCACTAATGCCAATGACAGGGCACTATTCCTCCCACTGATGCCAGTGACAGGGCACTATTCCTCCCACTGATGCCAGTGACGGGGCACTATTCCTCCGACTTATGCCAATGATGGGGCATTATTCCTCCCACTGATGCCAGTGATGGTGTACTATTCCTCCCATTGATGCCAGTGACGGGGTACTGTTCCTCCCACTAATGCCAATGATGGGGGCACTATTCCTCCCACTGATGCCAATGATGGGGCACTATTCCTCCTACTGATTCCAGTGATTGGGGTACTATTCCTCCCACTGATGCCAGTGACGGGGCACTATTCCTCCCACTGATGCCAGTGACGGGGCACTATTCCTCCCACTGATGCCAGTGACGGGGCACTATTCTTCCCACTGATGCCAGTGATGGGGCACTATTCCTTCTACTAATGCCAATGATAGGGCACTATTCCTCCTACTAATGCCAATGATGGGGCACTATTCCTTCCACTGACACCAACAATGGGGCACTATTTTGATAATACCATAAATAGAGCATTGTTCACTTCCAGTAACAGGAGGACATTTTCTACCCCCACTGGACACAGTCAGGTCCCTCCAAAGTATGAAGGACAGTAAACTGGTCCTTTTTTAGAAAGTTTGGTGACCCCTGATTTAGATGAATAGGACTGTAGGTTATGAATTCCATTCATATCAATCTCAGCAGATTTTTAATTTCTTTTTTTTAAATAATGCTTGATCAGGAAAACGCATAAGGGAATAACAAAAACACGTTCCAAATTACAAGTTTTTATAGAACAAACTAAGTAATATCTCCAACCTTGCCAGATCTAGAATAGGCACACTATTTGCTGGTAAACAAAATAATAAAAAAAAGAAACATTGACACAGAAGCTAAAATATACATATTATTATGTGTTTATACATGTAAATGTGTTTCTAAATTTGTACTTTGTACTTCTAAATTATTATCATATGGCACTTTAGATACACAAGGGGGTTGGTTTACTAAAAACTGGAGAGTGCAAAATGTGATGCAGCTCTGCACAGAAACCAATGCAAACTGATTGGTTACCATGCACAGCTACACCAGATTTTGCACTCTCCAGTTTAGCCCTTACGCTTCCAGAGCCATTTTATCATTTTTTGCACACGTTTAAAAAATCATTTTAGACTTGAAGATTACACAAAACCCCCAAAATATTATATATTTTTTGAAAACAGACATCCTAGAGAATAAAATAGTGGAATTTCCAATTTTTTAGGTCACACGATATTGTTGCAAAGGTCTAGGAAACGCAAAATTTCTGTAGAAATCACACTAAAGTGAATTTTAGGGCAAACAAATGCAATACATTACCCACATTTTTGGTAAAATATAAAAGATGAGGTTTTGCCAAGTAAATAGATACCCAACAGCCAAATCTTAAATTTGTGTGCACCTATGAAATTGCAGCAAACGTCAGTACCCTATAATTTCTATAGACAACGCTTCAAAAGCCCCTATAGGCCATCAGTTTAGCGTTAGGGAGGAGGCCTGGTGCTAGAATTATTGCTCTCACTCCAATGTGCGTGGTGATATGTAACGTGTATCGTAATCAACATTTTCACACGTAGGCGCCCCAACACATGCATTTACTTACATACATGCGTATACGTGGGGGTGAGGGGACCTCAACATTTTTTGTTATGTGTTTGGGTGTAACTTTAATTTTTTGCAATTAATAAACTTTTTTTTACTTTTTTTTCATCACATAGGGAACACTATGTGATTATTTTTAAGGTGACAGGTTCTCTAAAAGACCCTGCATGTCTCCTCTGGGCTCCATTAGATGTATTGCAATGCAAACTGCCTCAAGTAAATGGGGCCACTCTGCAAGTGCCCCACAACTACATGCTTCTGCGGGATCCAAGGGATGAGAAAGCAACACACCGCTGCCTGTTTAACCCCATGTTGTTCTGTACTGCACAAGGTTGCACGGCGCTTGCAGAGTGGCCTCATTCACTTGAATGGGTCATCATTGTCAGGTGCTGCACCCACCAACCATGGCAGGACTTAGGAGCCAGCACTACAGAGGACACATCAACTTATGCAACTCTTGCTCTCTACTACAGCTCCAACTTTACAAGTAGTCCCTCTGCATTGCACTCTGTTTGATGCTCTGGGATGGTGGGTTAGCAAGCCCAGACCGTGATCTACCAGTCACCTGGCCAAGATCTAATGGTAGATCACAATCTACTGGTTGCTGACCCCGAATGTACAGTATATTATGTGTTTAGTGGGTTAGAGGATAAGGTTGTGGTGTAGGTGGTCACTGGCAGATGGGGAGGGGGGGTGCCATATCACTGGCCACCGACGGACATGGTGGGGCCCTTCACTTACCTTTGATACCCTGGGGAACATGTATCAATGCAAAAAAAAAATCCATGCAGACATGAGCAGTGATTTTTTTTTTACAAAGGCAGACATTTACAAAAGAAAAAAGTTTTAAAATCGCCAGCAAATGATTTGTTTTTAAAAAAAAAAACAGAACACAGTCCCCCTCCCCCCCATGGTTCTGATATGTTTTTTTTAGGGGACCTTTGGAAGGGTTTGTGTGCTGTGTTTGGGTCCTTGTCCACTCTGGCAGAGGTGGTGCCTGATCTACTTGTTCACATAGTGGGGGCTGATCCACTTGCCAACTGCAAAGCTGATCTGCTGACCTACAAAAGCAGGGGTGGTGGCTGATCCACTGTCCACCAAAAGAAGAGGTGGGAGCCGATCCACTGACCAGGTAGTATGAGTGATCTGGACATGGGTGCTAGCAGTTAATGACAACATTGTAATTTTAATTGGTGGAGGGTTTGTGTAATCTTAATGACAATTTGTGGATTTTTTTCTTACATTATTTATTAATCAAAGAATGTTTATATCCATGCATTAGCCATCTGCTAACCTACTGTAACCACTTCTATAGTGGTATAGCTTTTGTATGTTTTTTTTTCTTGGTTACAAGATCTTTGCTTGGGCTCGTTTTATTACGAGCCCCCCCTCTTTCAAGGTGGATCCCTTTTTTGGTGCCCCATGCCTGTCATTGGGAAGGTCTCCCTGCTGGATGGCTTAGCATCTATGATACCTGGATTATGACCCCCTGCTGGATGGATAGCGCAATATATACTCATTCACAGTCACAGGAGTCACGGATTTCACTTATGTTTTATTATTGGACGTTTTACTATTATTGTGTGTGATTTTATATTTATTATATGTCACTTATTGCACTTTAAACGTCACTATCACAGACGTTTTACACTTGCTATTACTCAAGTGCTCCACAGCGCATTCATACGAATTTGTGTTACAATACTGCTCATTTTATTATCTGAATCATAGCACTGCATTTTTTGACAAATTTCTTAGGACAGACCGTGTTCATGTAACACCCTGCTGTAATACTGTTTGCAGGATGCTAAATGGACACAAGATGGCAGTGTCCTGCAGCCCAGTTATGCAGACTCAGTTTAAAAGCTTGGTGGGATTTATAGGCATAGGGATTGCAGCACTTCATTGTCTGACAGGGAGTTAATAACCATTTGCCCTCCAGAAGATTTACCCCCCTTCCTGACCAGGCCATTTTTTGCAATACGCCACTGTGGTATTTTAACTGTCAATTGTGCTGTCATGCAAACCTGTACTCAAATAAAATGTATGTCATTTATTTCCCACAAATAGAACTTTCGTTTGATGGTATTTGATAACCACTGTATGTTTAATTTTTTTCGCTATAAACAAAAAGGCAGACAATTTAAAAAAACAATATTTTTTAATTTATGCTATAAAACACATCCAATAAAAAACAAAAACACATTTCTTCATAAATTTAGGGCAATGTGTATTCTGCTACATATTTTTGGTTAAAAGTTATAGGGTCTAAAAAGGATTGTATACAGTCAGGTCCATAAATATTGGGACATCGACACAATTCTAACATTTTTGGCTCTATACACAACCACAATGGATTTGAAATGAAACAAAGAAGATGTGCTTTAACTGCAGACTGTCAGCTTTAATTTGAGGGTATTTACATCCAAATCAGGTGAACAGTGTTGGAATTACAACACTTTGCATATGTGCCTCCCACTTCTTAAGGGACCAAAAGTAATGGGACAGAATAATAATCATAAATCAAACTTTCACTTTTTAATACTTGGTTGCAAATCCTTTGCAGTCAATTACAGCCTGAAGTGTGGAACGCATAGACATCACCAGACGCTGGGTTTCATCCCTGGTGATGCTCTGCCAGGCCTCTACTGCAACTGTCTTCAGTTCCTGCTTGTTCTTGGGGCATTTTCCCTTCAGTTTTGTCTTCAGCAAGTGAAATGCATGCTCAATCGGATTCAGGTCAGGTGATTGACTTGGCCATTGCATAACATTCCACTTCTTTCCCTTAAAAAACTCTTTGGTTGCTTTTGCAGTATGCTTTGGGTCATTGTCCATCTGCACTGTGAAGCGGCATCCAATGAGTTCTGAAGCATTTGGCTGAATATGAGCAGATAATATTGCCCAAAACACTTCAGAAATCATCCTGCTGCTTTTGTCAGCAGTCACATCATCAATAAATACAAGAGAACCAGTTCCATTGGCAGCCATACATGCCCACGCCATGACACTACCACCACCATGCTTCACTGATGAGGTGGTATGCTTAGGATCATGAGCAGTTCCTTTCCTTCTCCATACTCTTCTCTTCCCATCACTCTGGTACAAGTTGATCTTGGTCTCATCTGTCCATAGGATGTTGTTCCAGAACTGTGAAGGCTTTTTTAGATGTCGTTTGGCAAACTCTAATCTGGCCTTCCTTTTTTTGAGGCTCACCAATGGTTTCCATCTTGTGGTGAACCCTCTGTATTCACTCTGGTGAAGTCTTCTCTTGATTGGTGACTTTGACACACATACACCTACCTCCTGGAGAGTGTTCTTGATCTGGCCAACTGTTGTGAAGGGTGTTTTCTTCACCAGGGAAAGAATTCTTCGGTCATCCACCACAGTTGTTTTCTGTGGTCTTCCGGGTCTTTTGGTGTTGCTGAGCTCACTGGTGCGTTCCTTCTTTTTAAGAATGTTCCAAACATTTGTTTTGGCCACGCCTAATGTTTTTGCTATCTCTCTGATGGGTTTGTTTTGTTTTTTCAGCCTAATGATGGCTTGCTTCACTGATGGTGACAGCACTTTGGATCTCATCTTGAGAGTTGACAGCAACAGATTCCAAATGCAAATAGCACACTTGAAATGAACTCTGGACCTTTTATCTGCTCATTGTAATTGGGATAATGAGGGAATAACACACACCTGGCCATGGAACAGCTAAGAAGCCAATTGTCCCATTACTTTTGGTCCCTTAAAAAGTGGGAGGCACATATGAAAACTGTTGTAATTCCTACACCGTTCACCTGATTTGGATGTAAATATCCTCAAATTAAAGCTGACAGTCTGCAGTAAAATTACATCTTGTTCGTTTCATTTCAAATCCATTGTGGTGATGTATAAAAATGTTAGAATTGTGTCGATGTCCCAATATTTATGGACCTGACTGTATATACTGGAATTTGTATTCATTTATTTTATATACTAGTAATGGCGGCGAACAGCAACTTATATAGGACTGCAATATTGCAGCGGATAATTGGACACTAACTGACACTTTGTGGAAAAAGTGACACTAACACAGTGATCATTGCTAAAAATATGCACTGACACTGTGCTAATGACACTGGTTAGGAAGGGGTTAAACATCTAAGCTGATGAAAGGGTTAAGGCCTAACTAGTACTTTTGTGTAAACTGTGTGCTGCTTTCACTAAGGGAAGTGATGCATCTTATTCTTTGCTTTGCAGGGACACAAGATCCAACACTTCCCCCCTATCAGAATGGAGCTCTGCCTTGTTTATTTAGGCTGAGCTCCGTTCTGTGTCTCTCCATGAGGATCGACGGGTGCCGGTGGACATCCACTGCCTGGCACCTGCAGATTGGTTTCTGCTGTGAACACACACAGCTGAAGCGGCCGGCCGATGGAATGCATTACTAGAGTGACAGCTGTTATCTTATGTACATATTTTTTTTCTTGCTGGGTGGTACAGAATAAAGCATCTAGAAAAGTTAAGCTGCCATTTTAAAATATTTTTTCAAGTTATGCTATGTGGATGGGAACATGTAACAAATATAAGGTAAAGTAGGCATTATGCCAATTAGGCTGCAAAAGTGGAATTACACTTTAAGTGCTAGCCTAAGACAGAGTATGTTAATGCTAGATAAGTGGGTCTATGTAAATCGTTTATAATTGGGCCTCCACAATTATACTAATTATCTAGAAAAAGCCTAATTGTGACTAATTCTTTTTAGATAAAGATCCACAGATGTGTAGTTTTAAAAATTCAGTTAACCAAACTAACACTGTTTATTTGAAATCTATATTATGAATCTTTACTCTGAGCTGAAAATAGTCACATAAGCTTAGGTTTTACTTCACTAGATGCCAGATGCCACATACAGGGATATAAGGGGAAATATTTCCAGCTGACATTTGAAAGGCATGTGACAGTAGCTATACACTACACTGCAACACAGCTTTTGCTTAGGCTGCATGTAAATTGAAAATGTATCAGTTTAGAATACTAGGAACTCCAAAAGATAAGACAAAAAGCAGTAATTGTTAGTGTAATGACAAACTACCTGTACATATTTGAAATCAGCACAAGGGACTGTTTAATCTGAAGTGTCCCTTGTGCTGGTGTTGGCCGTAATAGTTTAATTGCTCTGTCCCTTGCCCCCTCCTATACCCCTCAGCCATTATCTTCCAGTATTGTGGGGGTTAAGAGATCAGAAGGACCTTTCACAGGAACTCAACAAGAATGCCAGCTATGCTCACCCTTTCTGCCCCTCCTTCATTCATAGACACTGTGCTATAACTTCCATAAATGAAAAGCTATATGGAGGACAGGAAGATGAATAAAAGGTCTACCTCCTCCATTCATAGATTGGAAGGTCACAGAAGGATATAGCTGGGGTGTATGGGGGGGGCAGAGGGCTTTTGCATTTCAGCTATGACAGCTGCCACCAGCACAAGGGACACTTCACATTAAATGTAAGTACCATCCCTTATGCTGATTAAAAAAAATACCTATACTTAATGTGATAATGAAGCTAAAAAGATTTTTGTGCCTTAAAGTAGAACTTCACTCTCTCAATCAACACTGACTATTTTGAATCCTGATGCTGCTAGCATTAGTAAATAGATAGGAATAGAGTATTGTTTTAAACTATTTTTTACATTTCTTCAGTTATTTGCCTAGGCCTGGTTTGCAGGCCTAGGCAAATGATGTCATACATCCCAGGAGTCTTCAGGAGGGGAGGAAGGGTTTTCTCAGCTAAACAAATCCTCCTGCTTGTATGCATGAACTAAGGCTTAGTTCACACTAGCTTTGAAAGCAGGCGATTGAGGGGCATTTTTAACGCTCCTCAAATGCCTATGGAAATGATACTATGAGCAGCATGTAGTGCTGTTCACATTAGCAAAACATGAAGCACTAGCGTTGCATCGCTTCAAAATTGAAGCCTCATGTCAAGTCAGAAGGAGTGAAACCTTTCAATGCCTCCCATTCAAGTCTATAGTGACGCTCCTCAAATGCCTGGTAGGCATTTGTGGGGCGTTTGTGAGGCGTTTGCGGGGTGTTAATACCATTAGAGTTTATAATAGGCGTTTGTAGTGTGGTTTTAATGCTTGTAAAACACCTACAAAAAGCCTCAAAACCGTGCATAGGGCGTTTGGGGAGCGTTTTTAATGATTGTAGAATGCCCATACTAAAGCTGATTAATGCCTGTCTAACGCTATAGGTGCATTTTTAAAGAGTTAGAAATTTAGTCAAGTGTGAACAAGCCCCAAGAGTAGATGAATTCCAGGGAGTAATTACTACATGAATCATCTGCCCTTACTCAAGATGGCCATGGCCAGGAATGCTTGGGTTGTGTTTTTCTAAGTGATTTCTCAACAAAATAAATCATGGAGACATGAATGGATGGATGCGTTTGCTTTGAATAACAAAAATTAATTAAATAGCGCTTTTGGTTTGCGGTGCTCAAATACAGTGTAGTTCAGCTTTAACCTCCTTGGCGGTGTTCCCGAGTGTAGCTCAGGGTAAAGTTTCAGTACCACAAGCGGTAACCCCAAGCTACACTCGGGAATACCCTTCAGCGTTGCTCAGGGATTCCCTGCAGTACTTACCTTGTCCTTCGCTCCAGCGATGTGTCCCCTGTAGCGTCCCCTGTTCATCTCCTCCAGCCGATGCCGGCATCTGTCTTCCTGGTTCCGGTCCCTGCGAGCGTCGGGACGTACGTGGGCCGGAACCGGCAACAGATTTGAAAATTTTTAAAACTGACATTCACAAAATACACTAAAATAACATAGTAAAACATTACTGTTTCAAACCATTTCACATACATTTTGTCCCGAGTGCTTTGTCCTGTGCCCTGCCTGCATTTTAACTGTTCTTTCTGCCTGGAAACTGAGAAATGTCCATGGCGTCCAAGAAGCGTCCCTTTAGGTCAAAAGTAGTTTTAGACCAGCTAGAGAACAGCGATAGTAAATCAGAACCACTTGCAGAATTGAGTGATGGTTCGTGGGGAATTTCGTCTTCAGACTCTGAAAACGATTCTTAGATTGAATTCAGCGATGTGCGTTGTATTTCAAATTTCAGTGTTTTTGGTTTGATTATATTATTGAATTAAATTTATTATTATTATATTATTTTTTTTTATGATTATTTATGATATTATAATTTATGATTTCCTGTTTTAATATACCCAGGATGTTTACTAGACTCTTCTTCGGACAGATTTCAGTGAGTTATTCCTAAGAATTACAGGCCTACAATAAAAAAACGACATATTTCTATGCAAAAAAATGTACCGCTTTCAGCACAGAAATATGGACATAATCATACCGCTAGGGAGGTTAATGTATTCCTTGCATTAAGGTAAAAAAAAATTTCTATTTCTCTGCATCCTCCCCCTTTCCTGTGCAAAGGGGAAGAGAGGGGAGAATAGGTCCAGAACTGTACATGGCTGCATCTCTTCTTCCCTTTTTTCCTCTTCACATAGCAGTCAAGCAGCAGCAGGAGCCACTGTCAATCAAAATCAGTGAGTAGGAGTGTGTGGAGGCACACAGTGTCTGCTCACTCCTGAGCTGTGTGTCTATGGAGTGTGGCTCCATAGACACACAGCTCAGAAGTGAGCAAACACTGTGTGCCTCCACAGCAAACGGCTTGCTATGGGGACCCACTAAGAAGAGGAGGAGCCAAGATCGCCAATGGGGGACATGAGAAGAAGAGGAGGATCGAGGCCGCGCTGTGCAATAGCATTGCACAGGGCAGCAGAGTATAACATATTTGTTTAGACTTTAGTAACACTTTAAGCTTTAATACATGGGCCCATTTACAGTGAAAGGTACGACATAATTTCAGAACTGAGATCCTTGTGTGGGCAGCCTGCTTCTGCCCATTTTTAATTGATGGGAGTAAGAGGTTAGCAAAGACCTTCTGGGGTTTATTTACTAAAGCTGGAGAGTGCAA
Organism: Staurois parvus; assembly: GCF_062004578.1. Lineage (NCBI taxonomy): Eukaryota > Metazoa > Chordata > Amphibia > Anura > Ranidae > Staurois > Staurois parvus. The sequence goes on from NW_028317966.1 coordinate 4,624,047, forward strand.
AATCAGACTCCCTTCTGCATAGAAACCAATCAGCTTCTAACCTCAGCTTGTTCAATCAAGCTTTGGCAATGAAACCTGGAAGCTGATTCGTTTCTTTGCAAAAGTGAGTCCAATTTTGCACTCTCCAGCTTTAGTAAATAAACCCCTCTGTGTCACTAGTAGTAGACTTAGACTTTCTCATGATATGATGACTAAGTAGTGCCAGTTCTTCACAGGGCACCCACCCCAAGAAGATTTGGGTTTTATTGCAAAATAAACAAAGGTCACAGCGTGTGGAAATGTGCAACTGCGAGCTGATGAGAAAACCGCTGCCAAATCATAATGCAAGATGACGATCTGTCTAAGCCCTGGTTCACATCTGTGCGGTCATGTGGGCCATGATTTGCGTGGACACGAGAGCCCATTCATTTGAATGGACTCCTGTGCCCCGGGACATGCAGGGAAGAAGTCCCTGCACTACTTTGGAAATTGCAGCCCATACAGAAAACGAGGTTCTCAGTACAGTTGTGATTTCCAGTGCGAGCGGAGTGTCATTAGAATTAATGGCACCCACCTACAGGTTCCGCATTCCTCTGTGTGGGTGGTGCGGCTGTTGATATTTGTGCGGGTCCTGCAGCGGCACCACCTGCACAGATATGAACCAGGGGTAATGATCAGCTTCTGTTGAATATAAAGGGCTACACACAGATAAGAATCTGTCTGGTTCCTGCTTAACTGGCCTAATATCCAACCATGTGTAATCAGCTTTTATGAAGGCCTAGCTGCTGACTCACAATCTGCAATATATTGGGTTGTCAGCAGTTGGCAGGTGGCCAGGAGGTGATGTGCCGCCTCCTGCATGCCTGTTTGAAAAGGGATGTCACACTGCAATCCCTCCTCACTAGGCTGCACCTGTGTTCATTGGATACAGCTGCAATGCGATTTTATCACAGCCCCATTCAGCTCTATGAAGCATTGTTTTGACAGATGGCCGAGGCGACTTAAAACTGCAGCTCAACTGACTTGTTTTGCCACATGACAGTGCCTATGTGAAAGAGGCCTATCATAGGCTGTGCTCCAATGTGAATTGCAACTAACTCTGCTGGAAGCCTATGACATCTTGTGCATGATACAACTGCATATAAAGTGTGAGTTTTACACATTTTTTGAAAATAATTTTTTTTTTTATATAATTGAAAGCTCTGTGCAGTCTGCTTTATATTTATTCCATTGAGCATTTCTGAAAAGAATCATTAAGAGATACTGGATGTGACAACCTCTACATGTATTAACCTCCCTAGCGGTATTCCCGAGTGTAGCTCGGGGTAAAATGTCAGTGCCAAAAGCGGTAACCTCGAGCTACACTCGGGCTTACCATGCGGCGCTGCATAGGGAGTCCCTGCAGCACTTACCTTGTCCTTCGCTCCAGCGATGTGTCCCCTGCAGCGTCCCCGGCCATCTCCTCCGGGTGATGCCAGCATCCGGCTCCTGTGTTCCGGTCCCTGTGACGTCGGGACGTACGACCGCTGCCGCCGCCGGCGGGAAATTTGAAAATTTAAAAAAAATTTCATTTTTTTCAAAACGATTTTCCATAGTAAAACATTGCTGTTTCAACCCATTTCACATACATTTTGTCCCTAGTGCTCTGTCCTGTCCCCTGTCTGCATTTTGAATGTTCTTTCTGCCTGGAAACTGAGAAACGTCCATGGCGTCCAAAAAGTGTCCCTTTAGGTCAAAAGCGGGTTTAGATCAGCTAGAGAACAGCGATAGTAAATCAGAACCACTTGCAGAATTGAGTGATAATGATTCGTGGAGAAATTCGCCATCAGACACTGAAAACAATTTTGCGACTTTGCTCAGCAGTGTACAAACTTGGCGCCATATTTCAAATTTCAGTGTTTTTGGTTTGATTATATTATTGAATTAAATGTAATATTATTATATTATTATTTTTTATGATTATTTATTAAATTATAATTTATGATTTCGTGTTTCAAATTTTATCATACCCGGGATGTTTAATAGACTCTTGTTCAGACAGATTTCAGTGAGCTATTCCAAAATATTACAGCCTACAATAAAAAAACTACATATTTCCATGCAAAATAATGGTACCGCTTTCAGCACCAAAAATCTGAAATAATCATACCGCTAGGGAGGTTAAGATGCAGATCCCACCATAAAGGGAAAGCCTTTATAAGACCTTTTACAATAGTAAGGTCCACCGTTCCAGTTGAGAGTATGTTCACCTTGGGGTACTTGTGGCTACATTTAAACCTTCTCTGCATTATTCAAAGCACTTTATTTTTTTAGATCATGTGTGAGATGGGGAAACAGCTCTCATTGTTTGAACACTGTTTGTGTGGAAGTAAATTAATGTTTTGACTGACATTCTGCGGTTTAGCCACAAGATGTCACTGTTTTTCTAACACAGGCTCAGACTGCATAGATATTTGTATATTCATGAAGAGGTGGGGTTTTGCACTCAGAGTTGGAGTTTAGTGAACAGGAAGAGGAGACTGCAGCCATGTTTTGGACGATGCTGAATGAAGGGGCCGTGTGAGCTGAGAATCAGATGACATCCAGGTGTGAATGCATCCCTCACTAACCAGAGCTGCAGCTGAGTGAAGCTGATGAGATTGCTGCCAGGAATGCTGATGAGATTGCTGCCAGGAAGCTGATGAGACCAGAGGAACTAAGCAACTGTCAGGGATCCCCTCGATCCCCGCCGCGATGGTCCTGGCGCAGGCGCAGTGTGCCGCCCTGTGCAGGGACTCGAGCACTAGGTCCGGGCCGGCCGCGGCGTTCGAGTTCGCGCATGCGCAGTAGAAGCCGCTGGGCACCAATGGCAGCGCAGGGCGGGATATTTAAACGACCCTGAGCTGTCATTCAGTGCCTTCTGGTCTTACCTGTATCCTGTATCTGCGAACCTGTGAATTGTAAGTTGCTGACCCGGATTGTGCCTTGACCTTGCTGTATTTCTCCTGCCCTGACCCTTGCATTGCCTGACCTCTCTCCTGGATGCCCCCTATTGGATTTGACCTGCTGTTGCTGACCTGGCGTGTGACCCGACCATTCTATGCCCGCTGCCTTGTACCTTGCCGTCCTCTCTGTTACCGACCCGGCCCGTCTGACCTTGCTCATCCATCCATCCCGTGCAGTGGGGTCTGCTGACCTCCTCATATCAGACTCTTCCCCGTGGGAGCCCTTGGCGCATACCACTGACGGACGCACCCAGTAGCCACGACCTGGTCTCGGGGGGCTCCAAGTCCATCCCCACCATCAGGGGCCCTGGTGAACAAGCACCCTGGGACTTAGACTCCATGCGCTGGGGACGCCTATTCAGTGGAGAGCTAGTGGTACCGCCAGGCGGTCCCTTACAGCAACATATACAGCAAGACCGCATGCTTGTTGGAGAGACATTTGTTCTGCTCAGAGTCACCAGTGGATGCAAAGCAGACCCAGGTCGGTAATATCGTGCACACACCTCATTTGAGTGTTGGCGCCTTGAGACTGAGTCCAGGCCTATAGTTAGTTAGTGTCTCTGTTTGTGTCAGGCCACAAGTGTTGTTACTGATTATTGGAAGGACTCCATAACTTAAAGTGACATTTCACATTGGAGAGCTGATAAAATCCTACAAACTCAAGCCAGACTTTTGCTCAGAAGGAATACTCAGGCTACAGTGCTACAGGACCAGTTTTGGGAGAGGGAATACTGTAGATTTGTGTAAGATTGTAAGCTGTTGTGCTGCACCGCAGGCTAGCTCATACCGTACACCCATACACTGATTCCTGCTTTTTTAGGGTAATAACAGGTAAGGTGTGGCAGCTTATGTGTGCCCGCCAGTAGGTAAATTACTTCACTTTCTACCTTCATCCATCAGAAGGCACCGTGCTGTGCAGCACAAGGGTCTCAGGCATTGGGCTGGGTGTATGTAAATTTATTGTATGTTTCCAGCATTTGTGGTTGTGTTTATTTGCCACATCTAAGTAAAATTCTGTTGTGGCAAAAGCTGGTGTTGGGGTTGCTTTCCTCGTTCATAACTTCACTGTATCCTGGGGAGCCCACCCCGGTACACGGCTTACACAGAGATGTTTGAGGTCTGAGAGGAAACAGCAAGGGTACAGAGTTTATCAAAAGTCTAGACAGAAGTAGCGCGGCACAGAGATCTTGGCCAGATCTAGTAAACTGGTTTGAAAGGATTTATTAGTCCCTCTTCCCACCAGGAGCCCTGGAAAAAGATGGTTTCTGCTAACTGTAGCTGGAGAGGCCATAGTGTAATGATGATCAGCTGACCGGTACACGGCTTACACATGGATAAGAATGGATGCACACCATAGTTTATGACTTATTGAGGAATTTCATTTCACATGCATTCATTATATAATTTATACACCATAATTAGGTATTTGTGACATGTTGACAGTATTTTTAGTGATTTACACATATGAATCATTGATATCAACAACCTTTGGACACTTATTAGCTTATCTATACTATACTGCCAGAAGTATTGGGACGCCTGCCTCTACACGCACATGAACTTTAATGGCATCCCATTCCTAGTCCGTAGGGTTCAGTATTGAGTTGGTCCACCCTTTGCAGCTTTTACAGCTTCATCTCTTCTGGGAAGGCTGTCCACAAGGTTCAGGAGTGTGTCTATAGGAATGTTTGACCATTCTTCCAGAAGCGCATTTGTGAGGTCAGGCACTGAGGTCGGATGAGAAAGCCTGGCTCGTAGTCTCCACTCCAATTCATCCCAAAGGTATTCTTTTGGGTTGAGGTCAGGACTCTGTGCAGGCCAGTCAAGTTCCTTCACCCCAAACCATGTCTTTATGAACCTTGCTTTGTGTACTGGTACACAGCCATGTTGGAACAGGAAGGGGCCCCAAACTGTTCCCACAAAGTTGGGAGCTTGAAATTGGCCAAAATGTCTTGGTATGCTGATGCCTTAAGAGGTCCTTTAACTGGAACTAAGGGGACAAGCCCAACATCCCAACACCAAAATCCCCCCTCCCCAAACCTTACACTTGGCACAATGCATTCAGGCAAGTACCGTTCTCCTGGCAACTGCCAAACCCCAACACGTCCATTGGATTGCCAGACACTGAATGATTTGTCACTCCAGAGAACACGTCTCCACTGCTCTTGAGTCCAGTGGCCTCTTGGTGATGTAAGGCTTGAATGCAGCTGCTAGGCCATGGAAACCCATTCCATGAAGCTCTCTGCACACTGTTGTGCTAATCTGAAGGCCACACAAAGTTTGGAGGCCTTTAGCTATTGACTGTGCAGACAGTTGGCGACTTCTGCGCACTGTGCACTTCAGCATGCACTGACCCCGCTCTGTCATTTTACATGACCTACCGCTTCGTGGCTGAGTTGCTGTTGTTCCCAGTTGCTTCCACTTTGTTATAATACCACTAACAGTTAACCGTGGAATATTTAGTAGGCAGGAAATGTCACGGATGGACTTATTGCACAGGTGGCAAGCTATCACGGTACCACGCTTGAATTCACTGCTCTTCTGAGAGCGACCCATTCTTTCACAAATGTTTGTAGAAGCAACTCTGCATGCCTAGGTGCTTGATTTTATACACCTGTTGCCATGAAGGTGATTGGAACACCTGAATCCAATGATTTGGAGGGGTGTCCCAATACTTTTGGCAATATAAGTGTATAAGTAAATCATTTAGAACTATTTACTTATATTTTTACAGTACCGGACACATTTTAGGGTTTTTTTTTATTTTTATTTTCTAAGAAATTGTTTTATTTTAGTGCTAGCAGCTTATTATTCAGGGCTCTTGTGCGTATCATTTGTGTAGTATTTTATATAAATATAACATAGATTAGCCTGTTGATCCTGACAGTATACCTTTATTTTTCCACTTCCTGTAGGAGGTTAATAATGCTTTTTGTTTTGTCAGTAAAATCGCACAGCAAAGTAGTCAACCTGTCAACTGTATAGTTTTAAGTAAGCAACAAAAAATGAAAACCTAATTCAAACTAACACTTTTAAGCAATTAAAACAGGAGGTCTTTTTTTCTTTTGTAAAATCATATTAATAAAATCAGACCATTGTAAGTGCCCCATCTACCCCCTCCCCCCCAACATACATTTAATTGTATACATGTGGTTTGGCCCTACCCCTTTTACTGTTTTTTAGCTTAATAGCGTGGGCTTCATGTAAATGAAAGAGAATAAAGTAAATAAAAGAGAAAAAACAATGCTTTAATTATAACATTAAAAAATTAAATAAAAAAATATAAAAATCAGAAAAATAAAGACTTGAAATTAAAAAAAAGAAAAACAAGAAATCATATACCGAATATTATCATTATAGATTTTGACCCCATACATTTAGCAAAATACAATATTTTTCACTTTTGGAATCCTAGCAAACGACATGGATGTCCAACTGTGCGGACTGCAACCTGATCTCCATCTAGGCTTAAATCAGGTCTGGAAGCTGGACGTGAGAGCTGGGAGGATTGCATTTAGTCATAATGCTGACTTAGGCACACTTTGATTCACCCCTTGTATCATGCAGGTATTTCTTTTATTTGATGTTAGAATGTGTGTTGGAAGGAATCAAGCTCTCTGCTGTGCAGACCAACAGATAAGAGAAGGTAAAGATGCTTTAAACATTCCACACGCCTCCATACCCTTAAGGTTCTCTAGCTAAATTTAGCCACATATATTCAGAGATGGAAAGAAGGGAAAGATAAATTGGCTAAAGATACCAACTTATGTAGATTTTCACACATTATTGTCCCTTGTAACCCTGTTTCTCTAAACACTAATCCACAAGTACCATTATGGTCAGTAAAGCCTTGCAGGCAGGATGATGTCAAGTTAATGTACAGTTATTCTTTAACGTTGTACTTTAAAGTTGTACTGCTATCCAATAATGAAAATAAATCATATTTTACACTTATAACAAAGTTTTATTGTCTTTTCTTCATGTCTGTTTCAATCTGTAATCTGTCATCCTAACACACTGGTGTCTCTCTAGCAGAAAACAGATGACACATGAAGTAAACAAAGGATATCCTAATAGCTAAAGAAGCCTTTCTCAACTTTTTTACCACAAAGGAACCCCCTAAAATGATTTTCAGGTCACAAGGAACCCATACTAGAGCTGATTATACAAGGGTCAATGGCAAAACGCCTCTCACATTAGTGGTCAGTAGGAAGAATGCAACCACACAGTGGTGGTCAGAATGTCACCTGTACAGAGAGCTAAGAAGAGCATTGGTGTCTATGCTGCTGGCTTTGCCAAGTGGCACTAGTTTTGCAAATATGCAGACACCATCAGATTGAAGGTCAATCAGCACCTACCACCAGATGGGAGGTTGATTCATTGGGGGTCAATGGCAAAATGCCCCTTACATTGGTGGTCAGTAGGAAGAATGTAACCCCATAGTGGTGATCAGAATGTTACAGTGAGCTAAACAGAGCATTGGTGTCATGTTGCTTGTTTTGCCAAGTGGCATTGGTTCTGGAACTATGCAGGCACCATCAGGTGGGAGGTCAATCAGCAAAATCTCATGAAACCCCTAGCCACCTCTTGAAGAACCCTGGGGTTCCACAGAACCTTTGCTGAAAATGGCTGAGCTAAAACATGTGTTCTGCTTTTCTATGTATACCGTATATGTGGGTCAATAGCTAGAGTCCCCTACTCAGAACACTTGTAGAGAATGTTAGAAAGTGAATCCTTAATAAAGAAAATTTTAACTGAGCCCAAATTTACCTGGACTAGCAAATCTGCCCTAAAAAATATAAAACATAAAAGCAAGGTAATATTTTGTAAATGTTGGTAATTTGTAATATTAGCAATACACTTTACAGACCTTGAAGAACACAGAAAAACACTGTTAATTTACAATATACAATTTACATTTCTATTCATTTATCTTTTTCTTTTGTTCAATTTATAAATGCAATTACATTTAAATGGACTTGCATACCTTGTAAGCACATCATAGAGTATCCATCAGGATCTTCATTAACACTGTGCCATGGAAGACATTAATCAGTTTGAAAATTGTGCTGCTGTTCTTGATTTTTAATTTTACAGTGTCACAGTGAAGAATGTTTCTTTTGTTGCTATGGGAAGAAATTATTTTAGATTACATTTTACTATGGTCTCCAAATGGTTTAATCTACAATGGCTAGATCCAGAGATTTTAATTTCTACTGGTATGTAAATGAACACGTATCACATTTCAGAAATACATACTTTTAAATTAGCATTCTGCACACTTTTTACCTACTACCTCAAGGGTTGCTACTATACAATCACTCTCCAACTGTTAATAGTTGCCCAGAATTAAGCATCAAAGTAAAGCATAGGAACTTTTTAATGGTAAGTTGGCCCTGGCAAGTGAATTAAAAAAAAAGCAAAGTTCTTATGGTCGATGGTACATGTTATCCATAAATGACTGAATAAACAACATTTACAATTATTACAGGAAATAGTCTAGTGGCTTTATGCACAGTATGTGACTCAGCTACTGTTCCTCTTTTTGTACAAGATACTGTTCTTTCAATTCCACAACAACCTGCAAATAACACAAAGAATACAGTCCAAAGATATAACGCCAAGCTACAATTCTAAAATTATGTCCAATCTTCACCCCATGCACAACTTCTGTTCTATGTCTAGCAGCGATTTACACTAGAATAAAAATTCACAATCCATACATGTTTCCTGCACCGTGTTCAAAATGCAGTGCCCTTGCAATCTTTAGTGGGTGTCAATGCAATGTTAACAACGTCCCAAATGCAGGTTACAAAGGCCATGCATTTTCATGCACCAGATCTCATGGTACAAAACTACCACGCAATCCTAATATATGGAAGCTGATGCCCCAGCGGTGATCATTGGCCAGTGGGGAAGAGGCGGATCGGTGAGTACACTTGGTGCACTGTGTGGGAAGATAGGACGTAAAACGAGAGTTACTATAGAGAGGGGCCGGCTGCTGACAGATGTGTTTTGCAAAGCTAGCTAACCATATGAGGTCAGTGGAGGGGGAGGGGTGGGATGTGCAAAAGTGAGATGCAGTCAGGTGTTGCAGAGGTAAATTGAGTTAGGTGAGTTGCAGACAGGGTGCATAGGTGAGCTGTAGCTGGGGGGGTGCAGGGGTGCGCTGAGTTGCAACCCACCTCTGCACCCCTGGCCGCAGCTCAGCTCAGCCCTACATTTTCAGAACCTACCTTGTGATGCAGTGCAAACTGAGCTCTATCAAAATGAATGGGCTCAAATCGCACAACACTGAATAGCATGTGAATTACACAGGAATGAGGTCCACATTCCTGTGTGCTTCATAGTGTGAACCTAATCTGTCTTTCATCACTAATGCCTAGACGATATCTCTTGTTCCTCTGCGGCTCCACATTGAGTACCAAAGCACAAGTTGTCACAGCTGCACATCACACTTTGCATCTCTGCCACCATAAACCAAGCTAGCATAGTAATCCCACATAGCAGTCTGTTTTGTTTCTTTTTTTTTTGTTATCAAGCTTAAGGTCTTAAAATCTCTCCTCTTCGCCGAAGCCAGTTACCCTAAGAAGAGGTAAGTATAGACATCTTTCCTTTACAGGGTAGTTAGAAAAGCCTTAGAATGGGGGCAGGAGCAGGTTTAAATATACTTAGTGTAGCACCCTCCTAGATAAGTGCTAGGATTTGTACAGTAAGGATAGTATAGCTGTGTTTCTCTGCTTAACAGAGACTGTTCTAAATCTAGTTTGGCATTCTGATTATCAGAGTTCTGCAGTTTATTAGTTAGGACTAGCCATGATGCTCTGGTGCTGTTTGAGTTTGCCTTGAGCTCCTGCCTTCTGGAAGCCACGAGAGCCTTCCAGAACATGGGTGGGAACTAGGCAAATGAAAAGCTCTGGCCAATTACAGGGGAGGTGGTCCCATTGCATGCTGGGAGCTGGTATTAATATTTTGTGTGCAAAGGGGCTGAGTGTCTTTCAAGGAGAGAATTGCACCACGCCTGACATATGCTGCAATGCAGCCTCAGGTGGTTGACCTGAGGGCCTGAAGTCAGAGAGAGTGACTCTAGTTCTCCAGAGACCTAGCTGAGGGGGATATCTAAAGATGATCTGGTCTGGTATCACTGGTGTAGAGTGTCACTTGGAAGTTGGAAGGAGGCAATCAGCTGTCCCTGGACATTTTGTGAGAACCTAAAGGATCTATAGACTTGCGCTCTTAACTCCCTCATGGTGCTATAGAGTCAGCTAAGGGAATGCTGGCTAGCGTTCTGAAGAGCTCTGTCCATTTATTCTTTGCTGCAAGGGACTCTGCTCCAACCTGAAGTTACTGGTACTGTTACTGCAAAGTCTTTTACCTGCTTCAGCAAGGACTTCACCTAAAGCTTGGCTAAGATCCCCTTCCCTATCGCAGTTCTCCAATAAAACTACAAATACAACATCCCCTAGACTGATCATTGGAGTAACAAGCTAAAGGTGTGTGCACCTGGCTATATGAAACGCTGTGTGCTTGGCTGTTGGTGAAGATTTAAGGATAGGGCTGGGCAAAATACCAGTGGCTCCTATAGGGTAGTGCTACATTAGCATTTGACTGAACATCTACTTTACAGCGGAACTATACTCACCTTCAATCCACTGATGCAGTGTCCCTGACCTCTCCGCCCAGTCGCTGACATCTTTGGGTGGATGGCTTCTGGGTCTCAATCACCAGCCGCTGTCAATGGCTGGCAGTGATGATGTCACTCACATGCATACATGGCAGTTGAATCAGATTTGGCATTGCCAAATCTGTACAGTGAGCTGCATCTCTACCACTGCTCTGAAAATCGTTCATCGGTGGTTCTCTTTCCAGAGGGCACTAGAATAGCAGTGGTCAGCCATTCACGAGACAATACTGCAGCCTCCTGAATGCTCTTGGGATTTCTGGGAATAGTGATTGGTTGTTCTGTTCATTTAAACCCCTTATTTGCCCTTGTTTTTTGTCACTACTTGTCTGAGGAAGGGGTCCCCTGAGGCTCTGAACAGCCGCTTACTTTAATATTGGTGAAGAAAAGATTCACTTAATATTGATGGTGTGCCAGAGGTCACTTTGCCTGTGGACTTTTGTTTTCTGCTGATGCCATCCATCAGTTTGCCACAGCACCCACCTAAGGTCTTTGGCTGTAAAGTGTGCGCTGGATTTGGCTTAAGCTCACACAACACATTTTTTCAAATTACCATGTCTTTCTATGCATTGCAGTGTGCTGCAACACACGTTGCAGTTGTGCTTTGGATCCGTGGATTCAGCCTTAATAAAATAAACTGCACTACCCTTTATGAACTCTCATCAAAGAACTCACCAGGCTCCTGCTGTCCAGTCCAGTGACTCACACTAGGGGTGTTATACGTCCAGAGTTCCCATTGGCACCAGCCGGCCTGATTAAAGGATGCAAATGGCCATGCTTAGTGTTGACTGGTCTTCAGCTGTCCCCATGTACTGCTTGTATCTTGTGCTTGACCTCCGTCGCTGCTCTGTTACAGGTTGTTATTTACCTGATCCTGGATCCTGCTTATACCTCTGCCTACCTGTTCCTGACCTTGGCTCTGCCTTTATCTATATTCTTGCCTGTGCTTCTGTACCGAGTTCCCTGCCTGCTGCTGACCTTGGCTACCTCTGTGATTTTGCTTCTTTCTCTGTTTGGCTCCATGTTGCCTGTAAGTACCTGCCCTGGCTGTCATCTACACCAGCTCCATTCATTGCAGTATGTTCCTGTATCAAGTCTGCTGGGAGCACCTGCAGCATATGCGGAGTCCTCCTTTAACCTCAGCTGGTCCATCCTGCATGACTTCTGTTCCTGACCTACTAAACCATTCAAGACTGCATCTCCTGCTGCAAGATCTACAATCAACACCTGCTTCCCTCACGTTCCTCCTGTCCCTTAGCACCATATGTTCTACCCTCAACGGGGCCTGTGCTGGAAATAAAAGAGAAGCCAACCTTGTAATCTCAGTCTCCTATCAGGTACATGACAGGTGCTGGCTGAGAGGACCCATCCTGGCTCAGTGAACTAGATGCAGGAAAGAGAAGTTCCAAACGTAAGGAAGAGCAACCTCAGCCTAGTCTGTCCAGGCCATTCCCCTCCAAAGTGTTTTCTTCACCCATGCCCCTCCATGACTAAGCCCTGTGAATGGGGCGAAATGTATCAGAGCGTGACCTGGATGGAGCTAGGCTGAGGCTGCTCCTACTATGCTGACCATCGGGTTGTGTTGGTGTGGGGCGCTTGGGACTTCTCATGCCAACATTTAGATACATTTTTAAAAGGAGTAGGTCTTTTTTTTGCAAGCTCAACCAGTTTAATGAGTGAAACAGAATTTTTATTTTTGTGAATTTTTTATCAAAAAATCAACGTCACCAAAAATCACTTGTCTTACCTCTGGCATACAAGTAAAAAAAGCAATAAAAATATAATTAGTATTTGTCTTTATTCCAAGAGCAACTTCTAATTATCAGGGGCTGCTGTGTTTATAAGACTCATATTTCTCCTATGAATTATTGCTGCTTGCTGGAGAACCTGTTTGTTAAGGATCCCAGCCGAGTCCTTCATTTCAGATGAAACAATTCCGCTTTTATCTATTTTGTCTCCCTGTGATTGTGAGGAGCGTCTTCATAAGGAAAGAGATTTGAATTCTGTCCAGTTGCTGACGAATAGCCAATACATGACAATTGGTGGCCTGCAGTGACATCTGGTGGTCAGGCATTTCTTTGACGATAAAAAAAGAACCATTCATGTACAATATACATGTTGATTTAGTATTCAGTAAACAGAAATAATGCATACAGGTTGCAGAATGTATATGTAAACCCAATCAATGAATTCCACAGCCAGCTCTTTTTTACACTAGCGGTATTGTTTACCTCCCCCCCTCAAAAGTAATCCACAGTGGAACACTTTTCAGAGGGTGGTGAAATGAGCATTGGAGGTGTTTAGGAGGTCGTACTTCTGCCTCCTGATGCAATTTTACCTTGTGGAACAAAGCCGCAATTACGAGCCAAGTGGACTGTGTGGCCCCATTCACTTACATGGGAGAGTTTGACAAGCACTGATGCAAAGCATCACAGCCATGACAATGTGTACTCATCCGAGAGGCACCATGTCTGGTTGTAGGTGAGCATTTCTGGTGGCATTAAAAACACAGATAAACCACCTGTATGAAGGGAAGCTTGATGGCATTTCTATATTTTAAAGCTCCCACGGTCATTAAAAAAATAACCCTTGTTCAGATACTTCTTGTTATAGAATTATAGGATGGCAATGCTCTCTCCCTGTCTCCCAATTGTACTCCTGGAGACTACAAGTGGTCAGTTAAGCACTTATTGATCAGGCATGATACATTTAAAAAAAAAAATCAACATTTAGAAATGTCATGCAGCCATCGCTGGATACCTGTAGGCAGGAAGTGACAAGGCTGCGGGGGATCAAAAGCACTGGGATACAATAAAGGATAAAAAAAGGAAGAACAAGTATTATATTTATTTGTAACTAAGAGTTTAACTCTATTGTGTATAGTCAATGTCATCCATGTGCTTTGAGCTATATCTTTCTCTCTATTTACAATTAAATTTTTCTTTTTGTGAAAGCAGCACATTTTGTACACCAAACTGAAATTGTATTTAAAATCAGCTATATACATTATATATAATATCTTATGATATAAGATAAAAGGTGTTCAAGGCCTTACAGGTAAATTATTATTATAAAGCAGGGGTACTGAATTGTATTTCTTGGAGGTCTGATCAGTAAAAATTTCTTCCAGCAGAGGTCCGAACCGCATGGTTCTACACATCACACCCCCCTTTTATCACAATAGCAGCCTTACATCAGTGTCCTCAGTCCCCCCTCCATATCACAATCCCCCCTTTACATCACAGTACATGTCACATCACTGTTTCCCCTTAACATGAGTGTCCTCAGCCCCCCTTCACATCACACCCCTTTCACAGTAGTGTTCTAACCCCCCTTCACATCACCCCCTCCCTTGAATTCACAGCCAGGGGCGGACTGACCATTTGGAGGTCAGTAGGGGGCCCCATGAGATGCCCCTGGTACCTTTTTCATAGGCTTTTTTGAGTTTGGGCAAAGACACAGACGCCCTATGATCCCCTATTGCCCAGGGGCCCCATGAGTTGTCAGTCCGCCCCTGTTCACAGCTATACCCTCTGCCCCCCTTCACACCCCCCCCCCCACAGACATGTCCTCTACCCTCCTTCTCAACCCCCACAGCAATGTCCTCTACTCCCCTTCATGCCCCCCTCTCCCCCACAGCCATGTTCTCTACCCCTTCACACCCCCCCCCCCCCAAAGTCACCCACATCCAGACAGCTGTCCGTCATTTAATGATGCCTATTATAGAGCAACCACAAGTGAAACACCATGCTTTATGTGTGGAAGCAGTGGTCTCTTTGCAGAGGTCTGACACCCCCCCTGCTGAGTCTGACCTACAGCACTCAAATCAGCAGTGAGCATGAGAGCTGTGATAATTGCAGATCTTTAGACCAGACTCAAGGGGTATGTTGAATCTCTGTGAGTCCACTGCTTCCACACAGAGCACAAGGGTCTTTATTTGCAACATGCTGGCAGGGGATAGACTTTTTACTAAGGCTAAGGCTGTTTTCCAAAGAAAATTAATTGGAAGATATAATGAACATCCTTTATTTTGATGCAGCTGGAATGTACTTAGCTGATTTTAACTTGAGAATTCATTAGGGCTTTAAAATAAACCCTGGAGGCTGCCTTTGCTGAACTCTCCTTCTGAAAATCCTTCCGATATTTGTGACTTTTCTGATATGGTACACCTGTTATAGATAAGTAATTCAAATATTACTGAAGACAGATGGTCAGCCAGGCAATTAGGGTTTTCAGCAGGACATTTTTTTTTCCGGTTGAACTGGATGGACTTTTTCAGCCAGACTATGTAACACACCCAATAATTTTTTTGGCAGGCTTGTATTAGGATGTGATGCATTGTGAGTCTTTCACCCATGGGATCTGTCTGAGGAGGTGGCAAGCATCTCTTAAATTGCAGTATAGGGGTACATCGGGTTACGAATTTAATGTGTTCTCCGGGACGTTTCGTATTGCGAAAAATTTGGAAACCAAAACACGGTTTCCCATAGGAATGCATTGAAAACCAATTATTCCGTTCCGGAGGTTAGAAAAAAGTTTTAAAAAAGTCTTTTATCTGTGAAAAACTCTTTATAAAGTGTACTTTAAAGGCATAAATACTGTACAGGGACATGATTAAAAATTTCCAGAATGACTCCAAAACTCGATGTAAAAACTTCAACACCTCCACACTCGATGCCACATGCTACCCACAGACTCCAGCATGCACAGGGCCAACACTATAAACCTCCCAGGCACAATTCATCTTGGGAAACTTGTTTCATATTGTGAAAAAAATTTGTAAATGCATTGAAAAGGAATTAATCCATTCCGGGGGTCAGAAAAAAGTAAAATGAAAAGTCTTATCTGTTCAAAACTCTATAAAGTGCACTTTAACAGCACGGGGCCAGCTCTATAAACCTCCCAGGCGCAATGCATCCTGGGGAAACTTGCTTCATATTGCGAAAAGAATTCGTAAACCGAGGCATTATTTTCAATGGATTTTCATTCGTAAACCGAAAATTACGTTAACCGAGGCGTTCGTAAACCGAGGTACGCCTGTATATTGACAGGTTTAATCATGGGCGTATTTGCCGCGAAGCAAACAAGGCACTTGCCTAGGGTGGAACTTTTCACTGAGCTACGCCTCGGAATAAAGGATGTCAGTGATGTCACTACAGCAGAGGAATACAGTGAGGAGTGGGAGTATCAGGCCTCCCCTGGACACTGCCGTCCTCTGGGATCATCTCTCAGCCCTGGCTCCCCACCACCATCCACTGCAGAGAGCTCCCGGAGCTCCGACCCTCAGAGCAGCCTACAGCCTGGCTGGGTATACTGCATGCTGGCAGTTGTAGTCCTTCCCCCGCCTCCGACCTGCCACCTCCACAGGAGCAAACTAAAATCCCGGCAGGCTGTGCGGGGGAAGGACTACAACCCCCAGCATGCGGTACGCCTGGCCAGGCTGTAGGCTGCTCTGAGGGTCGGAGCTCTCCGCAGTAGATGCTGTTGGGGAGCCAGGGCTGAGTGATGATCCCGGAGGATGGCAGTGTCCAGGGGAGGCAAGGATCTCTGTCACAGAGGTGGAAGAGAGAAGGGAAATGAGGCTGTGAGGAGGATACTTACCAGCAGTACATGCCCCCCCCCCCGTCGGTCTCTGCCCCACCACAAACCCTGGTGAGTAATCTCCATCCTACTGCTGTGTATACCATGTATACTATTGGGGGGGGTGAGCTGACAGACTGACCCGAGACCAGGGGCGGACTGACAACTCATGGGGCCCCCGGGCAATAGGGGATCATGGGGCCCCTGTGTCCTTGCCCAAACTCAAAAAAGCCTATGAAAAAGGTACCAGGGGCATCTCATGGGGCCCCCTACTGACCCCGGGCCCTCGGGCAGTGCCCGAGTTTC
Source organism: Staurois parvus (assembly GCF_062004578.1). Classification (NCBI taxonomy): domain Eukaryota; kingdom Metazoa; phylum Chordata; class Amphibia; order Anura; family Ranidae; genus Staurois; species Staurois parvus. The sequence goes on from NW_028317966.1 coordinate 4,640,577, forward strand.
CAAATGGTCAGTCCGCCCCTGCCCAAGACTGACCACAGACTGACCACAGACTACCAGGTGACTGACTCATACCACTAACTGACACCTAGGCACCGATCATACCACTGACACCTAGGCAACACTCATACTACTAACTGACACCTTCTCGCCGCTCATACCACTAACTGACATCTTTTCGCTGCTCATACCACTAATGACACCTTCTCGGCGCTCATACTACTTACTGACACATTCTCGCCGCTCATACCACTAACGGACACCTTCTTGCCACTCATACCACTGACACCTTCTCTCCGCAAATACCACTAACTGACACTTTCTCGCCGTTCATACCACTAACTGACACCGTCACAGAAAGATGTGGCTGACCACTAAGTTCCGCCCAGCAAACGTTGGTGCACTAGAGACAGTGGGGTTGCACTGGGGAAGGGGGGGTGGCGATTTTTGTGTTGCCTAGGGCAGCACAAAACATAAATACACCACTGGGTTTTAATATCAGTATGTATTTCCCTCTGAAGACATCCAAACTCTTTTTTGATAGGGTGGGAAAATTTTTGCTGTTTGATCCCATAGGGGATATTCTCTATCACTTCCTGGCTGTGACAAATATACAAGTATGTAAAGAATAACTAAGCTTTGGATAGAGTGAAGAGGGATTAGAACACCTGCCAGGTTTTTATTGCTGTGTGTGTTCCCATTAGCAAGACTCCCCCTCTCTATTTGTCCTGTTTACTGTTATCACCAAATGTGAACGTAAAAGAAAATCACAATTGTTGAGCTGTCACCAGAAAATGGACAGAGGGAAAATTTTCCAAGAGGTACACTAGTTTTGGTGACTTTGGTGACCACCAGGAATTTCCTCACCGTAGAGATATTTCTTCTCATGTCCTTCTTTTTACTATGGGACTGGAAGTGAAGAGAAATCTACCCAAAGAGACACATAAGGTAAACAAAAAAAATGGGGTTATAACCTTCCCTCAATCTATTCAAAATGAAAAAAAAGAAGTTTTGCCTTTAGTTCTACTTTAAAGTGAAACGTGTTTCACCTCTCTGGCATCCTTTGAATTAAGGTGAAAAAAATGTCCCACTACCTGCCATATGCTCCTGCTGCTGTCAGTCAAACTCCTTTGAGGTGTGGCTGTGGCTTACTGGCACTGTGTGTATCTATGGATGCACACAGCCTGATTTGGGAGTGCCTGTACATGGGTGCTTCCTTAGCACCCCGTTTGCTACAGGAGGCACACAAAAGAAAAGAGAAGAGGCCAGCTCTGGTGGGAACTGCCAGGAGAGGAGGTAAGGGACCACTCTGTGCAAAATTGCTGTGCAGAGCATGCAATTATAGTTTTTTTTTTTAATTTAAAAAAAGACTTTAGTACCATTTTACACATTTGGTTAGCACCAGGACACTGAGGTGCATGCTGTAATAAAATATATTTTACCCTTGCCAAGACCAGTTGAGACAATACTATATATATACAGTATCTCACAAAAGTGAGTACACCTCTCACATTTTTGTAAATATTTTATTATATCTTTTCATGTGACAACACTGAAGAAATGACACTTTGCTACAATGTAAAGTAGTGAGTGTACAGCTTGTATAACAGTGTAAATTTGCTGTTCCATAAAAATAACTCAACACACAGCCATTAATGTCTAAACCGTTGGCAACCCTCCCCACCACCATCCTCCCCCTAATTCCCCTAACTCCTCACCAAGGCCCTTCAAAGGCACACGAATACCTCTGATGAAGTTGCTAAACAAGACTAATACTCCATCTGTCCAGAGGGCAGATCTACAACAAATTGATCAACCATATTTGCCTACTGTAATGTTGTATGATTTAGCCTTTTCTCTTTTCCCTGTTTTTCCCTGTTCTTCCATGTTTATCCTTGAAAACTCAATAAAAATATTGAAACATAAACCGTTGGCAACAAAAGTGAGTTCACCCTTAAGTGAAAATGTCCAAATTGGGTCAGAAGTGTCAATATTTTATGTAGACACCATTATTTTCCAGCACTGCCTTAACCCTCTTGAGCATGGAGTTCACCAGAGCTTCAAAGGTTGCCACTGGAGTCCTCTTCCACTCCTCAATGACAACATCACGGAGCTGGTGGATGTTAGAGACCTTGCTCTCCTCCACCTTCCATTTGAGGATGCCCCACAGTTGCTCAATAGGGTTTAGGTCTGGAGACATGCTTGGCCAGTCCATCACCTTTACCCTCAGCTTCTTTAGCAAGGCAGTGGACGTCTTGGAGGTGTGTTTGGGGTCGTTATGTTGGAATACTGCCCTGTGGCCCAGTCTCTGTACGGAGGGGATAATGCTCTGCTTCAGAATGTCACAGTTGGCATTCATGGTTCCCTCAATGAACAGTAGCTCCACAGTGCCGGCAGCACTCATGCAGCCCCAGACCATGACACTTCCACCACCATGCTTGACTGTAGGCAAGACATACTTGTCTTTGTACACCTCACCTGGTTGCTGCCACACACGCTTGACACTATCTGAACCAAATAAGTTTATCTTGGTCTCATCAGACCACAGGACATGATTCCAGTAATCCATGTCCTTAGTCAGCTTATCTTGAGCAAACTGTTTGCGGGCTTTCTTGTGCATCATCTTTAGAAGAGGCTTCCTTCTGGGATGACAGCCATGCAGACCAATTTGATGAATTGTGCAGCGTTTGGTCTGATCACTGACAGGCTGACCCCCCTGCCCCTTCAACCTCTGCAGCAATGTTGGCAGCACTCACATGTCTATTTCCCAAAGACAACCTCTGGATATGACGCTGAGCATGTACACCCAACTTCTTTGGTCGAACATGGCGAGGCCTGTTCTGAGTGGAACCTATCCTGTTAAACCTCTGTATGGTCTTGGCCACCGTGCTGCAGCTCAGTTTCAGGATCTTGGCAATCTTCTTATAGCCTAGGCCATCTTTATGTAGAGCAACAATTCTTTTTTTCAGATCCCCAGAGAGTTCTTTGCCATGAGGTGCCATGTTGAACTTCCAGTGACCAGTATGACAGAGTGAGAGCGATAACACCAAATTTAACACACCTGCTCCCCATTCACACCTGAGACCTTGTAACACTAACGAGTCACATGACACCGGGGAGGGAAAATGGCTAATTGGGCCCAATTTGGACATATTCACATAGGGGTGTACTCACTTTTGTTGCCAGCGGTTTAGACATTAATGGCTGTGTGTTGAGTTATTTTGAGGGGACAGCAATTTACACTTTTATACAAGCTGTACACTCACTACTTTATATTGTAGCAAAGTGTAATTTCTTCAGTGTTGTCACATGAAAAGATAAAATAAAATGTTGAAAAAAATGTAAGGGGTGTACTCACTTCTGTGAGATACTATATATATATATATATATATATATATATATATATATATATATATATATATACACACTACATATACACACGCACACATGCACACATACACATATTCAGCATGCACCCCCAGCCTTCCATCAGCTAAAAATACTGTGTAGGAGCCAAAAAACAAAGCCCTGTTTTGTTTGTACTCTCAAATATAAGTGTCTGATATAGCCATAGTTAGGCAAGGAAAACTATGTTTTTTTGTTCGGCATTATCATAGCCTTAAACCACTTGAGGTGAAAACCACAAAATATGCACCTGATGAGCATAGCAAAATGAATCTGAAAATGAAAATTGCTCCCAGTTAAATACAACAGCATGACAAATCCCACAGAACTAGTAGTGACTAATTAGTAAGCTGGACTTCATCCAGGGAAAAGAAGCATTTGTAAAGAACAACAATTCTTGAACAGAAGGAGACATTGCAGGACGAATTCTTTGGATGAATTGAAGCCATCTGGAAAAATTAGACTGCAAGAAAAATAATAGAAGTAAACATTGTTTATTCTTATTTCACAGTCCTTTCTCTATTCTAGATTTTGTCATGTTTACGTCAACTGAGCCCAGGGGTAATTTTATTAGAAATTAAAGTGTTACTAAACCCACAACAGTAAAATCAGTCTGTATATGCAGTAAAACATGCTTGTTGTACTCACTGTGGAACCAAAGGGGTTAATCCTCTGCATTGTGTAAAAAGGCTGTTTGGTTCTGTTTTCTCTGCCCCTCCTCTTGTTCAAGTGTCCACCTGATAAGACAAACTGAACCTGTAGTCACATGCACATGCTCAGTTTGGAGTGTATTGCTGGAGAGGTTTTTTTTTTCTTGGGAGAGTGCATGTGATCAGCACAGGGTAATCCGCACTGTCCAGACAGAGATCAGGGGTTTTGCATCCTCCTAGAGCAGAAAGAAAATTCCTCCTACAAGCTTTAACCAGTGATCCACTGAAGTCACAAGACTGCTATATACTGTTGATGAGAACAGGTATTTAGTAGTTTATATTTACTAAAATAATTGCATTTCCATGTTGTGTGTACTGGGGGAGACCAGATATAGTGAATGCAGGATGCTGGGTTTAGTAACACTTTAAAAGAGTACAGCACAAATATTTTTCATCATTAAAGTGAATCAGCCATGAAAGATGTATTGGGTCTTTATTCCTTATTCCTTTGGAAAGGCTGGTTGCCTGGCTGGTATTTAGACCCACTGGTTTCCATATTTTAAATCAGTTGTTCAACACAAAAGAACCCTTGAAATAGCTTTCCGGTCTCAGGGTACCTGTGCTAAAACTTACTATATCTACAACTCATGATACATTAGAGTGATGATCAGTAGGAAGAATGCTCCTTATCTTTGTGGTCGTTAGGAAGAATTCCCCCCTTACAGATAGCTAAAAAGATCAACAGTGTGAGTGGGAACTTATCTGAGAGGCAGAAATTGCTCATGGTCCAGGAAACCCTAGAAACCTCTGGAGAAACCCTAGGGTTCCATGAAACCCTTGTTAAGAAAACCTGCTTTAAATCAATGACCGAAACAAGTATACAGATTGAGAATGTCAAAACAAAGTTAAAAGTCTGTATCTGTAAACTTATTCCAGGTTATGGCGTTTGAAGAAAGAGGGCCAACACCTAGCATTTTCTGAAGTAGGTGTCTAGAATGGAAGGCTCAATATTTTTCACAAGATAGGATTTCTTTAAAGCTGACCTATGGTGAAAACAATCCCAACTCCAGTCACAATAAAATATAACCCCTGCACAAAAAATACTCCAGTGGTGTCACCCTAACACTGCATGGGTTAAATGTTAGTCAAGTCTAAGGAGTCACAGAGGAGGGTAAATTACTAGCATTGTTCCCTGTTCCAGCAGGCTACCTCAATCCACATCTGCTGCAGCCTTTAAATAGTCCGTTTGGTGCCAGAAACTGTGGGCACACTCACATGCATGAGCCTATGCTCATTTTTAGTAGCAATGCGCCCTTGCTCATTTCTATGTGTGATGTTGCACACATGCGCATTTCTATGTGCCAGTTGTCGTACAGGAATTCCCTTACAGCAGGGGTAAAAACACTTTATTGTTCTTGAGGACATTGAGACTACACCCACAGACCAGAGATTCAGGAGAACCACATTGGCTTGGAGTGGGAAGTCAGGTAAGTAATACAACCTCTTCTTCAACCCTTAGATCTAATAAACATTTAATCATTGCATGCTCCTTACCCCTATCCAAGTTGTCCCAATAAAAGCCCAGAAAAGAAACCCATAGACTGTTTTCTGAAGTCAGTGGAAGAGTGCAAGAAATGAGAGCATAGCTGTGTGGGTGTCAGGGCCCCGGGTATGACCAGAGGTGTGTGGACTGACACAGGGAAACGCAGGCTTCAGATATAGTATAAACAATATAATTTATTTAAGACTAAACAATACATAAATGCAGTGCAAGACTAAACATAAACACAGTGAAAACAAACCAAACCAAAACCCCCAACAGATAACAAAAGAACAATACTAAGCGTAGTCGGACGGGCCGGGTCAGGAACAATCAGGCAGACAAGGTACCAAAGGAGCAGAGTGGAGAGTGGTCAGGAATAGCAGATATCAGGACAGGCGGAGTACAATCAGAGTCAGGGATCAAGCAGGATCAGACAGGAAGCCAACAGGATGCAGGTACAGGGGCTCTTGGGAAAACATACACCAAGGCCCTGATTGCAAGTCTGGCCATTCCTTATATGCACCTCCTGCAATCAGCCTCAGGTGTTTTGGCTGACTGCAGAAGTGAGCCTCTGGTTGCTGAGAGCACCCGCTGGCCAGTCCTGGTACTGCAAACCACACGGCAGGTGAGTCCCACCACTATTGGCGAGTCCATTCCTGACAGTGGCCTCTAAGGGAGAAATTGGACAAAATTCACAAGCAGCTGTTTAGGGGATGATCTACAGATTCATCAGGGGTCTTTTGGGACCCTGCCTAAATTCTTAACTAGGGAACAAGCCCTCAATCAGCTAGTTCATCTGGTCCTCGTGGCCCTGAACCCCACAGTGCTCAGCACTTTTGTGTTCACACCTCACAGGAGCAATGGAAGAATGGACATTTTTTTTCTCTCACCACTCACTGTACTGATGTGTCTACTGCTGGAGACAAAACAACAAATAAAGGAGCACTCCCAACCCTGTGGAATTCAATAGAGTCACAAGCCCAGGAACAGATACAATCAAAATTCACTTTAATGTTGGGTTAAAGCGCATTACATGCAGAAGTACCCGGATCGATACACCACCAAGCCAGTGGAGAGGAGAAACACATATTCCCAGAAGCTGGATGACACATGATCCTGGACCCAACAGTAAGTTGCTCAGCCCAGGTGCCTCAGGACAGTGGGAGGAGTGCATTGAGATGGTGCATCCACTGGACGTCACGTGTCCTGGAACCGGATGTGATACACCTGGCGAAAGACCACCCAAACAGCGACTGGTGCAGGTAAACTAGAAGCCTAGAAGAGCACTCAAACCATGTCAAACCAAATAAGAAAAGCCAGTCATCATGATGTCATGTTTGAGGGACTTGCCCCTTCCCCAGATATCCATCTACATAGTCCTCCCACTGTCCTGAAGCTCCTGGGCAGGGAAACCTACCGTTTTCTCAGCAGCAGCAGACAGAATATAATGGCTCAAGACAGTACCTGATGGCTCTGAAGAAGGCATAGCAGTACATATTCTTATAAGAAGCAGCCTGCAAGGAATTGGATACACATCATAAAACATAAAAAAACGCTCAGCATATAGTTGGTCACTTGCTCAGTCTCTGAAAAGCAATCCGCAGCAGTTTGTTTTTCAGAGGGCGTCTAAACAGCTGCTATCAGACATCCCAGAGGTGATACTGCCATCTCCTTAAGGGAGCTAAAATGCTGCAACTGGCTCACGTCTTTGGCACTGCCCCATTGGCTTGAATGGGTGCATGCTAAATTAGCCACATCTACAATGCAAAGCATTTCAGCCATGGCATATGTACAGTTCACTCAGGCTATACGTTTCAGATGGGTGGTTGGGGGCCAGTAAACCTGCAGCTTTTCTACCTGTTTTTACCACTCTCTGGCAGCCCATGCAAAAGAGGCCTTAGACCTAAGCCCTATAATAGAGAATAAACATTAAAAAAACAATCAATGTACACAAATGACCAGTCCAGTCACATATGTGACTGACAGGCCACTTCTGTTAATTGCCTGCTTGGGGTAGCAATGTACAGTTTTTCCCTGGACTGAGAAACCAGTAGCTGACAATTGTAGCTGACAATTGCTGTTGAACTTCTTTCTTTGTTACTGCTTTGTTATCCTTCTGCAGTGTTAAACAGGGTTAAACTAAATATTCATTATTGCAGAAGTGCAGCAGCCATCTTTAAGGACATCACTTTGCAATGCTCATCTGTGGAGTGTCTCTAGTGCAGGGGGCAACCATCTTGGTTTGTCTGATTTGAGCCTATAGAACAGTGATTGGCTGATGCAACAAAGCAAGATGAAAGGGATCAGCAGGTTGTTGAGGAGAGGACTGTCTTGAAGCAAGCAAGTGTGTGGAGGAAAAGACTGGGCTGCTGCTGACTGAACAGAGCCCTGCCATAGCTGACCACAGTTAGAAGATGCAAAGAGACTGAGAACCTTCTAACTGGGAGGGTGTGAGATGCGATTTGGATCCCTGATGATATCAGACTGTACTGCAGAGCGCTCCTACTGCTTGTGAGGAAGGAAAGGAGGGACTATCTGGAAAACCAACAACAGCCGATCGGTGTGTTCTGGCAGGGAGCGGCCCCCCTGTAAGAACACAATAACTCAGCAGGGAGATTGCTGTACTAGTGTTGCATCATTTGTACAGAGACTTCCTCAGTTTTTGTGTTTGTTCAGTCCACTGGGCTGAACGAAAAAAAAAATAAAAATTTACTGTGTGTACCAGGATTTAGACTATTCTTGGCCTAATAAATCATTTGAAACACCTCAAGGTGTGTCAATAAGTGCTGGATGAGCAAAAAGTTTCATCTCCAGGTCTGCAGAGAAATCATAAAACAATTCAGCAGCTCCTCTGGGGGTAGCACTACATAAAGACTTGGTTATATTACTGCTCAGTGACATTAGGATAGCTGATAGCACTCTGTGGTGTCATCATGATCTATTGACCTGAAAATTAAAGACAGGACTCAGCAATCTTGTTCTGACAGAAAAAAAAAATGTTAAACCATTTTAATAAAGACCACAGAGCTGAATTAATGTAAAAATGTTGGCGTCTGCCAGCCACATGGAGCCATGGCTTAATGTTCTTAGGCCTTATGTTAGAAATGAGGTCCAGTTTCACTGCTATTCATGGCGAATCCCTGAGATTCATGAAATTTACGAATAGGCCGTATCACATCTTTATAACTCTGTGTAGGGAGAAATTGAATGTCTCATAAAATGTTGCATGTGGAAACGCACCTTTACATATGTTGTATGCCTCAGATCAAACAGCTGATCACCAAGAATACAAGGCCCTGCTGGTCAGACCTGGGGGCAGGAACATGGGTTGTCTACTTTATAGCTGAAGCTGGAAAACCTCTTTAAGAGTTAAATGGTTATCCACCCAAATGTATATTTTAGCTTTAGGTAGACCCCACTTAGACCCCCAGGACTTTGAAAATGAGATATACTTGAGCTCTAGGATCTAAAGATGTGCTGTGGCCATTATGAAGGGTTCCATTTTCACTGCTGGATTTTTATATTCTTTAAACTATGGAGAATCAGGCAGTAGGTGCTAAAACTGCAAAAGTGGATAGGAATACCCAAACCTCCCAGACGGACAGAGCATTGCTAGTAAATATGGCACCTAAAGCGGAGTTCCACTCACACTGTAAAAAAATAAAAGTCAGCAGCTACAAAAACTGTAGCTGCTGACTTACAAAACAGCCACTCACCTGTCCTATAATCCCACGGTGTCCTCCCCGCAGCCTGTTTCACTGGCCATCCTGTGTTCCAGACACTGGCATCTTCAGTGTGGGCACCCCGGCTGTGACAGCTTGTGGCTTCACAGCCGGGTGCCCACTGTGCATGCGCGAGTAGAGCTGCACTTCCTGAATGGCCCCGTCATCTTCTGGGACTTGTCACGTGTCCCAGAAGACTACAGGGAGGGTAGGAGGACAACTTCCGCTTCCAATCGCCTAGGCGATAGCAGTGGGAGTGGGTACCTGTCAATTTTGGGTTCCTGCTCCCCCCCCTCACACTCCCCAAAGGTGCTAATCCTTAATGGGGAGTGGGGGACCAATCTATAAAGTGAAACTTCCACTTTTGGGTGGAACTCCGTTTTAAATCTCACTGTTGCAGTTTTCAAGACATTTGAGAATGTTGTCTCATCCCAGCATGTTCCCTCATCCCGGCATGTTCCATCTTTAACTATAACATGTTTGGATGGACTGGCCCTTGAAAGCTTATGAAAACTGAATAAAAAGTGCTCTATGAATGGAGGACGAGTGAACAAATAAAAGCTCTGCCTCCTCCAATCATGGAATGCTTTTCACTGTGGGAACCAATAGTATGGCTTCTTTTAATAGAGCATTGGGCATGAAAGAGTGGGGATAAACGGAACTTGATGTGTGTCTATCACAGGAGTAGCTGTTTATATTTACCCCAAAGCAAAGGAAGATTACCTCTGTGGGGGTATCCAGGGGCAGAGGACATCAGATTTCAACCTTCCAAAGCAGCCAGCAGCACATGGGCTGGCCTTCATTCTTGGCATTCCTATGACATGACAAGAGGATTAGACTATCGTTTTTTCATTAATTGTTTGATGACACTTTAATATTGTCCAGCATGTGTTAGATATGTCAGTTTTGCACTTTAAAGTACTACAAGCTCTACCAGTGTAGGCTGCAGGTCCTTTTATTCATATATATAAAACTGCAATGTGAAATGTTCTATAAGTCAAGAGCTGTTTGAGCCAAAAATACAAATAAAATGTCTTGTGTCTACAACCTATAAGAGCCTCTTCTTCTGTTTTCATCCTTTGCCATCCTTAGTATTGCATATAAAGAAAACTTTTCAAGGTTCATTCCTTTAGTGTGATAAAAATGTCTTGCATAAAGACCTTATAAGAACATATTGCATGGTGTTCTTAAAGTGACACTAAACTCTGTTTTTTTAAAAAAAATCTATTAAGTTATGTATTCTTAACTAAGAAAAGTACCCTAACTCCATATTACTTATTTTAGCTGCTGTAGTCCAACTTCGACCCGCTACTCCGAATACAACAAGGAACAGTCACCATGTGTAGAGCAATGGGACATCAATTACCAGAGTAACTCCGCACACGGTGAAGGGAACTGCCTTAATGTTAGTCTTTGCACATGACCGCAGTTCCTGCTCAGCGGCATCACTAGGGTTGGTGTCACCTGATGCGGTAAAAAATGGTGTCACCCCCAAAAAATGTTTGCAACCTGTATTTGGGGTGTCGTTAACTTTTCACTGATATTTTCAGCAGATTACAAGGGCAGTGCAACTGGAATGCAGTGCGGGAAGTTGCACAGGACCGTAAAATAGGGAAGCAGTCCTATGCAACTCAGGATAGTGGAGCTGGGAACTTTCTTAGCACCTGTTTCCATTGGCATGCGATGCGGAAAACCCATGTTCCATGCACATTTTCCACGCTGCATTCCAAATGCATTGCCCTTGCGATCTGCAGCGGGTGTCAATGCAAAGTTCAGGACACCCCAAATGCAGGTCGCAATTGCAGTGCGTTCCACTTGCAGTGCATTTCCAAAAGTTGTGCATGCACTACTTTTGGTGAGCCATGGTGTGATTTCTGTCTATTTGAAATGAATGGGCTGAAATTGCACTGCACTTGGATCATATGCATTCCTGTGCGATTCATAGTGTGAATGGGTCCTCAAGCTGTGAAAAATAAAGAACCCAGTTCAAAAAGAGCCTAAAACAACAACTATAAGGCACTCACAAACGGAGAAGCGATCATTCATTAAAACAAAACTGTGGGGAAGATGACACAGTGCATCCAATCACAGTTTGAATGGGGAGGAAAGCTGGCCGGAGCAGACAGAGAAGGGATCAATCACCGCTTGGAGCTGAGGAACCGGAGTCTTCATGCTACACCGGCCACTGTCAAATTCCCACCTCCTGGATCGGCTTCTATGATGAACAGCACACTGGTCCAATGCTGGGAAATTGGACCAGTGTGACGTCTATCATGGGAGGCGGGCCTTGTTTGACAGCGGCTGGCGTTTTAACTCCAAGCTGTGTGACAGCAGGAGATCCTCACTCTGTCTGCTCTGGCCGGTTCTCCACCCAATTCAAACTGTGATCGGATGCACTGTGCCATCTTTCCCACAGTTTTGATTAATGACAGATTGCTTCAGCACTTCCGCCGACCCTGCATCCCTGCAGAACCAGTACAGTCAGGGGTGTATTTACCACAAGGCAAACAAGGCATTTGCCTAGGGCGGCCTTCTTCAGCAAGGGCAGCACTTCCCCTCGGAAAAAGGGACGGAAGAAGGGACACATGCGGCATGGGGACCAGGTGGGTTCTGAGAGAGGCTGCGGGTTTCATGAGTATTCATGTGTATGCACAGCCCAACTCTCGTTCCCGGGGATGTTCAGAGCTGTGAAGGTGAGTGTCTTTCTCACCAGGGAGGATGCCTGGTGTATGGGGGGCAGTGGTAGTGGAAGGCTCTCTTGGGTGGGAGGCAGGGGTGTTATTGGTCAATGTCAGGCTCTCTCTGGGGGCACCGATTTTTTTGTTGCCTAGGGCAGCACAAAACTTAAATACACCAAAGAGTACAGCTTTTCAGTGGACATCAGAACGGCCCAGGGGGACAATTGGCCCAGTCCACTCCTAGTGTCACCCCTCTGGCAGGTGTCACCTGCATGCGGTCCAGAGCCCCCGCACCCCCGTAGCGACGTCACTGTTCCTGCCAGGTCCAGGGCATTGTTGAGCATGCCCTTGGACAAAAGGCACCCCTAGTGCACAGGTGCGATAGACCTTGCCCACATTTAGATGCAGTTACCAACATACCACCACAGTCTCTCATTTATTTGCAAAGGCAAATGTACAGAGATGTTTAATTAGTTAGTAGAGTGTACAGTCACCCTAAATTTGCATAAGTAGTAAGCGAAAAAATAACACCTAATTGTGTGAATTGTGTAAACACAGCAGACCTTTCTCCTTCTTCTGTCACTTGCCATCATTTCCCTTTCTTTTGTTACACAATTGGAAAAACATCTTTGGCAGGGGGTTATTTAGCTTTTTTGCAGGACCTGGACCTGGCCCAAAGCCTCTTGGGATATGATGTCACACATTCCTGAAGGCTTCAAGTTAATCTCCATCACACTACATATGCCTTGGGATAGCTCCACTGCACTGCGTATATGTCACGGCTCGTTATCAGGGGGTCATCCACAAGGGCCAGGAAGGGGCAGCTGGCCTCCTGAAAATATGAATTGAGAAGATGGCAGCATAGGATCCAGAGTGTTGAAATAGAGCAGCAGCTCATACCAGCAACACAACCAAGGCAAGAAGGTGAAAAATAATAAAGGAGGAAAAAAGTTCATACCTGTCACTTTCAGACCTATTTCATACTGTAATGGAAAGTGCAATTATTATGTGCCAAGCTGAGCAAGCCCTGGCAACCAATCAGTATTTGAAGAATGAGAAAACATTTGTCAGTACTGCTCAAAGGAAAATAAATGGTTCCATTTACAGCCACAAGAGTGGAATTGTTGCCAACAAAAGGCATTAAATATAAGTCGTTACAGCTAGCCATTACCATACCATCTCTCAAAGCCAAGGCGTTAAAATTTGTGATTGTTCTCAGAAACCACATAACCTTTTTACCAAAGATCTTCTACCTACCAAACTGATTTCTAAATTGCTTTATCCATATCCTATTTTATTCATTCCTAGGAATGTGTACAGAGACATCCAGTGATCACTTTAGAGTACTGCAACACACTATTCTTTTAGTCACATTTACCAGTCATCAGTATTATAATTATGATTATTATTATACAGAATTTATATAGCGCCAACAGTTTGCACAGCGCTTTACAAAATGAAGGTAGAGAATACAGTTACAATACAATATTTGGTACAAGAGGAAACAGAAGGCCCTGCTCGTTAGATCGTTTGGATACACAGAAAATAACTGGTTACTAACAATTATAGGTAAAGTTGATCCAGGGAATATTCGATTGCCTCTCAGGAGATCAGGAAGGAATTTTTTTCCCCTGCAGGAACAAATTGGATCATGCTTTGCTGGGTTTATTTTGCCTTCCTCTGGATCAACTGTGAGTATAGGATTATAACTTTTTTATTTTTTTTACTGGTTGAACTAGATGGACTTTTGTCTGTTTCAGCCAAATTAACTATGTAACCATGTTAAAGCTTACAGTCCATAGGATTTATATAAATATGGCAGCTGCTAACTGATATAATAACTCCTACTTTTATTAAAAAAAGAAAAAAAAAGAAAACATGATTTATAACCGAATGATACATAACACTCATCTTATCAAGTAGTTTAAGCACGTCTCTAAAATTGAATAAACACCCAATATCTTGATTTATCCAAAGTCCATATGAAGCTTAGTTTCATAACTTATTCAGGTGCACCATAGAAATACTTTATGTAGCAGGAGAGATTAATCCTGTTTCATGGCTGTGATCTGCTGACTGGCCTCTCCTGTGTAACCTGACACTTGCCCTGACACAGACAAAGCAGTGAGGGATTTCAGCCCCCCCTTTCTCCTCTCAGACTGTAAGAGAGAGAGAGCCAATTATGAGAGCCATTAAAGGAGCCAATGACAAGGGCTCTTTCAAGCAGGAAGTGCAGCTGCAAAGCATTGTGGACGATGGAGTTTTGAACAGAAATGGCCTTATAGGCTAATATGGAGATAGAATTAAAAAAGAACCACGAAAGCCATCATGCTTAGAGAGAGCAGAGTGAAGGGGCCATCTTGGGTTTTCTCCTGAGGGAGAGGGAGATTGCATGTGGCAGGAGAGAGATTGGACCTGGCAAAGAAGTGCTGATGGGCAGTGCACTGCATGCTTGGTGATCTGCATCAGACAAAGGAACATCCAAACTGAGAGAAGTGGTCTACAGTACAGTGCCTACACTGACAGTGTGAAGTGCTCATCGTGAGGTGACCAGAGGAACCTGTCATTTCCAAGACGATCGTTTGGGCCTTTGTCACAGGATCTGGTGAGAGGGATTTCTCCCACTGTCAGATGACAGGAACATTGCACACATACAGAGACATCATACCTTGCTCATATTCACCAGGCACTGGGTTGTGTAGATGGCCCTGCTGAACAGACACCGTGTTCACTTTGCTATACAAATACTGCCACAGGATTACAATTACACTTTAAGTGTTTAAGGAGTTTAAGTGCACCAACGAAAGTGGCTAGCTGAAGATCCCAACATTCATCCAGTTACAAAGAGACTGAAGTTACTGGTGCCATACGTGCACGCGCATGCGTAGTCAGGCCTCTATATTGCATGGTGTGTGAGGGAATAGCTTTACCTTGAAAGTAGCTATTAAGCATCATTTGGGTACAGTGTTTTCCTATTGGGGTCATGGTGTCGGGGTTGAGAAGGGAGAAGTCTGACACAACAGAGAGTCATTCTTCTGCTCTCCTCCTGCAAGGACATCATGGGGCCAAATTTATGAAGAGGAGTTAAATCCACTTTGAGGTTGCCATTTAAGTGTTTGCCTCTGCTCTTGGGGTTATTCATGGTTGGAATCCCCTGAAAGCAGCCCGAGTGTAAAAGTGAGTTATATTGCTTTCCGTCACAGTATTTGTTGTTCTCTTGATTCTCCTAACATATACTGGTTGTTAATGTTTATTATTTCCCATAGAGGTCTACAGTAAAGCTGATCTCTGTGTTTTATTATAAAGTGTGTGCTTTTCATTGGTCCTTGCACTTACACTATTGCCAGGTGTGCCAGTGTGGGCTGAGACAGTTCTTGGGGTTGAAAGGAAGAGTGGCGGAGTGAACAAACTTAAGCAGCCCCTTCGGGGGTACCGCTACATGTGGGGGCTCGTCCGGGATTACTTGCTGCTCAATCACCCAACAACCACTCAAGCAGTGCCCTATACCAACTCCTAAGATGGACGTCGCAGCTGCGACCAAGTGGTGCAGCAGGGAAAATGCTTGCCCAGAACGGAGTGTAGTGGTCGAGTTCCCCAGAGAAATGGGGACCGAAGAACAGATTACCAAGATAGTGAATGCACTACCCACAGAGGGGAAGAAAACGTGTGTGATAGATGTGATACCCGCCTCAGACACCACCCTGGCATATGCCCTGCTAGAGTGGAGGAAGGGAATCCCTGACAGTTTCCAAGGAGCCAATATCCAAATAGAGGATGGGACAAGGCTCCAGTTACTTCAGTTGAACACCCCAGGGCCTAGTTGTGCAAAACCTGAGAGGGAAGAACCCCTGTCCCAGACACCTCTAGCCACCATAGGCCCGGAATTCCTCACTGCATTGGGGGACTTCATGTTAAAATGCCGCAAAGACCCCTCTCCATACACAGGGATGTATCGGGAGCTCCGATTCTTCTCGGGTAGGCAACCAATACCTACTGGGGAGGATGGCTTTGAAGAGTGGCTAGACCAAGCCATGCAAGCACTAAGTGAATGGGACATTCCTGAGGCCCACAAGAAACAGAGGATTACGGAGAGCCTAAGGGGCCCTGCATTGGAGGCCATTCGCAACCTAAAACTTAGCAAACAGGATTGCACTGCTCAGGGCTATCTAGATATTTTACAAGATGTATTTGGGCGCACTGAGAAGGCTTCAGACCTCATCTATCAGCTAGAGCATACCTACCAAAATGAAGGGGAGAAACTCTCCAGTTACATGGGACGTCTAGACAAGATAATACACCAAATTCTGCTAAAAAGGGGAATAGGCCCTGAAAGAGTAGATGAGGTTCGGGCGCAACAAGTCCTACGGGGAGCCAGGCCCCTAGACCCTATTGCCATTCTATTACGAACTCGGCGAGATGGTGGCCTCCTGAACTATCCAGACTTGATCCGGACTGTGAGAGAGGAGGAAGCCATGTTGGATGACAAAGAGAGACAGTCAGACTCTGTTGTAGGGGTCCGGGTAGTCAATGTTGGAGGTGACACCCCTGAAGTTGAACTCCTTAAGACTCAGGTGTCCCAATTAATGGAGATGGTGACCTTACTAATGGCGGGACCATCGGGTTTAGCAAGAGAGACGAGAGCAGTTTCTGAAAACCTGTCAGGAGTTGCCCCAACGCAAGCAACTAGTCCCATCATTCAAATGACCTGCTTTAATTGTGGAGGGACCGGACATGTCAGGAGAGTCTGTCCGAGCCCCAGGAAGCCTGAAGCTAAGAGCCAAAAACCGGCGGAAAACTTCAGAGGGCCCTGGTGAAGGAGCAACCCAGGGACCCCACCACCACAGCTATCTCCACTCAACCAAGTAAAAGGGGGGCGAGGAGAAAATCTGGTCCTATCCAGAAGGACCCCACCATCCCTTACAAACAGCCTAGGGAAGATGCCACTTCACCTCAGGGAGTCAGTGCACACCTCAAACCTGGGAGTCAACCACGGCTTAGGCCGAGTCAAAACTCCCCCAGGAGGGGAGTAAGGATAAGAACTGCAGAACAGAAGAAGACGGCTACCTGTTCACCACTCCCTGAGAATTTAGTGGGACCCTCCCCTGTCGTCCCGATTCAGGTAGAAGGGATTTATACCAGGGCTCTTCTGGACACCGGAGCCCAAGTAACCCTTCTGTATCGAGATTTCTATGACAAGCATCTGAAGCATTTGCCCTTGCAGAAGCTGGAAGATCTGGAAATATGGGGCATAGGAACCCAGAAGTTTCCCTATGATGGTTACCTATCGGTCAGACTAACTTTTGATCCTTCCATGACAGGGAAGGCTGAGACTTTCGAAGCCTTAGCCATCATCTGTCCCCGGCCGCCTGGGGCCAATAGGAGTCCCCTAATCATAGGGACCAACACCAATCTTGTCAGAAGGCTGTTGGCGCCATTGGTCGAAGAGCCCAATGATCAACCCCCTTCTGTACATCCCATGCTGAGGCAAGCATATCAGCGCCTGGTACAAGAAAGGAGAACCCCAGCGGAAAGAATAGGGAAGATATGGCGCCTGGATCAACATGAGAAGGTGCTACAACCCGGAGAGGTGGCGTGTTTACAGGCATCAGTCAAATTGACCTGGAAGCAGCCAGGCCCCTTCATTGTCCTTGAGGCTGGTGGCTGTGAAGAGAACACAGGAGTGGAGATCCTCCCGGAGGTAGTGTCAACAAAAGCGCTACGGAGGAGCCACGGAAAGGTTTCGGTCAGTGTTCATAACCCAACTGCTGCCCCAGTGAAAATCCCAGCTCGGGTGCTGTTAGGACATGTGGATCCTGCAACTCCAATCTTGCCCACTGAGCTAGGGGATGGAAGAGAGAAAGAAATCCCTGTTGATGCGTTTTACCCAAGGAACACCCCCCTTTCCCCGGAATGGAGAGAGAGAGCGAAGAATCAACTCCTAGGGTGGCGGGCTGCATTCTCCAGAAGTGAGTTCGATGTGGGGTGTGCAGAGAGTGCCCATCATCGGATCCGGCTTCGAGAAGACGCTCCATTCAGGGAAAGGGTTCGACGAGTTCCATTGGGAGATTTGGAAGACCTGCGTGAGCAATTGGCAGAGTTGAAGAGGACAGGCATCATCAGAGAGTCCCGAAGCCCATACGCCTCTCCGATAGTGGTGGTCCGGAAGAAGAACGGATCTTTAAGATTGTGCATCGACTACCGGACGCTAAACCGAAGAACTGTTCCTGATCAGTATACCACCCCCAGGATAGAGGATGCTTTGCAAAGCCTATCAGGGGCAAAGTGGTTCAGTGTGCTGGACCTGAAGAATGGGTATTACCAGATCCCCATGCACCCAGAAGACCGAGAAAAGACCGCGTTCATAACCCCAATAGGGTTCTTTGAATTTGACCGGATGCCTCAAGGTTTGTGCAACTCTCCAGCCACCTTTCAAAGGCTGATGGAGAAGACGGTGGGTGACATGAATTTAATTGAAGTACTGGTATACTTGGATGACATCATTGTGTTCGGGAAGACCCTAGAGGAACATGAGGAGAGATTGGAGAAGGTACTCAAGAGACTTCATGATGAGGGACTGAAGTTGTCTTTGGAGAAGTGCCAATTTTACCAACCCTCGGTCAATTACCTGGGTCATATCGTATCTGCCGATGGAGTGGCCACTGACCCCAAGAAGCTGGAAGCTGTTACTTCGTGGCCGAGGCCCACAAATGTCACAGAGCTCAGATCTTTCCTGGGGTTTTGCTCCTATTATCGCAGATTCGTCCAGGGCTTCGCTCGGATAGCCCGTCCACTCAATGAACTGCTCAGAAATGAAGAAGACAATGATGATGCAGATCTTTCTAGACCTGCGAAGCCAGCAGTGGGACCCAGGAGGCCTAGGGAATCTATTCAAGGACAATGGACAACCCAGTGTGAAGAGGCCTTTGAACGGCTGAAAAAGAGTCTAACCACCGCTCCAATCCTGGCCTATGCAGACCCAGCCAAGCCGTACGAATTGCATGTGGATGCAAGTAGAGATGGGTTAGGGGGAGTCCTCTATCAAGAACAGAATGGATGCTTGCGACCTGTCGCCTATGTGAGCCGGGGTTTGGCGTCCGCTGAGAGGAACTACCCCACCCACAAGCTTGAATTCTTGGCCTTGAAGTGGGCAGTAGTGGACAAACTTCGAGATTACCTATATGGAGCAGAATTCGTGATAAAAACAGATAATAACCCCCTCACATACATTCTCACTACAGCTAAGCTGGATGCTACTGGCCACAGGTGGTTAGCTGCCTTATCGGAGTTCACTTTCAGCCTCAGTTATCGGCCAGGGATTGGGAATAGGGATGCAGATGCCTTATCCCGAAGACCTCACTGTTCCAAGGATTCCCCAGAAGAGTGGACTCAGGTGCCCTCTGAAGGGGTACGAGCCTTATGCCAAGGAGTGGAACACCGAACAAGAGGTGGGTCCAGGGCAGAAGACATTGGGATTTCGGCATCTGGCGTTCCCAGGTGTTATTGCAATGTCACCCAGGTTGGGGGTGAAGGCCTGCCCAAGCTTTCCAGGAAGGATCTGCGAAGAGATCAGTTGGAAGACCCCCTCTGCGGCCTAGTATTGAAGGCTTTAGAAAGCAAAAGCCCTGATTTGCTTCTTACATCGTCAAGGGAGGCCCGGCGGCTACATCATGAGTGGGATCGGCTACAGTTACGCCACGGAGTGGTCTACCGAAGGGGCCCCTCTGATGATCCTGAAGAGAAATGGCAGCTATTTTTGCCCGCAAAACACAGAGAAACGGTGCTGACTGCTCTCCATGATGACCATGGCCATCTGGGACCAGAAAGAACCTTTTGTTTGGTAAGAGACCGCTTCTACTGGCCCTGCATGCGGACAGAAGTTGAAAGTTACTGTCACTCCTGCATCCGATGTATTCAGAGGAAGACTCTGCCTCAACTAGCTGCCCCAATGGGCCACCTTCAAAGTCAGGGACCCATGGAGTTGGTGTGCATTGACTTCCTGTGCCTGGAGTCGGATCAGAGTGGACAGGGAAATATCCTGGTAGTGACTGACCATTTTACCAGGTATACCCAGGCTTTTCCTGCTAGAGATCAGTTAGCATCAACTGTGGCAAAGATTTTAGTAGAAAGGTTCTTTGTGCATTACGGACTACCACAACGTATCCACTCAGACCAAGGGAGAGATTTCGAGAGCAATCTCATCAAGAGACTCTTGAGTCTACTAGGCATCCAAAAGTCGAGGACTACTCCATACCATCCTCAGGGAGATCCTCAGCCAGAGAGATTCAATCGTACCCTCCTGAATATGCTCGGGACTTTGACTTCAGTGCAAAAGCAACACTGGAGTAAGCATGTAGCAGCCATCGTACATGCCTACAATAGCACTGCCAACGACGCTACAGGATACTCTCCTTACCGGCTGATGTTCGGCCGGGAAGCTCGACTGCCAGTAGACTTGGCTTTTGGAACCTCTGTAGACCATACCTCTGCAGCTTCTTATAGAGGATATGTGGACCGCTTAAGGAAAAGCCTGAAGATTGCTTATGAGAAGGCTCAAGCCACCTCAGATGCCAGGGGACAGAGAAACAAAGAGAACTTTGATCTCAGAGTGCGAGTACAGGACTTACAATCTGGAGACAGAGTCTTACTGAGAAATCTGGGCATCCCTGGAAAACACAAGCTGGCGGATAGGTGGCGATCAGAGCCCTATGTCATCTGCAAACAATTGCCTGGATTGCCAGTTTACCAGATTCGACCGGAAAAGGGTGTTGGCCCACTCAAAACCTGGCACCGCAACCACCTTTTGCCTTTGTCAGATGCAGTCCGTCTACCATCACAATCTGATCCACAGTCTACCCCCTCAACTTCTCAGAGAACTAGACCTGTGACCAGGTCTCAACCCACACCACCTCCTGTAAATGAAGAGGACAGTGAGAGTGAGGAGGTAGGGACAGATTTGCTGTGGCCATCTGACATTTCCGAACCCACCACTCCTTGTTCCACTGGAGTGACTGACGTAGTTCCTCTTAGGCCAGAGGCTCCTGAATTTGTACCTCAGGCTCAACATACAGAAGATTTGCAAGAGCCTGAGCCTTCTCTACCCGAGTTAGAACCTGAAGACTCTGGGTCCATTGTTGCTGAGGGAGAAGACGTGGAGGAAGCTGAACTGGGAGAGACAGAGTGCGTCGAGCAAGAAGCAAGGGTTGATGAGTCAGTAGTGTCAAAACCAACATCGGAAGCAACGCCAGAACCATTGCTAGAGCCCAGAGAACAGAGAGAGCGTAGAGTTATTCAACCCCCAAAAAGACTGACATATGATGTGTTGGGTGAAAACTCTGAGGAAGTAGTACATGCTTCTAGAAGGAATCTCGTGACGCCTGGTTCTCCTACAGCAGTTTCGGTAGAGAACAGCCCCAACTCACCCCCTGGCACATCTGGTTGGGCCATTCCCATTAGTGTGGCCTATGGGCAGGACAACCCTCACTTTGCTACATGGTGGGAGGTTCCTCTGCCAGATTCTTATGCAAGTGTGAATAATTTAATTTCCTGTGTGTACTAATTTGTTTTCTCCGCGTGTATATATCAAGCATGTACCAGGTCAAGGATTGTTACTGCCTTTGGAGGACCAAAGGTTCTTTGGTGGGGGGAGTGTGTAGCAGGAGAGATTAATCCTGTTTCATGGCTGTGATCTGCTGACTGGCCTCTCCTGTGTAACCTGACACTTGCCCTGACACAGACAAAGCAGTGAGGGATTTCAGCCCCCCCTTTCTCCTCTCAGACTGTAAGAGAGAGAGAGCCAATTATGAGAGCCATTAAAGGAGCCAATGACAAGGGCTCTTTCAAGCAGGAAGTGCAGCTGCAAAGCATTGTGGACGATGGAGTTTTGAACAGAAATGGCCTTATAGGCTAATATGGAGATAGAATTAAAAAAGAACCACGAAAGCCATCATGCTTAGAGAGAGCAGAGTGAAGGGGCCATCTTGGGTTTTCTCCTGAGGGAGAGGGAGATTGCATGTGGCAGGAGAGAGATTGGACCTGGCAAAGAAGTGCTGATGGGCAGTGCACTGCATGCTTGGTGATCTGCATCAGACAAAGGAACATCCAAACTGAGAGAAGTGGTCTACAGTACAGTGCCTACACTGACAGTGTGAAGTGCTCATCGTGAGGTGACCAGAGGAACCTGTCATTTCCAAGACGATCGTTTGGGCCTTTGTCACAGGATCTGGTGAGAGGGATTTCTCCCACTGTCAGATGACAGGAACATTGCACACATACAGAGACATCATACCTTGCTCATATTCACCAGGCACTGGGTTGTGTAGATGGCCCTGCTGAACAGACACCGTGTTCACTTTGCTATACAAATACTGCCACAGGATTACAATTACACTTTAAGTGTTTAAGGAGTTTAAGTGCACCAACGAAAGTGGCTAGCTGAAGATCCCAACATTCATCCAGTTACAAAGAGACTGAAGTTACTGGTGCCATACGTGCACGCGCATGCGTAGTCAGGCCTCTATATTGCATGGTGTGTAAGGGAATAGCTTTACCTTGAAAGTAGCTATTAAGCATCATTTGGGTACAGTGTTTTCCTATTGGGGTCATGGTGTCGGGGTTGAGAAGGGAGAAGTCTGACACAACAGAGAGTCATTCTTCTGCTCTCCTCCTGCTTGGACATCATGGGGCCAAATTTATGAAGAGGAGTTAAATCCACTTTGAGGTTGCCATTTAAGTGTTTGCCTCTGCTCTTGGGGTTATTCATGGTTGGAATCCCCTGAAAGCAGCCCGAGTGTAAAAGTGAGTTATATTGCTTTCCGTCACAGTATTTGTTGTTCTCTTGATTCTCCTAACATATACTGGTTGTTAATGTTTATTATTTCCCATAGAGGTCTACAGTAAAGCTGATCTCTGTGTTTTATTATAAAGTGTGTGCTTTTCATTGGTCCTTGCACTTACACTATTGCCAGGTGTGCCAGTGTGGGCTGAGACAGTTCTTGGGGTTGAAAGGAAGAGTGGCGGAGTGAACAAACTTAAGCAGCCCCTTCGGGGGTACC
Organism: Staurois parvus; assembly: GCF_062004578.1. NCBI lineage: Eukaryota > Metazoa > Chordata > Amphibia > Anura > Ranidae > Staurois > Staurois parvus. Next base: position 4,663,623 of record NW_028317966.1, read on the forward strand.
GCTACATTTACAATCTCAAATTAATTTAGAACTAATAAAAGCAGAATCTCAACTTTGGTATACAGTACATTGCACCATTATGTTAAATGTGTAGTAGAAAGTCAGTGCTTAGAAATTAGGCAGCTAGATAACAAATAGGTTAGTACACAAAACCGAACATGACATATAAAGGAAATAAATGTACAGCACCAAACTTCAACTGCAATTTCAGTGCTCCAGCTCAGATAATAACATCCAGGTCAGACTGTTCATTCTCTATCATCACCGATTTCAGGCAAGGACACTGCCCCTTTAAGACTCAAGCTCACAACCAGGAACACAGTAAACCACACAGCACTATACCAAGAAAAAAGCTATTTTCTGGTGCTGACCCCCATAGCAATTTCTTTCTGCCTGTAGACAACAGATACAACAGAAGGGGGGGGGGGGGGGGCAGGAGGAGCCTGAGCCCAGAGTTGGGCTTCAAGGACCCCTTCCTCCCATGTTTCCATACTTCCCAAATGTAGATCTTGAGAACGTAGGAAAATGGCACTTCATTCCACCATTAAGCCCCGGATCCACAGGACACCTGGATATTGCTGAAATCCTGGGACAGTCCCGTAGAATCTGGGATGGTTGGGAGGTATGTCTTTCTTATCCTCCTTTTACACCATCCCAGAAGACAGCTATGTTAGGTTGAGTTTCATTGTTCTAAGTGTGACAATAAGGGGAGTGTGGCTTGGATGCTGTTGTGTATAATTGCAATAAAAATACTAATTGTACATTTAAACTGATCTCAGCTTTCATTAAACACCTTCATATTCTGCCCTGGCAATTATGAAAGTATTTGATTGTCAGAGAGGGAAACCAATTTTGCTGTCTTCTGAATTAGTCCTCGGTCACACTGGATGCGAATTGGCATGAGATTTGCATGCCATGCAACTTGAAAATCGCATTCCAAGTCGCACCCTATTGTCCACAATTACAGCAGTCATATCAGTGTGGTTCCGACTTGGTTGGAGCCGCACCGATTGCTAAAGTAATACATGCACTACTTTTGGAGCAATATGCATAGACATCTGTGTCAGATGTCTTACAAATCTCACCGGAAATCGGCATGCCATCCAACTTTGAAATCTTGCGACTTCACTGTAAGCCACACAATTTCAAAATCGGGTTTGGTGTGACTGGAGTGTAAGTGCCCAATCATACCGATGCGATTTGAGGTGCTATTTGCAGATTGAAATAGCATCTAATAAATGTGAATGTCAGTGTCTTACATGTGCGATTTGCTGCAGCTCAATTTCTAAAGTAGTTCTTGCATTACTTTTTTTGCAGTTTTGCTACGATTTCACATACATACAATATAATGGAAATTGCAAGAAATCGTAGCATAAAAAGTACCAATAAAGTCTTCAGAAATCACACCTAAAATTGCACACAAATTGCACGATTTTAAATTGTAGTGGTGTGACCGGTGACTTCTTGAGGCATCAAATTTAGGCAACAAGTGAAACCAATTAGTGAGCTATTAATGCATTCTAACTGTGCTAACATCAGGTCATCCACTCCGTAATCCCCTACTGCCACAGTACACAGACCACATGTTTATTAGGAGGGCTGTAGCAGTATATAGCCCAGTGATTCTCAACCTTTTTTTAGTCAATGCACACTTTAACCACATGCCGCCCAGCCACTGTAGAAATACGGCGGCAGGGTGGCACTGGCAGGCAAAACCATGTTTTAAAACGTGTGTTTTGTAAACAAATAGGGGGCGCGCGCGAGGCGCGCCGCCGCCCTATCTATCCCGCCGATCACCGCCGCAGATGTCAGTCGCTGGGTCACAGCCGGTCCTTAGCGGCTGTTTCCCGGTGATCGGCGGTAAACAGTGACAGAGAGCACAGCTGCAGTAGCTGTGCTGCCTGTCACTTCCTTGTCAGCTCGAGGACGAGCTGATCGAGACAGAAGAGTTTCTCTCTCCCGATCAGCGGTGTCCAGTGCAGTACACACCCCCGCCCCCTAGTAAAACACTCTCCCTTACTCAGATAACCCTTCCCTGCAAAATAAAGTTAACCCCTTCCTCCCCATTGCCATTAGTACAGTGTCAGTGCACTGATCACTGTATTAGTGTTTTTGGGGATGTCAGTGACCCCAAGTCAGTACCCCCCAATGTCAGAATGTCCGCCGCAGTCCCGCAGTCCCGCCATAAATCGCTAGTCGCTGCCATAAGTCACTGATCGCCGCCATAATTCACTGATCGCCACCATCATTAGTATAAAAAAAACCCTAAAAATCCCAGTATCTTTCCCGCCATTTGTAAACGCTATAACTTTCACGTAAACTAATTAATTTACACGTATTGGTTTTTTTTTTAGCAAAGACATGTCGCAGAATGCATTTTGGCAGAAATTTATGACTAAATTTGATTTTTGCATTTTTTTTACTGGACATGTTTTATAGCAAAAAGTCCAAAATATTGTTTTTTTTTCCTCAAAATTGTCAGCCTTTTTATTATAGCGCAAAAAATAAAAACCGCACAGGTGATCAAATACCACCAAAAGACAGCTCAATTTGTGGGGAAAAAAAGGATGTAAATTTAATTTATGTACCATATTGCATGACCGCGCAATTGTCCGTTAAACTAGCATAGCGCTGTATAGCAGAAAAATGGCGTAAGTTGCAGTATTTATACCATAGTTTGTAGACGCTATAACTTTCACACAAAGCAATCAATATACACTCATTGGGATTTTTTTTACCAAAAACATGTAGCAGAATACATTTTGGCCTTAATTTTTTAACCAACTTTGAGTTTACTATATATTTTTTATAGCTGAAATTAAAAAATATTGTTTTTCTTCAAAATTTTTGGCCTTTTTTTGTTTAGCGTGAAAAATAAAAAGCGCACAGATGATCAAATACCACCGAAAGAAAGCTCTATTTGTGTGAAAAAAAGGACGTAAATTTTGTTTGGGTACAGCATTGCATGACCACGCAATTATCAGTTGAATTAGTGCAGCGCCGAGTAGCAAAAAGAGGCCTGGTCATTAAGGGGAGTAAATCCTCTGGAGCTCAAGTGGTTAAAATTATGGACAGTTCCAAGGCACCCTTTAAAATGATGGACTCTTGAGGCACCCCATTCTAAAATGTGAAAAACTATTCTAATAGTTTTATATAATGCAGCAACCTCCACACATGTAGGACACTCAACATTGGAGGTGATTTATTCTTCCAAAGCAAATACACTTTTGCACACTGGTTACTGACTAGTATTCCAGTGTTTCTCTTCTCCCTTTGTTTTTCTCCATCACTGAGCGAATGTGACCCCAGCACTGATGGAGAGGGGCAGGAGAGGGTCAAACTAGGATGCTGTGCAGGCAACAGACATCCTCCTTATCGACGGATGATGTCACTGATTGTCAGGACGCTGGCGGCTAGAAGGTCATTATGGTGCACAATGAAAACCTGTGACTTTGTGTAACTAAAAGACAGGCTTGTTCCACCCACTAACTTGTATACAAGTTTTTGGCAATTCTTAGACATTTTGCCAAGGCACCCCAGAAGAAGCCTCAAGGTACCTCAGGGTGCCTGAGCACCCTGGTTGAGAAAGGCTGATATAGCCTATGTTGTGTTGTGTAACACTGTATCTCTTTGCTTACTGTATCACTGATCACATTTCCATGGCAGGATTGCAACTGATTGGTGGCTGTAAGAAACTGTATTTAGTGCTAGCAATTTTGTACATCAGGCATTCTGCATGTTAAAGGTGGCATGGAGGGTGTTCCAAGATCAAAGTAGGTCAAGTTTCAGGGTCACCAGTGAAGCTGCTGGAATATTGCCCATTGTCTTTCCCAAGTAGTGCAGAAGCAGCCAGGCACACAGCAACACTCACTCCAATTGGCTCAATGAACAGTTTAGGGGTATCTTTTTGTAGTTTTATTTTAGGAAACACGGATAGGGTGTAGGGTGATATGGGATACTCCAGAACTAGGTACAAACAGGAGGTCACTCTTCATTATAGCCGAACTTCAGAAACAAATATTTTCCACCAGACTCAGAACAGAATCCACCGGAAAGATTGAATGACACTGAAAAGGGCTGTCTATATGAATCTCTCAGAAGAGACACTATATAGCCAATACTTAGCAAACAGTCTTTCACAAACTAGATGGGGCTGGTTTGTATGTACTTCTCAGGAGAGGAACTACAGATCCCAGCAATCCCAATAGTGCATAGTCCAAAGAGCTGGAGCCAAAACAATTAAGCCAGGAATGAGACTTTGTAAGAGTAGTCTCCACTTAGAACAACTACTGGTTTCTTTACTAAGGCACCATTCTCTGCTGCCAAACACAAAATCCCCAGATCAGATCAGTACTCACAATTGTCCTTTAGGTAATCTGATGCCTCCTTCCAGTACCGCAGACAAACTCACTAGTCATGTTATTAGGTACACCTTGCTAGTACCACTTTTTGCCTTCAGAACTGCCTTTATTATTCGTGGCATAGATTCAACAAGGTGCTGGAAACATTCCTCAGAGATTTTGGTCCATATTAACATGAGTTACTGTTCCCTTTCTATCATTGCAAACCCGTCTACCCATTCTCCTCTGACCTGTGACATCAACAAGGCATTTTAATCCACAAAACTGACGCTCACTAAATATGTTCTTTTTCAAATCATTCTCTGTAAACCCTGGAGATGGTTGTGCGTGAAAATCTCAGTCGATCAGTTTTTGAAATACTCAGACCAGGCTCCTGGCACCAACAACTATGCCACATTCAGTCACTTAAATATATATATACACTATTTTGCCCAACTGTAAAACAGAGGCATATAGAAAAAAATCAGCAAAATGTGGCTTTTTAATAATTCTAACCATAGCCAGCCAAAGCGAACATAATGTCGCAAAATGCCATGAGAGTTTTGTAAGGAATCCATAATAGGTCCCGACATTACTTGCACAGCCTGACCGGTTTCACCGGACCCACCCAGCTGCATCAGAGGCATAAATCAACGATGCTCCATTGACTACAGAGGAGCCAAAAACAAAATTTACAGCAGCCTATCTAGGTGGGTGTTGCACCAGATTATTGACGAAGAGGAGCAGAGTGAACTGGATGAAAATATTAAGACAGGTGAACTTTTTTGTATATCTGTAGTCCCTATTTTCAATTTCAATTGGAGTCTATATTTAGGTGTTTGTACATTATTTCACATAAGATATAAATAACTTAAACATTAAAATTCACACAACTTTCTAATTGGATTCAAATGAATTAGGCTCCAAAAATATGTAAAGTGCCCCATTGGTGAGATTTCCTTTCACTTCCTTTCCCATAGCTAAAACAGGAAAGGAGATAAAACCCCTCCAATGTGATGGAATAGTTGGTGTTCAGCAGAAGTATCGTTTCCCCATTATTCCTGTTTGAGTGACAACCCAAAATTAGAGTTTCTCTTTCACATTCACTCCTGATGTCAATAGAAAACAGGACAACTAGAAAGGGTGAATCTCACTAACGGCGGCACGAACAGCAACTGAAACCTGACGAGTGTTCTAATCCTTCTTCACTATCCAAAATGAAAAAAAAGCATTACCTTTAGTGTAAAAAGTAAAAATGAAAAGGAAAACTAAGTCCAAATATCCTGGCCACACCTCTGGACACCCCCCCCCCACACACACACACACACGCACACACACACACACACACACACACACATATCAGCCATAGCTGATTTAGCTGTCCGTACACCATACAACGCAATACACAAACTCTGGAGTGAGTATCCATCATAATGTAAGCAGCTATAAAAATGGAGAGTGCTTATTGTTCAGTCTGGCTAACAAAAGGAAGCATATCTAAGGCTTCTTCTTCCAGGAAGGTGTCCCAGAGGAAAGGAGAACTTCGCACTGGTCAGCAGGGTCATGTGACATTTTCCATTGTGAACAATATGATGGATACTCCCTCTCTGCATTGTGATGAATGGTGTGTGGAATGCAACAGCACAGGGCACCATGGCCACTATACAGGTGAAACTCAAAAAATTAGAATATCGTGCAAAAGTTCATTTATTTCAGTAATGCAACTTAAAAGGTGAAACTAATATATGAGATAGACTCATTACATGCAAAGCAAGATAGTTCAAGCCGTGATTTGTCATAATTGTGCTGATTATGGATTACAGCTCATGAAAACCCCAAATCCACAATCTCAGAAAATTAGAATATTGTGAAAAGGTGCACATCAGTTCCTAACCGTCAAGGGGTGTAAAATCTAAAGTCCCTAACTTACATTCATACATACACATACTAGGGACAATTTAGACAGGATCCAATGAACCTACCAGCATGTCTTTGGAGTGTGGAAGGAAACCGGAGTGCCTGGAGGAAACCCATGCAGGAACAGGGAGAACATGCAAACTCCAGGCAGGTGGAGCCATTGCTGGGATTTGAATCAACGACTCTAGTGCCAGGCAGAAGTGCTAACCATTTAGCCACTGTGCCATAACACCTGCAAAGGGTTCCTGAGCCTTTAAATGGTCTCTCAGTCTGGTTTAGTAGGAATCACAATCATGGGAAAGACTGCTGACCTGACATTTGTGCAGAAAACCATCACTTACACCCTCTATAAGGAGGGTAAGCGTCAAAAGGTAATTGCAAAAGAAGCTGGATGTTCCCAAAGTGCTGTATCAAAGCACATTAATAGAAAATTATGTGGAAGGGAATAGTGTGGAAGAAAAAGGTGCACAAGCAGCAGGGATGACTGCATCCTGGAGAGGATTGTCAGGAAAAGGACATTCAAAAGTGTTGGGGACTTTCACAAGGAGTGGACTGAGTCTGGAGTCAGTGCATCAAGAGCCACCACACACAGACGGATCCTGGACATGGGCTTCAAATGTCATATTCCTCTTGTCAAGCCGCTCCTGAACAACAAACAATGTCAGAAGCGTCTTACCTGGGCTAAAGAAAAACAGACCTGGTCTGTTGCTCAGTGGTCCAAAGTCCTCTTTTCTGATGAGAGCAACTTTTGCATCTCATTTTGAAACCAAGGACCCAGAGTATGGAGGAAGAATGGAGAGGCACACACTGCAAGATGCTTGAAGTCCAGTGTGATGTTTCCACAGTCTGTGTTGATTTGGGGAGCCATGTCATCTGCTGGTGTTGGTCCACTGTGCTTCATTAAGTCCAGGGTCAATGCAGCCATCTACCAGGAGATTTTGGAGCACTTCATGCTTCCTTCCGCAGACGAGCTTTATGGGGATGTTGACTTCATTTTCCAGCAGGACTTGGCACCTGCCCACACTGTTCACCTTTTAAGTTGCATTACTGAAATAAATGAACTTTTGCACGATATTCTAATTTTTTGAGTTTCACCTGTATGTAGCAGGGTCTGAAGGGATGGTCAGGACATTTGGATTTAAATTTACCTTTTCATTAAAAAGTGAACTTCCCTTTAACCCTTGCTTACCGGGCACTTTCACCCCCTTCCTGCCCAGGCAAATTTTCAGCTTTCAGCGCTTTTGCACTTTAAATGACAATTGCGCGGTCATTCAACACTGTACCCATATGAAATTTTTATCATTTTGTTCACACAAATAGAGCTTTCTTTAGGTAGTATTTAATCACCACTGGGTTTTTTGTTTTTTTTGCACTATAAACGAACTATTGTTTAACCACTTCCTTACCGTGCTATAGCCTAATGACAGCTACAGGGTGGTCGTCCAGTTCTTATGACATCCTCCCATAGTGTGCCCCCCATGAGCCCCCAGCTGCACGTACCTGGTGCTGTCCTTTGGACACAGCTGATCACATGACATGGTAAAAGGCCAATCACAGTGGGCTTTTACCATGTGATCAGCTGTGTCCAATCACAGCTGATTACCATGTAAATACACTTACCCCCAATTGTGCAACTTACAATTAAGTAGTCCTGGATGAGAACTAGTTGGGCCTTGCACCTGACCGCCCTCCCCCCTTATCTTGCCCAGGGGATGTAGGAGTATTTACACTGTCCTGTCCTGTCAGCGTGGTGGGTTGGTAGCTGCTTTCAGGCCTTTCACTGGGCAGAGTGTGGAGCCTGAGAGGGGGCCCCAGGAAGAGGAGCCTACCTACAGGCTGGTTGCTGAACCGGAGGATCTCTAATGCCTCAGCGTCTGCTTAGGGGGGACAACCTGTTAGCAGGGAAGGAGCCAGCCCAGCGAAAAGCCCAAAAGCACCTACCAACCCACGACGCTGACAGGACAGGACAGTGTGAATACTTCTACACCCCCTGGGCAAGGTAAGGGGAGAGGGCGGTCAGGTGCAAGACCCAACTAGTTCTCATCCAGGACTACTTAATTATAAGGTCTTGGGTCCCCTTGCCCAGGGAAGGCTGAAGAGTAGGAATCATCCAGGGTCTGAGGAGGTACACCGAAGGGGCATTAGTGGTCCTTAATAGAGACTGTTGCTAATCCACATTTTTGTACATAGTTGCTGAGAAGTTCTACAGTTCCTTGGGCATCCCATATACCCCTAGACCCCATCCAAGTTCGTAACCCCTAATAAAAACCATAAAACCAAGTTCAAGGACTGTTTTACTGACTCTGAAAGTACAAGTGTGGAAAATGCATGTTGCCTGGCTGTGCAAAGCTTATGGGGACCCAATCAAATCCAGCGGCCCTTATGAGAGTAGTCATACAATAGATATAATAGTCAACACAAAAAAAAAAGATTATTTTTCAAGTTCCCTTTATGACGTTTTTTGCAGCATAATTGTTCCATGTTGCTTTCTGAGAAATCGTTTACAATGTTTGCCTTTAGGGCAGGTACGGTATGTAATATATTTTATTACATATTTAGCACAGAGAGACTGAGATTCCACATACTGTGTTACGAAGATCTAACTGCGGAATTATTGAAGAGGTAAAAGAAGTGGCTGGATGATACAGCTCAAGAACAAATGAGGTTAATGCTGAACTCCAGCTTTACCTTTTCTTCCACACACTTGTATTGATATTAACGGTGGTCTTGTACAGGGACGGACTGACAACTCATGGGTCCCCCGGGCAATTGGGGATCATGGGGCCCCTGTGTCCTTGCCCACACTCAAAACACACCCAAAAAAGCCTATAAAAGATACCAGGGGCATTTTATGGGGCCCCCTACTGACCCCGGGCCCTTGGGCAGTGCCCGAGTGCTCGAATGGTCAGTCCGCCCCTGGTCTTGTAGCCTCTCATTTGGCTGGTATATGGCAATTCCCTAGAGTACAAGGCATTGCCTACAACCATTTTCCCCTATGGGGGATGGGGTGGAAGGTGGGGAGTACATAGACAGTCAATCATGGGAAGAGTTGGTCAGCAGCCAGGAGAGATATAGCCTGCCGTGCAATTCATAGGTTTCCCACGAGATAGCCTGGGATGTCTTCCTCCACTGGGAGGTAGGATTAAGGTATGCCTTATACTGGGGATACGTAGTTTCTATGGGGGGAATTAAAGTGGTTGTAAACCGCTGACATGAAGTATGAACAAAGTATATCCATGCTGTATTGTGTACTTGTCTCAATCCGAGCACTAAGTGTAAATTCTGTCTGCCTCGTTGTTCTGCTATCTGCATTAATCACTTTTGACAGGTTTTCCTGACACCAAGAAGTAAAAAGGCCACAGATCTGTTCCTGTGCTGTCTGAAGGTGTGTGTGTGTGTGTGTGTGTGTGTGTGTGGGGGGGGGGGGGGGGGGTGGTCCTTTCCCTCCAACCAGCTCTCACTGAGCTCTGCAGAATGTTGTTTCAGCTCTCCGCCCCCTGCTTTCTGAAAGCTCAGGCAAGCTGTGTAAATTCTGAACTTTGAATGACTGTAGAGAAGAGAAGACTTCAGATAAGCAGATACCACTAGGAGGATTTGTGCAATCTCAGTGTATCACCTGAGGCTGGTCACTTCACTGGGTATATGTAAGGGTTTACCACAACTTTAACAAAGAGTACTAAAAAAAAATAATTCTCAGTAATCTATAAGGCACTTCTCCCCTCAATACATGTGGGCCTTGACTCTTTACAAGTAAAGAGGTGGGAGGAGGTTGCAGACTTGCATGGAGAAGATTGGGAGGACTGAGACTATCCCCTCTCCGAACTGGTAGCAACGAGAGATAAATTGATTCAATTTACTACATATGGTCAATTTAACCCCTTCTAGACTACATAAAATGCACCCTGAACCAGGGGCGAACTGACCATTTAGAAACTTGGGCACTGCCCGAGGGCCCGGGGTCAGTAGGGGGCCCCATGAGATGCCCCTGGTACCTCTTTCATAGGCTTTTTTGAGTTTGGGCAAGGACACAGGGGCCTCATGATCCCCTATTGCCTGGGGGCCTCATGAGTTGTCAGTCCACCCCTGCCCTGAACTGTCTCCCCAATGCTGGCATTGTGGGCACACACTAGTAGATTTCTTCCATATCTTTTAGCACTGTCCTCACATTAACGAGTTTTGGTCAGAGGTCATTCATTTCATCCACTCCCTGACTAATATTACAGTCCCCCTATCAGTAGAAGTATGCTCATTGGGCCTGGTAGGTGCCCTGACATTCACCAGGGCAACTAGAACATTGCTGGGATTATTACTCTTCTATGCCAGGAAGGCTATAGACTTAAAATGGAAACTGTGGATCACTGAATTCTTAGAAAGTTTTAATTAATTCAGTAATACCATTCTACAAAATGACATATACAGTACGTCAAGGGGGTGGCCAAAAAAGTTCCACAAAATATGGGATATCTGTCTGGAAGTGTCCTCCACTGTCAATGATAATGTGGCAGAGGAGAAAGAAGGGACATCTTAAAATAAGAAAGCCCTGTTTTTGACCTGGGAAGGTTAGATGGTGTATAGCAGATTGTTCAATGACCCTCTATCTGATTGTGGAGAGGTAATATGGGTACTTTTGCTGGGGGCCTATAATGCAATGTCCACTCCCTTCCTTATATTTGTTTTCTTGAGATCCTAAGACTGCTATGGTTGCTGACCGTCCTCGTGTGTCACCTGAGGTGGTTTGAAGGCACAGATGTTGAGTCTACTACTGGTTTATTGTTTTTCTGGTTTATGTTTTAATTGTGTTGTTTCGAGCCAGGGAATGCCCAGAAGCTCTGTTTTGTACCCTTTTTTTGTCAAAAACCAATAAAAAGATTGTTTTTTAAATGGCTTGGTCATAGAGGGGGTAAAACCTTCAGGTGGTCAAGTGGACATAGAAGACTGCCATATTCCCTCTGTTAATTAGATGCAGACCTGCGCAAGTTCCTGTTTAACTCTAAAATAGAAATTAACACGGGTGGCGCAGGTAGACCTGAATCTGTAAATGAACCCGTACCTGCATACCACAGTTAAAATGGTTTGTTAATCTTCCTGCTAAAGGCGGTTCAATGTTCTGTACTCTGTTTATTAAGCCATTCAGTAATGCATCAGTCTGGTTCCTGACCAAAGGGAACTTCTACTGGAACTTTTCAGTTTACTTTGGGGGTGTGGGGTCCCTAGCCATGGGCACAGGATCAATAAATCATGGGATCCTGGTCAAGCCAGGCTGGGTTCCCTTTAGGGGCTTTTAAAGGTGAAAGAGCCAGTGTGGACCATTGCAGCAACAGGATTCACATGGGCTGTTACCCCTGGTTCACATATTTGCGTGGGTACAAGAGCCCATTCATTTGAATGGACTCCCATGCCCAGGGACACGCAGAGAAGAAGTCCCTGCACGTCTTCTGAAAACGCAGCCCGCACGGGAACCTCGGATACCAGTACAGTTGAGATTTCCAGAGTGGGCGGCGTTCCATTAGAATTAATGGCACCCGCCCGCGGGTCCGCATTCTTCTGTGCGGGTGGTACGCCTGCACAGATTTTTGTGCGGATCTGCAGTGGCGCCACCCGCACTTATGTGAGCCTAGCCTTAGAGTATCACCCACTGCCAGACCCCCTAGAAGAGGGATAAAGAAAACGCACACAGACTGCCCCTATAAACAACAGTAGCAAGTCCTCTCCTGTGTTAAAATAGATTGCTTTCAGTTCTATTCAAACTTGCATCTCCGCAATATAGTCTTCTAAAGCTGCAGCAGCTATTTTACTACTTCCATACCGAGCACTTTTACCCCCTTCCTGCCCAGGCCAATTTTCAGGTTTCAGCGCTCTCCTCTTTGAATGACAATTGCTCGGTCTTGCAATACTGTACCCAAAATAAAAATTTATCATTTTGTTCACAAAACTAGAGCTTTCTTTTGGTGGTATTTAATCACCGCTGGGGTTTTTATTTTTTGCTAAATTAACAAAAAAAGACCGAAAATTTTGAAAAAAAAAACAAGTTTCTTTGTTTCTGTTATAAAAGTTTGCAAATAAATAATTGTTCTTCATAAATTTAGGCCAACATGTTTTCTGCTACATTTCTTTTCTGAAAATAAACCAAATCAGTGTATATTATTTAGTCTGTAGGAAAGTTATAGAGTTCACAACCTATGAGATATAGCTGAAAATTGATCAATCCTGAAGTACTGACAGCCAATCTAATGTCCTGAGGCCCACAAATCTCAGAACAGTACAGATATTCCCAAATGACCCCTTTTTGCAGAGTAGACAGTCCGATGTATTTCATAACAGGCATGGCGAGTTTTTTGAAATTGTAATTTTTTTGCCATAATTTTTCCGGAAAATGAAGAAATTAAAACAATTATTTTCACAATTTTTTTTTACATACTGTCACCAGTGCAGTACAGCGTCATCATATAACTGGTGTGGTGGTGATCAGGGACACTGACTGGTGACAGTATGAAAAAACAAATTGAGAATTCTTTTTCAAATTTTTTTTTATTATAATTTTTTTATGACATTTTTTTCTCTTTTTTAAAGATTTTTTTTCATATTACACCATAACCAAAGTAGTATAATGTTACCATAGTAACATTGTACTACTTTGGGAAGTGATCAGTATTTTTTTTTTTTTACACAATTAATTTCTTTGCTATAAGCAAGCATTTAACTGAATGAAATTGATTCATTCAGCTTTTTTTGTTGTGATTAGCTGTGATTGGCCACGGCTAATCACATGACACAAATGGGCTGTGACTGGCCCAGCCTGTGGATATGATCACTGTGACCATTCACAGCTAGACACACTTGTATACAATGGATGGCATGACAGGAAGCCATCCATTGTATATAACTGTCATGTGATAGAGAGAAAACAGGTGGCGCACACACCTAGTGCATTATCCAAGGTTTATTGTAGGAGTGAAAGAATAATAAAAACATACTCACAGATGAAGCATGTATCTAAAAAGCATACAAAAATGACAATGGCCACAACGGCAGGCAAGGTGTTCTCACTGTCAGTGCGGTCGGGGACAAATCCCTTTCCTCAGAGCTGATGACCAGCCTCTGATGCAGATGTATGATGAATGGAAAGTAGGAGCCTTGCTGTTGTACCCTTGGCTTCCCTTTTGGCTGTGCATATCCTGAGGCGCTGGAGAGTACATACAATAACTGTCATGTGGCCTGCTGTGATTGGTCATAGCAGGTCACATGGTACTGGCAACTGGGCTGGTAAACAAATCTGTCATCAGCCGTGTCCGAGGTACACGGCCGTTGACATATATTGTCACAGCGCGGACCTGCGGGCATGTGCAATGCGCAATCCAGGAAGGATGCCATATGACGAGAGGTTCGCCCGGCCATCATATTACCATAGGCCGGGTGAGAAGTGGTTAAAGTGATACTAAAGCTAAACCTTAAATCACTTCTTGCATTAGGATATATAACATTTTTTTATTCCTCTGTTCTCCCCCTTCCCTGTGTGAAGGGGAAGAGATGGGGTAATAAATCCAACACTGTGCACAGCTGTGTCAGGGCAGGAGCCGAGGAACGGACAGGCAGGCCTAACAATGTAACGCACTGGCTGACGACAACCACCACCCACAGACCGAAGTCCCTCAGGGCGCGGAGTCTAAGTCCCAGGCTGCCCTTCACCAGGGCCCCTGATGGTGGGGATGGACTTGACGCAGCCAGGAACCAGGTCGCGGCCCCCGAGACACCTCAGCTGCGGTAATGGCCGCCGCCAATGGCGTGTAGCTGGTGGAAGAAACAAAAGAGTAGTCAGACAAGCCGGGGTCAACAACAACAGGACAAAACAGTACAGGACAGCAGACGAGAATCACAGGTCACAAGCCGGGTTCAGCAACAGAGGGTCAGATCAAAGGAGAATACAAAGAATAGTCAAGTCACAAGCTGAATCAGAATACCAGGAGAGTCACAAGAGTCAGAACAGAGTAATAGTAACACAAAGACACAAGACACAAGTGCAAAGAGCATGTGCGGGCCACAGGCTTATATGTCATCAGCCACGTCCCTCTGGGGGGTGGACCTCAGAGACCTGAAGGCATAAAAAGGATTCCCATCATGCACAGCAGAATCCAAGATGGACGCCAGCACATGGAGTAACATAACCTCAGGGAAAAGGTAGGACCTTGACAGTACCTCCTCCTCAAGGGCCCCTCCCCCTCCGCGGCTCAACAAAAGGTTTCTGAGGAAAGCGGGTATGAAAAGCGCGGAGGAGGGCAGGAGCGTGGACATCCGCGGAAGGAACCCAGGAACGCTCCTCAGGACCATAACCGTGCCAATGAACCAGAAACTGTAATCGACCGCGCACCAATCGAGAGTCCAGGATCCGGCTCACCTCATACTCCTCATGACCGTCAACCCGGACAGGACGGGGCCGAGGCAGAGAGGTAGTGAAGCGATTGCAGATCAGAGGTTTCAACAGGGAAACATGAAAGATATTGGAGATCCGCATCCCAGACGGAAGGGCAAGGGCATAGGCCACCGGATTCACTTTGCGGAGAATGCGGAAAGGACCGACAAAACGGGGAGCTAGTTTGGGTGTGGGCACCCAAAGATTGAGGTTGCGAGTAGACAACCACACCCGATCGCTGACCTGGTATGAAGGAGCGGGCAACCGTCTGCGATCAGCCTGGAACTTCTGGCGCTGAGCTGAGTCCCTCAAGGCCCTCTGGATCTGCCCCCATGAAGAACGCAGGGCAGCAAGATGGTTCTCCACAGCCGGAATGTCCTGTGGTGAGAACCTCTCAGGTAATACTGCGGGTTGGAACCCATAGTTGGCCATGAAGGGCGACATCCCGGAGGAGGAGTTGACCGCCGAGTTCCTGGCAAACTCTGCCCAAGGCAGGAGATCGTCCTGATGGTCTGAAATATAACATCGAAGGAATTGTTCTAAGGCCTGATTGGAACGCTCCGCAGCCCCATTGGACTGCGGGTGGTAGGCTGAGGAAAAGGAGAGACTAATACCCAACTGGGAGCAGAAGGCGCGCCAGAATCTGGACACGAACTGACTCCCGCGGTCCGAGACAATCACCTTAGGCAACCCATGCAGGCGAAAAATCTCCCTGGAAAAGACCGTGGCCAGTTCTTGCGCTGTTGGTAATTTCCTGAGTGGAATGCAATGGCACATCTTGGAAAACCGATCGACGATCATGAGGATGACCGTATGACCCCGAGACACCGGGAGGTCTACAATAAAGTCCATACCTAGGTGTGACCAAGGACGCTCCCCATTGGGAATGGGTTGCAGAAGACCCAAAGGGAGATGCCGTGGAGACTTATTCTGGGCACAGATCGAACATGCCGCTACATAAGAGGCAATGTCGGCACGGAGGGTTGGCCACCAGAATAAGCGAGAGACGATCCAACACAGCTGGTTCTTCCCCGGATGCCCGGCCGTTTTGGCGTTATGGTAGGTACGCAGCAGGCGGGTGCGCAATCCCTCGGGTACAAAACATCTACCCTCTGGCTTCCCGGGGGGAGCATCAGATTGAGCCGCCAAAATCTGCTCCCCAAGAGGAGAGGTCAGACTGGTGCGAATGGCAGCCAGGATCTGATCTGGAGGAATAACTGAGATTGGCTCAGAGTCTTCCCTGGACAACTCAGAGTATTGCCGTGATAACGCATCAGCCCTGACATTCTTGGAACCAGGCAAATATGAAACCACATAGTTGAAGCGTGACAAGAACGGAGCCCATCTGGCCTGGCGGGGTGTCAATCTTTTGGCCTCCGAAAGATAAGTCAGGTTCTTATGATCGGTAAGAATGAGGACAGGAACCGCGGAGCCCTCGAGCAGGTGCCTCCATTCCTTGAGAGCCAGAATGATTGCCAACAACTCCCTATCTCCAATCTGGTAGTTGCACTCTGCAGAGGAAAGCTTCCTGGAGTAGAACCCACAGGGAAGTAGGGGTCCATCGGGCGACCGATGTTGAGACAGGAGAGCGCCTACTCCCGTCTCGGATGCATCAACCTCAAGGACGAAGGGCAATCCAGGATTGGGATGAGACAGTATCGGAGCCGACGCGAAGGCGGATTTCAGAGCCTCGAACGCTACGATGGCCTCGGGTGGCCACTCGTGAGGATTACTGCCCTTCTTGGTTAGGTCTGAGAGAGGCTTTGCCAGCGTGGAGAAGTTCCGGATGAACTTCCGATAGTAGTTGGCAAAACCCAAAAAGCGCTGAATGGGCCGAAGACCATTGGGACGAGGCCACTGCAGAACCGCCGAAACCTTCTGAGGGTCCATGGAGAATCCCTCCGTAGAAATGATGTAGCCTAAAAAGGCAACTTGGGATCGATGGAATTCGCACTTCTCAAGTTTACAAAAAAGTTCGTTCTCACGTAATCGTTGCAGCACCTGCTTGACATCCTGGATATGGGACTCCATGGAGGCAGAGTAAACCAGGATGTCATCCAAGTAAACTACCACGCACTGCTGCAACAAGTCACGAAGGACATCATTTATGAATTCCTGAAAAACTGCGGGCGCGTTACACAACCCGAAGGGCATCACCAGGTATTCGTAGTGACCAGTTCTGGTGTTAAACGCGGTCTTCCACTCATCCCCCTGTTTGATCCGTACGAGGTTGTACGCCGCCCTAAGGTCAAGTTTGGTAAAGACTGTTGCCCCCTTAAGGCGGTCGAATAACTCAGTAATCAAGGGAATCGGGTAGGCATTCTTAGTGGTGATTCGATTAAGACCCCTATAATCAATGCAAGGCCTCAATTCACCACCCTTCTTCTTTACAAAGAAAAAGCCCGCTCCTGCTGGGGAAGTAGACTTACGAATGTGCCCCCGGGAAAGCGCATCCGCAACGTATTCCTCCATAGCCTTATTCTCCGCAACCGAGAGAGGATACACCCTGCCACGCGGAGGAGTGGCACCGGGTTGCAAGGATATGGCGCAGTCATAAGGACGATGAGCAGGTAAGGCACCAGCGCGTACCTTATCAAACACGTCCTGGTACTCCCCATAATCAGTGGGCAACGCGGAGTCCGAGGAGGCACACAACACCTTAACCGGCCCACGGATGCACCCGGCCCCACACTGTGGAGACCACGAGAGAATCTCGGCTGTTTGCCAATTGAAGGTTGGATTGTGCATCTGGAGCCAGGGATACCCCAAAACCACCGAATAGTGCGGAGAAGAAATCACCTGGAAACAGGCCAACTCCCTGTGAACAGCCCCTATAGCTACTTCCACTGGCACAGTCTCGTGGGTAACCTGCGGTGGTTGCAGGGGCCTGCCATCTATCGCCTCGAGAACCAATGGTGTAACTCGAGCCTGCAGGGGAATGGAGTGCTGGGCAGCAAACGAGCTGTCCATAAACAACCCGCTGGCCCCAGAATCTACCAACGCCTGGGCCGTCACCGAGCCCTCCGCCCAAGAGAGGACAACGGTGATCAGTGGCTTAGCTCTGCGGAACGCCGGGGACGAGGAGACTCCACCCAAGATCTGTCCCCGACAGGATCTCAGGTGCGAGCGTTTCCCGGACGGACCGGACAGGACTGCCGAAAGTGCCCACCAAGACCACAGTACAGGCAGCGACCCTCCCGACGCCGAGCGGCCCGCTCCCCCTCGGAAAGGCGAGCAAACCCCAGCTGCATGGGCTCACCACCAGACAATCCATCCCCAGGAGGCGTGGGAGGAGAGGGAGGAACGGGTGGGACAGAAAACGCAGGTGCCAGTTGATTGGAAGGCCTCCGCAGGCGTTCCTTGAGTGAAGACCTCTCCGTGAGCCTGGTGTCAATCAGGATCAGGAAAGAGATGAGCTCCTCCAACACCACAGGCAGTTCCTTAGCTGCAATCTCGTCCTTCATTGTGTCAGAAAGACCATGGGAAAACGCAGCCACCAGAGCCTCATTGTTCCAACCGACCTCTGCCGCCAGGGTACGAAACTCTATGGCGTACTCGGCCACGGTCCGTGAACCCTGATGCATGGTCATGAGCAGCTTGGCCGCCGAGGCGGAACGAGCCGGTACATCGAATACCCTACGGAAGGCATCGACAAAACCGGAAAAATCTTGAATCACCGAGTCGTTCCTCTCCCATAAGGGATTTGCCCAGGCCAAGGCCTTGTCTGCGAGTAGTGAAATTAGGAACCCAACCTTTGACCTCTCAGACGGGAAGGCGTGGGGTATTAATTCAAAATAAATACCCACCTGGTTGAGGAACCCACGACACTGACTCGGCTCACCCCCAAAGCGCTGTGGAAGAGGGGCAGAGCCAGTCATACCTCTGGGTGCCGCTGATGCAGCCACCGAGGTGGTGGACGCAATAGGCGGAGAAGCAGCGGGAGAGACCACCGGAGTGACTACCGGCCTAATAGCACCAGGAGCAAGGTGTGCAGTGCGTGCAAGCAGAGTTTGCAACGCCTGAGCGAACTGATCCAACAGGTGATCCTGTTGATCGAGTCTGGCGACTAGCGTTGGGAGCGAAGGCGTGCCTGCACCGTCAGGGTTCATGGCACTTGTGTAATGTCAGGGCAGGAGCCGAGGAACGGACAGGCAGGCCTAACAATGTAACGCACTGGCTGACGACAACCACCACCCACAGACCGAAGTCCCTCAGGGCGCGGAGTCTAAGTCCCAGGCTGCCCTTCACCAGGGCCCCTGATGGTGGGGATGGACTTGACGCAGCCAGGAACCAGGTCGCGGCCCCCGAGACACCTCAGCTGCGGTAATGGCCGCAGCCAATGGCGTGTAGCTGGTGGAAGAAACAAAAGAGTAGTCAGACAAGCCGGGGTCAACAACAACAGGACAAAACAGTACAGGACAGCAGACGAGAATCACAGGTCACAAGCCGGGTTCAGCAACAGAGGGTCAGATCAAAGGAGAATACAAAGAATAGTCAAGTCACAAGCCGAATCAGAATACCAGGAGAGTCACAAGAGTCAGAACAGAGTAATAGTAACACAAAGACACAATACACAAGTGCAAAGAGCATGTGCGGGCCACAGGCTTATATGTCATCAGCCACGCCCCTCTGGGGGGTGGACCTCAGAGACCTGAAGGCATAAAAAGGATTCCCATCATGCACAGCAGAATCCAAGATGGACGCCAGCACATGGAGTAACATAACCTCAGGGAAAAGGTAGGACCTTGACAAGCTGCATCTCTTATCTCCTCTCTTCCTCTTCACACAGGACTCAAGCAGCAGCAGTCATTCTTTCCTGCTGCTGTCAATCAAATGGAGGAAGTGGGGGGTAGGGCTAAGTAGGAGGAGTGGCTCCAGCAACACAGCTCAGGAGCGAGCAGACACTGTGTGTCCTCATAGCAAACAGCTTGCTATGGGGACACACAAAGAAGAGGAGGAGCCAAGATTGCCGCTGGGAGCCTGAGAAGAGGAGGATCGGGGCCATTTTGTGCAATACCACTGCACAGAGCAGGTGAGTATAACATGTTTGTAATTTTAATAATAAAAAAATGACTTTAATAGCACTTTAAGCTTGCCTTTATTTTCTGTCTGTACAACTTCAATGATCATCAGTTCCCTTTCTCGTTGCCTACATCTCACAACGACTAGCTTTCTATGCCATCACTTTAAGCACTTTGCCACTCTGCCAACACTTTAACAAGACATTATACATGTATTCCTTCATATATTTTAGATCCCCATATGGATTAGCATGTAACAAATTTTATCCACAGCTATTTTCAAGCTGATAAATTTGTACATCTGTTCTCATTGGTAAAGCCGCATTATCAAATCTTGAGCAACATACAATATAACTCTTGTTTAACCATAGTTTTAGAATTCTCTTCTTGCTGGAGGGCCCTTTCTCAAAGTAAATATGTCCTTATGAGTATCACTTCTTTATAGATCAAAACAAAATCACATTTTTTAACTACTTGCCCTCCAGCGGATTTACCCCCCTTCCTGACCAGGCCATTTTTTGCGATACAGCACTGTGTTACTTAACTGACAATTGCGCGGTCGTGCAACACTGCACATAAATTACATTTATGTTCATTTTTTCTCACAAACAGAGCTTTATTTCAGTGGTATTCGATCACCTGTGCGGTTTTACATTTTTTGCGCTATAAACAAAAAAAGACCAACAATTTTGGAACAAATACCAATATTTTGACTTTTTGCTATATCCAGTAAAAAATGTAAAAATTAAATTTCATCATAAATTTAGGCCAAAATGTATTCTGCTACATGTCTTTGCTAAAAAAAATCCCAATACGCGTAAATCAATTGGTTTACGTGAAAGTTATAACGTCTACAAGTGGTGGTATATATACTGGAATTTTAATTTTTTTATACTAGTAATGGCGCCGA
This sequence comes from Staurois parvus, assembly GCF_062004578.1. Taxonomy (NCBI): domain Eukaryota; kingdom Metazoa; phylum Chordata; class Amphibia; order Anura; family Ranidae; genus Staurois; species Staurois parvus. The sequence goes on from NW_028317966.1 coordinate 4,684,218, forward strand.
ATGCGGCGGGCATTCTGACACTGGGTGGGTACTGGTACTGACTAACTGCCACTGACATCCCAATGACACTAATACAGTGATCAGCGCTAATAAAAAGCACTGACACTGTATTGATGACACTGGGCAGGAAGGGGTTAACATCTGGGGTGATCAAAGGGTTAACTGTGTGCTGTTTTACAATGTGCTGTGTGTGTTTTACTTAGGAAACATGCTGCTGTGTATTTCTCTGCTATGCCGAGAAATACACAGCAGCATGTTATTGCTGGCAGGAGAGAGACCTGTGTTGTTTGCGCACATGTCTCTCCTCTGCCAATGTTACTCTGCGATCTCCGGGTGCCAGTGGGAATCTCCAGCTGGGACCCAGTGATTGACATCCGTAGCCATCAAGGGTAATGCAAATCATATATATATATATGTGATTTTGCGCAGCCCTGCCACCCTGTAGCAGTACTTGTATAGGGCAGCAGGCAAGTGGTTAAATTGTCTTGGTTCAATTGAGTTCATAGATTGGGGAAGGTTTGAAACCCCTGTTCTATTACTGTCAGTATCCCTAAAGAATTTACATTCACAAACACTTGCAACGTAAAAAAATGACTTACTCTGCAGGACTTTATTTGCTGTAGAATTATCATAGATCCCTACTGCTCTTATTGTCCACTTCAGCTCCGGAAGGTTTTTCCTTCTTCATGGCCAGGCCTTTTTTTTGCTATTTAGCACTGTGCCACTTTAACTGGTAATTGCACAGTCATGCAATGCTGTACCCAAACTAAATTTATATCATTTTTTTGACACAAGTAGAGCTTTCTTTTTGGTTTTATTACATAAAAGAAAAAAATATCAAACATTTTAAAAAAACATATTTTTTACTTTCTGCTATAAGACATAATAAATAATTTAAAAAAAACAAATTTCTTCGTATATTTAGGCCAAAATACATTCTGCTACATATCTTTAGTAAAAAACAATTCTCAATAAGTGTATATTGATTGGTTTGTGTGAACGTTATAGCTTCTATAAACTATTGCATATACAGTATAATTTTTTTTGTATACTAGTAATGGTGGCAATCAGCAACTCATATATTTCTTTGTACTTGTAATGGTTTTGTACTTGTAAACTAAGCGCTAGAATAAAAATGAACCAAATACAATTCAGGTTTTGTAAGAGCAGATGCTGAACCAGAATTAATTGTCATTACCTACACACAAACATTCCCTAATAATTGTAGCCAAACTGAGTCACTGCATAAGTGTGGAATACTGTACATTATATACTGTCGATTCCTTGTCCACCAGCAACATTTGCTATTTTTCCCGCTGCACAATACAGCCTAATATACAGCATACTATTGTTGCAGCTCCACACCAAATACACATTTGTTCCTATAGAGTATGGTACTTGCCAGTGTACATTTTGGAGCTCCACCTTAACAATTATATTGGTATTGAACTCATTTGAAGGGTATGTTTTCAATCCAACCCAAAGCACTTCATAAACTAACAAAAGGGCCATTTAGAGAACACTTAGGAAAATATTACTGTCGAGCAATTTTCCATCTGCAATGCAATGCTCTGCATTTGATTGCTATGCATAAGATAACAGAACAGTATATAGACAAAGATGAGTGAGATCACCATATAAATCTAGAAAGTCATTGATTGTCCAGGTGCAAATAAAGCCATACATTCTTGCTGCTGAAATGGATGTACACAAACTCAGATTGGAATATTTGTGTATCAATGAGTATTTTAATGAATTCAAATAATATGTAAACTAAAATAAACTCCTTTTAAAAAAAGGCACTTAAAGTGGTTCTAAAGGCAGAACTTTTTTTTTACCTTCATGTTTTCTATGCATAAAAGGTTAAAAAAAACCTCTGTGCTTCTCCCCCCACAGCCCCCCTAATACTCACCTGAGTCCCCTCTCGATCCAGCGATGTGCATGAGAGCCTCAGCTGTCCCGGGACTCCCTCTCCTTATTATTATTATTATTATTATACAGTATTTATAAAGCGCCAATAGTTCACTCAGCGCTGTACATTACAAAGGGGGACAGAACATGTGACAGAACAATACCAATACAATGCACAACATGAGGGGATCGAGGGCCCTGCTCTTTCGAGCTTACAATCTTATTGCCTGAGACAGCAGCCATTGGATCCCACTGCTGTCAATCATGGCCAGTGAGCCAATGAGGAGTGAGCGGGGGGGGCGGGGCAGGGCTGCAGCTCTGTGTCTTATGGACGCATAGAGCCGGGCTCAAGAGCGAGCATGCACCAGTACCCCCATAGCAAGCGGCTTTCTGTTGGGGGCACTGATCAAGGGGGAAGAACCAGCAGTGTCAGCAGGGAACCGGAGAAGAAGAGGATGGGGCTGCTCTGTGCAAAACCACTGCACAGAGCAGGGAAATATGACATTTTGTTTTTTAAACTGAACCATTAATGCCATTTTAACCTAAAACTAAAAGATTATATATTTTCATTTACCAGTCCTTAGATGTGGTGGTTGCAATTGTTTTCAATTTTTAGCAAGTACAGGCAATATCTGTTGATTGTGCCAGAAATGCAGTGTCCTTGTCACTTTCTGTGAGCTTAGCTATTTGTCTACTGAGGCAATTTGTTAATATTTCACACACATTAAAATCTGCATTTTTTTGTTAGATAATTACTATAAACTCCCAAACATTTCATTATTTATTTTCTGAAAGCAGAGGCCCAGTAGAGTAAAATGTTTGCAGTTGCCATTTTTTTAAGCGATGCAATGTTTGCTCAACTGTTTACAAAAAGGCAAAAAAATACACCAAAATGAATTTTAGTGTACACAAGCACTATAGAATACCTAATTTTTGGTAAAAGATGGGGTAGGATCAAGTAAATACCTAAAATGTCAAGCCTTGAAATTGTACACACCCAATAAATGGCTATAAATACTATGGTACCCAAAATTGGCCATTGGTGACACCCTAAAAGCTCTAGAATTATTTCTCAAACTCAGATGCTAATGGCAATACCTCACGTGTGTTTGCCTTTGGGTATGTGCAAAGGGTAACAAGGGTGCTTTTACTTTGTTTTAATTTTTATTTATTTAGTTATATTTCTATTTTTTGACATTTTTTTTTACCTTTATTGCTATTCCAAGGGGGCTAAAAAGCCCTCTATGTGATAGTGTTGGGCAGATGACAGGTACTTTATATGGAGACATTGGAAGCCTACTAAACCCCCAGCGTCCCCGCTGCTTTCCTGGAAGCATGACATTCAGTGTACTGTAAAGTAATCAATTTCAAGTGACAGCCAAACAGACAAAAAAAAAAATCAATACCAAACTCATAGTTGCAGCAGCCGTGTCACCCAAAAGAAGCTCCTTAACTCCTATTCATCGACACACTTCACGCTATGTGTTTTGTCGCAATTGCAGCGTGATTTATCATGCAACAGTCATGGCAGACCCACTCTGCGTTTTTAGGTGCCATTAAAATGAATGGCACCTGAACACACTGTTGTCTGATTTATTATTTTAGCAAAGCGTTTTGAAATTGTGGGAAGAATCGCGACAGTTCTTCTCACAATTCTAAACGCCATAGTGTGAATGGGACCTAACTTCTAACTACCAGAACATTTATAAATGTACCTTGGTTGACAAAGGGTTAAAGCGTATTTCCACTTTTGCAGTCAAATTTGAGAAAACTTTGCTATAGGTTTGTGCTGTGTTCCCATTTACTCAGTATACCCCACTTGAAGACCAGGCCTATTCTGACACTTATCTCCTACATGTAAAAAAAAAAATCTGTATTTTTTTGCTAGAAAATTACTTAGAACCCTTAAACATTACATATATTATTATTTTTTTTGAAAATTCTCTTTATTGAGTTATAAAGTAGAGAATACAAAACAAAGCCTATTGGGCATACCCAGGTTTGATCAACTCACAATAATAAAACAAAAGCAAACAAACAGAGGAAAAACATAACACACAAATAGGGTAAACAACAACAAACAACAACTGCACTCAATGAAATCACAGGGCGTATATATGGCAGAAAAACAATTCCCACAGAAGAAGAGCACAGACAACCCACACCAAGGAACGACAGAGGTAGAGAACCACCACTTGATCCTAATCAGGGCTAGAAGGAACCGACTCAGAGGAGACAATCCAGATATGCCATACCTTCGTAAATTTAGCGGGACACCCCCTGGATTCATAAGTGTATTTATATAGAGGGAGAACTGTATTGACCAGATGTTTCCAGAAAATGGATGTGGGAGCATGAGAGGACTTCCAGTTTAAGAGTATCGCTTTGCGGGCATAAAAAAGCAAGAGACCAATCAAGGTTCTCATGGTGCAAGAGACAGCCAAGGCCTGAACCAAACCCAACATAGATAATGGTACAAAAACCATGGTTTTAGAGGATATACTATACATCTATCCAGGATCTCTGGATAACTGGGAAGCTCCAGAAGATATGCAAAAATGCAGCAGGATCCTCAGGGCAACGCCAACAACCAGAAGGGTGCCCTGGGAACATCCATCGCAGCCTTTAAGGGGTATAATATATTCTGTGTAGAATCTTAAACTGAATCAATCGGTCACAAGTAGAAACCAGTTGCTGCACAGGATGCTTCTATATGTCCTCCCAATCCCCAGAGTCCAAATCATGCACCTCCACACGCCATTGCGCAAAAAGATGTTCAAGGCCAATATGGACTGACGGCTGTAAGGCTTTATAAATAGAAGAGAGGGGTTTCCTCAAGGACTCATCCTACAGCATGGACTCACACCCTATCTCCAAAAACTGCAGTAGACCACCCTAAAACTATCGATGAAAAGCATGGCATAGTTGAATGTATCTAAAAAAAATAGGAGTTGGGAAAGGCAAATTGGGCTTTTAAGTATCAAATGTTCTGAGCATACCACCATCACAGATCTGCTGCAAGAAACATTATATATTTTTAAGCAGATGCCCTAGAGAAAAAAATGGTGGGTTTTGCAATTTTTTATGTCACACGGTATTTGCGCAGTGATTTTTCAAATGCATTTAAAAAAAAATACACTTGAATGAATTTTAATGCACAAAAACATAATACAATACCCAAGTGTTTGATAAAATGTAAAATATGATTTTACATTAAGTAAATAGATATCTAACATGGTTTAAATTTTCACACACTTGTAGAATTGCGTTAAACTATGGTACTTAAAAATCTCCATACACAAAGAACTGGAAGTGCCACTGGAACCAGCCTGGAATGCACGACCGGATGTGACATCAGGAGAGGAGAATCCAGGACCTGGGTTGCTCCTTGATTTGAGAAAGGAGCTGATTGATGCTCCAAAATGCTTCACTTTCGCAACCCAGGTCCCGGATCCTTCTCTTCTGACATCACGTCCAGTCATGCATTCCACGCTGGTTCCAGCAGCACTGCTGGTTCTTTGTCTACCAGAATCTTTTATAGCAGTAGTTCACCGCAGTCTGCTATCCCTTTGACAACAGCTTCCATCTTCCACAATACCACCGATGGACTTGCGGATCCCCCTGTTGAGGTCTGCTTCCATTTACAAGCCTACTACTCCTCTACATATGTGAGTTTACTACTGATGATTTCAATAAAGTGTTTTTATATGCCACACTTAGAGGCGACCCCTTCTGCTTTCTTTTATCACTCACTCACAGTTTCCTGTAAATGCACATACTACAACTATTGTCAGACTTTGCGGCTAATGGCTGGTAGTACTGAATGGATTGTAGGGTCACTAATGAGTGGCCTTGTAGTTCATTCACAAGCCCAGCAGCTTGTAAGCAGTCAGCCCATATGCAGGTAGGGGCTGAAAGCGGCAGGACTTGTCTGCAAGAATCTAGCATTGCACTACTGCTCCACTGATCACGGGTGCAATGCTTTCCAGGCTCCTTAGGAAAAAGATAATAAATGCATTTTTTTTTTTGCAAAAATATGTTCACGTAATATTTTTTACCAAAAGTTGAATGTATGCTTTAAAAGCATCTGATCATAACATGATCGGTGTGATCATATGCTTTCCCAAGCCAAAAATGTTGCTGTTTACATGCTGGGGAAACCAGAAGTAACAAAATACTTGTTGCTTTTGGTTTCTTATACCATAGAGCTGATCATGGAAGCTCTTGTCCCCAATCACCTCTATGGTAAGCCAGCAGTAAAGCCAGCTTCAGACCCAAGCTCCCTGGTAGGTCACTTTCACCACCTGTAAAAGCAATCCAGCACCTAAGCACACTGGACGTCAGCTGTGTAAAGTCACCTTAAAAACTTGAGTTTTTCAGCTATTTTTAGCGCTTTTGTATTAGCGTTTAGTGGCATTTCCCGACATTTTTCCATGTTTGCGTTTTTTTGCGTTTTAACAAGAAAAATTTTTTTGGGTTAAAAAAGTTAAAAAACGCAAGGTTGCGGTGTTTTAATGCGTTTTGCCACGTTTTTCAGCATTACAACATTTTTACAGCTAAAAAACTCATCCAGAAACCCACTAGTCCTGTTTTTTTTTACAGCCAAAAAACATTGGTTACAGTGCATGGACACATAGGATAACATGCTGGGGAGTTTACAGGGTTTATGCCTGCAGCTGTATAACCACTCCAAACCAGCAACCTATATGTACTGTATGTTAGCTGGTCCTGAAGTGGTTTTTAAAAATGTATTAAAAACATTTCCTACATTTTTAGATGCTTCTCAGGAGAAGGTGTCAGGGCAGACTGCAAGCATTTCTGAACCAGTTCAGATCAAGTCTGTCCCAATAGAAATGCAAAGGACTGGCTGATTTTCCTCATATTAACGTAGAATGGAGAAGCCCAGTTTCTAAATATACTGTACAATGTTTTGTTAGGGTAGACAGTGTTCAGATCTAGTTTACAACTGATATTGAAATCTGCCATCACAGTACACACAAAGTTAAACATGGCAAATACAGCATTATACAGCCCCCTCTAACAAATGAGAACATGTCACATATACTGTATAAAGAAGGTGTTAGATCAATTTGCCTACAAAAGTGAAAATAAAATTAAGCCTAGAACCGTATTTCTATTATATAAACGTCTAGCTCATCAATTCACCATGTAATAGAGATGAACTAGGGCTCCATGTTTCAAGTCAAACGTTTCTGACAAGCGGTGTCCCCCAGTTGCTTGTCTATTTATAGGGTCACAGGCACTAAGTTTACTTTAGATTAGGAAGACTTCTGCCTGTTTTTGAATGTTTTGATGAACAAGTCAGTAGATTAGTGTTAGGGACACATGTGTTGGGTTGTTTGATCTCTGTTCTCTAAAGTAATAATCACCAGTCTGTAAAAGCGTGTGTGATAATTAGTGCAGTCATTGGTCAGAGGTTCTGATCAGCACTCCTAAAGAAGACCTACAAGGCTGTTTTTCATGTATGGCTTAAAATAGGCACGTTTCATGCAGGCGTTCTATGGCCACTTTATATCACATTGCACCCTAGGCGTTAAATGAGAAATCCTGCAGCATACTAGTCTGTGCTGTATATTCATTAAAAGGATAAGAAATGTCATGAGCTATTACTTCAGTGATTGTAAACAGCATTTTACAGATAGTTTAGGTTTCTACATCTGAAATCTAAATGGCCCTGCTCTATATACTGCCATCATAGAGGGTGCTGTATTTTAGATATCAAAATAAAGCAACTAGTGGGAAGAACCCCTAAAGACCAGGGGCGGACTGACCATTTGGAAACTCGGGCGCTGCCCGAGGGCCCGGGGTCAGTAGGGGGCCCCATGAGATACCCCTGGTACCTTTTTCATAGGCTTTTTTGTGTTTGGGCAAGGACACAGGGGCCCCATGATCCCCTATTTCCTGGGGACCCCATGAGTTGTCAGTCCGCCCCTGCTTAAGAATGATACATTTTAAACATAAAATGTTCATCAAGTCTTTTATTGTAAGCTAGTCTTTCTTGTCCACTCCTGTTGAATGAAGGATTGAGTCCCTAGTACACTGATCAGCAGGGCTTAAAGCCGTATTAAACCCAAAACCAAAAATGTAATATATTGCAGCTTACCAATCCTCAAAAGTGTTAGTAAGCCCACAACAGTAAAATCAGTCTGTGTATGCAGTAAAGCATGCTTGTTATACTCACTGTGGAACCTAAGGGGTTAATCCTCTGCTTGGTGTGAAAAAGATGTTTAATCCTGTCATCTCTGATCCTCCCCTTTTTCCAGTGTCCCCAACTCATCTTCTGATAGAACAGAGCCTTGGGGGCAAGCTGCACATGCTCAGTTTGATGTGTATGTCAAACAATAAAAGAGAAAAATTCACACCCCGATATTCTGCAATTCCTAACTCTACAAATTTTGAGAACCCCCAATGAGGGATCCCACCCCTCCTTAAAGGTACAGGAGCGCACTGGACACCCAGCATATAGCACAATGGCAGCCAAGGTGTCCAGTGCACCCCCTCACCAACAAGCCAACAGTACAAAAAATAGCCACTAACTGGCCTTCCCAGCAAGGAACACATGGACGGGCGACGCATGTAAAAGAGAAAAATTCCCAGCTCAACATACTAACCAGCCTGCAAACAAACCAAATTAGCCTCTCTAACAGTATGCGATAAAAACAGGGGTTTAGTTAGTACACATTTGCAAATACATCTGTAAGCTGCAAAACCTCTTCACGGCACCCCAATATTATGCAGTTCCTAACATGTGTCTCTACTATGGGGACTCTCAAAATTTGTAAAGTTAGGAACTTGTGAATATTGGAGTGCCGTGAAAAGTTACACAGCAGCTGTGAGAGCTGCCCAGTGTACACCGCAACTGCAAATAGAAATGATCATAACTGAGAATTGCTGTGAAGTGGGGAGGTTCTGGCAGCAGGGCAAAAGGACTGGACGTGATACACATTTCCTGTGTATCATGGTGACTTTTTTTTCCTGGGTAGCACATCCAAAGTCATGAACTAGTTTAAATAGGTGCCATGTATGTTCCACATTTTATATGTAGCTATACTCCTTCAGGATGCTGTTGAAAAGACGGGTCCTTCTGCTGCCCCCCTTTGGTGATCCACCCTATCTAGACCCAACATTCACTGATACACCAATAGTGAAATGTGGGCTTTAGTTAAAGTGGTTGTAAACCTCAGACAAGAAATGTGAACAAAGCAGATCCTTCTGTAGTGTGTACTTATTACAATTTAAAGCACCAATTGTCATTTTTGTCTACTGCTTCATTCCTCTGCTATCAGCATGAATCATTTCCTACAAGTTTTCTTAACAGCAAGAGAAATATGGTGACGGTGGAGGGACCTCCAGCACACATCCTGTGATTTACAGCCTCAGCTCTGTGCCTGTGTGAAAGGGGGGGGTCCCTTCCATCCAATCAGTTGTCAGAGCTCTCCTGTTTTCTGAAAGCTCGGACAAGCTGTATAAATTCTGGACATTGAAAGGATTTAGAAAAGAGAAGACTGCAGATAGACAGGTACAACTTATGTAGGAGGATTTGTTTAATCACTGTGTTTCAGCTGAGGTCAGTCACTTCACTCAGTATATGTAATGGTTTGTCAACCACTTTAAGAAAGAACAAAAGGATGAAAATTTGTTAAAACAGTGTGGTAATTCTAAGGCAACTGTAATAAGAGTTGCAGAAGCAAACATGGTTATACATAGCTATACAGGACAACAATCTGGCCATTCTGTAATTCTGAGGCCCTAACTATATCTACAGCCAGTGGAGTGTCTGAAGCACAGTCTGCTGTCCATGAACGGCTGTTGGAATGCTCATTCTCAAGGGAGTACCTTTAATCTGGTGGAGCACCCCTAAAGTCTTTGGCAAACTCTCCACGTGGCAGCAAAATTCATAAGTGACCACCAGGTCAGTATAAGTACAGGTGGCCAAGAGGCCTCTCACCATTAATACTACTCAGTGTCCGTTTCCTGAGACCAGGCAAGAGGTTGTGGGGCTCCCCTCTCCAGCCTGAATTAGCTGGATCTTCGGGCTTCGCTGAAGCTCACAGTCTCTCCTCTCTGCAGCATTGCACAGTACACAATATGGGACTTTCTCTCTCTAGTCTCTTTCCGCCAGCAGTATGGTACTATACAGAAGCTCAATTCGCTCCCTGCCGAGTCAAGATTCTCTGATCTCTGCAGCCTACTCCACAGCACACATACAGTCTTGTGGTGCTCCTACTGGGCTTTCTGAAGGTCTGACCACAACACGGTTCCTGGTACCACTCCACACATGGCTCTCTGTCCTTAGTGCAGGCTTTCCTCTTTCTTGGGCACCAGTGAGTGAAGCTAGAAAACTGCCTTAGAAAAGCAGCCAACTGAGTTCCTCTTTCATCCTTCAACAAAATGGTTGCTGTCTCTCCTGTATTGAAGACACTTCCTGACACTGGTTGGTGGAGCTAAAGTCTGAGGTTGTTGTGGCCAATCAGTTTCCTTTGCCTCCTCCCCTCTCCTGATAAGCTGACCATCAAAGTCCAGGGAATAAGAGGTATGCAGCATTGGTGACGATGCCCTAGGTTGTGTAGCTCTCACTTAAAGGAAAATAGTTGCCATACATATACACTCACTGACCACTTTATTACGCACACCTTGATAGTGCCAAAAAAATATCCCCCACACCATTACACCACCAGCCTGAACTGTTGATACAAGGCAGGATGGATCCATGCTTTCATGTTGTTTACTCCAAATTCTGACCCTACCATCTGAATGTCACAGCAACCAGTCTGACCATTCTCCTCTGACTGCTGACATCAACAAGGCATTTTCATCCACACAACTGCCACTCACTGCGTATCTTCTAAGTTTCAGACCATTCTCTGTAAACCCTAGGGATGGTTGTGCGTGAAAATCCCTGTAGATCGGCAGTTTTTTAAAATACTCAGATTGGCCTGTCTAACACCAACAACCGTGACATGTTCAAAGTCACTTAAATCCTCCTTTTTCCCCATTCTGATGCTCGGTTTGAACTTCAGCAAGTCATCTTCACCACGTCTACATGCCTAAATGCATTAAGTTGCTGCCATGTGATTGGCTGATTAGCAATTTGTGTTACTAACCAATTGAACAGGTGTACCTAACAAAGTGGCCAGTGAGTGTAGTTGCCATATGTTGCCAGGTGTTATATACCCTTCTCATCAAACCCTTAATGACTATGCTTTTCTACAGATCCATCAGCATTGCAAGAAATCCATAGGCAGTGGGAAATTATGTATTGTGCCCTCATTCCAACCACTTCAGATTTGAAACTGCAATAGCTAGGCCAGATTTTTTTTGACACAGATGTACAGAACACAGTAAGGGCACCACATCGAGTCCACAAAGTTAGTTTACTGGATTAGTAGCAGTATGAGAAAAGGCCCAGATACTGTGGACAGCACCTACCCAATTGCTACCAGAGTACTCCATTTTTAATGGAGAGGTCACCCCGTGCCTGAGATCCCTCCAGCTGTTCACCTGGGTTACCAGAGCTACTCTTGACTTTGTTGTGATGAATGCTGTTGATTAGGATAATTGCATGTAGTTGTGGTATGTTACTGTTTTACTGAAGCAGTGATTCTCTGTTTGACTCTTTGTTGTTATAGACTTACAATAACTATGCTATGCAGCCACATTGCTGTGAAAAGTCCATGTATCTGCAGCTTTCATTATTTTTGTGCAGCTCTTTTTTTTCTGTACATGCATGTTTTTGCCATCCTAAACCTGTTTTGCATTATTGCTTCTCACTTTGCACTTGTTTAGTAAATTGCACATACCAGGTACTCTGTCCGACCTTTCAGCCAGTTACCTAGTCTGTTAATGTAGACTGCTGCTGCCTAGATAATTTATCTTTAGTGCTGCACTGCCCTGTAACATACTATGGTGCCGAAGGAGCCCATATGGAAGAAAAATATATTTGAAATATATGTTTAAAATATTCTTGCCAAATATATTGACATATGCTACAATTTTTGCCATATTCAATATATTTCAATAAATATACTGTATGTCTTTATTTATATATATATGTATGTTGAAATGTGTTTATTACAAAATATCTAAAAAATATTTTTAAAAATGCATTTCAAATACACTGTATGTCTTTAAAAATACAAATCTACATTTTTTGAATGCATTTACAAATATATGTAAAAATATATGTTAAAATGACCTTTTTATATGTTAAAAAAAATCTTTTTTTAAAAACATATTCTTCACATTTTTTTAACATATAAAAAAGTAATTTTAACATATATTTTTACACATATTTGTAAATACATTCCAAAAATGCAGATTTGTATTTTTAAACACATACAATATATTTGAAATGCATTTTTAAAAATCTCCTGGTAGACAAATGTTCCTCTCCTGAACGCAGAAGAATCACTTTTAGGAGAGGAATGTTTTGGCCAAAAACCGCAAAAATTGGCAAAAATTCTAGCCGCATTTATCGCTTGGGTGTTTATTCATTTCAATTGTAAGTACCTTGGCCAATGAAATTAATAAACTTCCAAGCACTAAATATGAGTAAACGCAGCTAAGCACGGTACTGCCGTGTTTAACATTTTTCCGCTGCCAGTAGAGTTATTGTCTATGGTGGTTCCAGTGTACATGTAGCCTTATCAATTACACAAACTCATAGCAACCAGTTACAATTTATTTTGTAACTGATCTGAACTGAAAAATTGTTGATTAGTCTGCAATTCTGTACTTTGCACGCAATAACTTCACTATGTATTTCCTTTTTAAAATCAGCCCAAGTATTTTGATCCTCTGCAGTGAGAGCTCCCTTGAATCCTACATGCCAGAACTGCATTGTGCATAGAAGTTAGAGTCACGCACTTGCTTACTCTCTTAATGAACAAATAATGACGCACAAAACTACAAAGAAAAAAACTTAGTGTTTATTTTGACCAATTTCTTGGAAGGTTACCAAATAGACCTCCTTGTTGCATGAGAACAATTGCTGTTCATATTAATTAGGGCCCTTCTCTGTGACAGCTGTCTCATGACAGCCTGGACATCACATGTACACAGATATGGGTCACTGCTGTTTGTTGCTCATAAAGAACGTCTTTATTTGGATTACAGGGAAGCTAAATAAGAAGGATTGTCTCATTCATTAAGAAAGTGCAATATCAATTTAATAAACCAGGATTTATCCAGAGGAAAAGCCTGTATAATAGGTTTCATTTCCCATTGCCGTGTCTGGCATGATGAAGAACCTGAGGGTCAAAATTTCATGCTGTTCTTTCTTGGATGCAAACTGATGACAATTACAGTATATACTTTGTTTATGCAGATATTCAGATCAAGTCAAATCTGCATTTATAGCTGGACTCTAGGCAGATATAAAAGATAAAAATGAATGTAGCTCTGTATTCACTAGTACATCATAAAAGTATTCTTTAAATGCAAGAAGTGTAATTAACCACTTAAGGACCACCCTATAGCAGATATACTGCTACAGGGCAGCACCTGTGCGCAGGATCGTGTATATATGTCAATCTGCATTTCCAGGCAGGGGGCGCACAAGAGCCGTGGCCGCGCCCTACCTGCACCACCATTTGCAGCCGTGCATGTCAATCACCGGGTCCTGGCATAATTACCGAGCATCTCTGACGGGGAGGAAGATTGTTTTGTTTACTAACAGTCCTCCTCCCTGTCAGTTCGAGCACACTGCTCGGGATGTCTGTGCACAGTGATCATTCACAGATTTCACACGTAGTAAGCAATGATGTCAGAAGTTACATCTTGCTTACTACTATTCATGTGATCACTGAATGGCCAATCAGTGATCACATGAATCGGGACCTCACACAGGGGTCCCATACAGCGATCGGTGTTCCTCCGGACACAGCGGGCCCAGGGAGCGCACACAGGCAGTGAATGCGGGGTCCGTTTATAAACAGCAACCCTATTCAACTCTGCTCCTGTCTGGCCATTTATGTACATGGGCTGGACGGGAAGTGGTTAAATGTATTAAAAGTGGAGTAACCTTTTCATTGAATTAATCCAAATACGGTTTTGTGTATTTCTGATTTTAAATACATTTTTGACTATACCAATTACACAGTCTTTTAATATTAACTCAGCAATGCAATCCACTTGTAGCTTATACTAACAGCTGCTACCATTTCTGGCCCATGGCTGTTGTTCAAATGGGTAGATTTTCAGAAAGAAAGAGATGGGGACACAAACTGCAGCAAAATACATATTCTTCTCATGTTTATCCAAAAAAAAGCATTGGCTAGAGTAGGGATTTATTGCATTATTTATTACTCTTCTTTCTGTCTGAGCATAAAACAAAAACTTTGCACTGAGATGACTTTTAAACTGCCTAGAAATCTTTTTTTCATACTGTAGGTCATCCAACTTATTAAATGGGCAGGAACCACAACAGTTTTCTAGGTGCAAATGATATATTTTCATTTGCAGCACTAGGGTCATTGGTTCAAATCCTAACCATGGCACCACCTGCCTGGAGTTTGCATGTTCTCCCTGTGCCTGCGTGGGTTTCCTCCAGATACTCCGGTTACCTCCCACACTCCAAAGACATGCTGGTAGGTTAATTGGCTCCTGTTTAAACTGGCCCTAGTATATGTATATATAAATATGAGTTAGGGACCGTAGATTGTACACCCCATGAGGGTTAGAGTCTGATGTGAATGTACAATATATACCGTATATGTAAAGTGCTATGTGAACTGATGGCGCTATATAAGTAAATGTAATAAATAAAATAAATAACAGTTCCACAATTGTAAACACAAAAAAACCTTATACATTACATCCGTCTGAAATATTCCAAACAGTTGTTGGGCCAAGTGGTGGTCACCATGCAACAATATTTTATTCTTGTGTGTAAAATTAGATTTTCATTTATTCATGCTTGAATACCTTTAAAGAAAAATATATTGTTAGACAAGGACAATGAGTAAAAAATGTGTATTTCAAGGTGAAAAACAGACCATGCATTAAAGCAATGGACAAATCATTGTCTTCAAATATGGCCTTGTGAGTTTTTTACAGTGCCAGTATATTTTTTAGGGCTTTACATCAAATCTTTCACATCAATCTATATACCCGAATGAGTTTAAAGAGGAATTTTCTATGTCCTAAAGTAGTTGTGAATCTCTGAAATGAAAAATGAACAGAACATATCCCTCTATAGTGTGTGCTAGCCTTGATCCAAAACACCAAGTGTTTTTTTTGTCTCCTCTCTCTTTCTTGCTATCTGTATGAATGAGTCACTTCTGATAGGTTATCCTTATCTCTGGAATCTCTGGAGAGTGCCCCCCCACCCCCCAGCACACAGAAGGTGATTGACAGACTCAGCTGTGCTTGTTTCACTATGAGACTGTGTAGTAGACATGTGCAGAATGAAAAAATGCGTTTAGTTTTTGAATCAATTCATTAAGTTTGTTTCATTTGTTCGTTTTCGACCGGATTTGAATTGAATTTGAATAGTAAATATCAAATTGAGCCATATTCATTGTGAAGAATAGCTATTTCTATACTATGCGAAATTCAAATTTTATTGGTCCGTATTCATTGTGAAGAATAGCTGTTTCTATTGTATACAAAATTTTAATTTTGGAAGAGGGTTATATTCTGTTCTATTCTAATCTATTCTATTTTTTTCTATTCTGTTCTAATTTTTATTCTATTCATTTCTTTTCTATTCCTTTATTTTTTATTCCATTTTATTCTATTCTTTTACTTTCTGTTCTATTCTGTTCTAGGGCTGGTGCACACTACATGTAGTCCAGTGCATTTTTTTCTGCATCCAAAACGCACATAAAGTAGGTTACATGGTTGTCAATGGCAAGGTTCATACCAGTGCTTGCAGTTCCAGTGCGTTGTGGTTTCAGAAAAAAAAGTAGAACATGCTGCATTTTTCTTGCACAAAATTGTACTGGAACATGGCGAAACACATCAAAAACGCACCAAAAATGCACTGGACCCCAAATGACCAAAAAAAAAAAGGAAAAAAAGCATATGAAATGCTTAAAAATTACATCAAAACTCACCGGAACGCATAAAAACAACCATGCAGAAACACATCGAGATTGCGTTTCTATAGTGTGAACCAGCCCTTACTCTATTCTTTTCTACTCTATCCTAATCTACTTTTTCTATTCTATTATTTTCTATTCTATTATTTTATTTTTTATTCTATTTGATTTTATTCTGCTCTTTTATTTTCTATTCTGTTTTGTTCTATTTTGCTCTATTCTTTTCTGTTTTATTCTATTTGAAACTCAAATTTCAGAATTCTTTCTATTTTATTCCATTCTGTTCAAATTTATTCTATTTTTTCTATTCTATTCTTTTATTCTCTATTCTACTATTTCATATTCTATTCTACTCTGTTTTATTCCATTCTTTTCAAAATTCAAATTTTGGAAGACGGCTATATTTTAATACTAACACACACGGCAGGGACAAGGGGTGGGCAGAAGGGGGAAGCCGCCCAGGGTGCAGTCGTTGTGGTGGGGGGTGAACCCTCACCACACACAAGCTCCAGATCAGTGGCTAGTAATCACCAGGCTGCTCAGACAGCTACCGCTGTCACATTGTGCTCCAACGTGCCCGCTCTCACCCACAACAAGCATTTGCAATTACTTTCTAGTTGCTAGAAAGAAGATAATTGGCCAGTGCACACTCCATGCCAGATGGAGCAAGGGGGCAGAATTGGTACAGGGTGGCACACCCCATCCTATGGCATGCGGCAGAGGGGGTGGCAGATCCTCACCCTTGCCTGGATGCTGAACAAGCCTGTCCCCATACTGCTAATACACATAATGTTTGAAGGAAGTCAGAAATACGTTTACATTTCAAATTTGTTTTCTAATTCATATTGAATTTCAGACAAAGTTTTGTTTTGTTTTTTTCAGAATCATTTAAATTCATTACTACTGTGATTCAGATCACATCCAAATCTCTGAATAATGATAATTTCATCTGAATTTCGAATTTGAAATGAAACAAATCACACTGCATATATCTCCTGTAGAGGAGGGGAATGTGTCCTTTCCCTCCACTCAGGTCTCAGATTATACTCAGCTCCCAGGTCTATGCTGTGCAGTGTGTGATATTAGATCCCTGCCCTCACTCCTGAGATGAGAAATAGCCTTTGATCTGTGTGTTTTAGAAGGCTGTAGAGAAGAGAATGCTGCAGATAAACAAGTACAACTTATGTATGAGGATTTGTTTTATCTCTGTGTATCACCTGAGGCAATTCACTTCAGTTGGTATGTGTAAGGGTTTGCAACCACTTTAAATGGTCCAGCAGTGAGATCTTCTTAATATAATATCCAATACTCTTCATTTCCTCCTGGGAGTTTTCAATGTCCTTGCCCACTTTGCATGTTCCAGCACTTCCTGTTATCCAGTAGCCTCCATAAAATAAAAATCCAACAATGAGAGTGGGACACAACAGGTGGGTAGGCAAAGGAACAGGGAATAGAGGCAAAAAAACAAAAATAACATTCTATCCGGATAGATGTTTTTTATGTACATATCTTGAATTTGCAGGTTCTGCTTCCTGCCACCCAGGGCTTTTTTTCTCAGAGAATAGATGCAGGAACTCCCCCCTTCCAAGCCACTCCTTGTCCCCACTCTCCACCCACCTCCGAGCACTGTCCCTTAGTTCCACCCCCTACCCACCTTCCAGTACCGCCCCTTTTACAAAATACAGAACAGAGTATCATTTTGTGGTGCTAAATCATTTGTTTGGAATCTGTTAATGATAACAAAAAGCAGTAAAATAGATCCCCTACAGCCAGCAACAATAGACCCTGCTCAAAACAACCCCCCACCAACAAAATAGTCAAACCAGCAACAATAGTTCCTACAGCAACAATAGATACCATTACAAAAAATAAACCCTCAGCAACTATACATTCCCCTTCAGCAACAATAGATCCACCGCATCAACAATAGATCCCAATACATAAAAATAACCCCCTCGGCAACCATCCACCCCCTTCAGCAACAATAGATCCGCCACAGCAACAATAGATCCAATTACATAAAAAGAACCCATCAGCAATGATCTACTCCCCTTCAGCAACAATAGATCTGCTACAGAAACAATAGATCCCATTACATAAATATAACCCCTCAGCAACTATATAGTTCCCTTCAGCAACAATATATCCACCACAGCAACAATAGACACCCTTCAGCAACAACAAATTTGTCAGCAGCCAGCAACAATAGACCCTCCACAACTAAATACCCCCAGCAACAACATATCCAGCCCAGTAGCAATAGATCCAACGCAGAAGCAATAGTTCCCCCCCAGTAAAAATACACCGCCAAAGCAACAATAGACTTCCTCAGCAACAAAAGACCTGCAATTTAAAGCACACCCCAGCACTCCTTGCCCTTACATACAGTACATTCTGTGCTGAAGGTGCCGGAACTGTGTTCCCCCGCATTCCAGCTGTAAAAAAAAGCCCTGCTGATGCCTAACTGGAAACAACATTACTGTGTTAATGTTGAGTCACTATTGTTAATGGAATTTCTCTTTGTCATGGGAAAAATGTACAGAACTGCTGAGTAAAGAACACGTACCTAGAGGTTCCTGCACTTATCTACAGCAGCTTCTAAGGCCCTTCTGTCATGGCCACATGCTGGGTTGCTCTGACAGGAAAAGCTTTGACAATCCTGGGTAGTGTTGGCGCTTGCCATTAAGTCCCCCCCCATCCACTTCCATATTCCTTCACAGGAAGGGGAGGGCCAGTTTTAGGCAGTATCCAGAAAGCAACAAAAATCCTCCTTATGTGGCTACCATAGTTCTAAGCTATATAACAAATGTTATAAATGTTAAAAGCTATATTACATACAGTGGATATAAAAAGTCTACACACCCCTGTTAAAATGTCGGCTTTCTGTGATGTAAAAAAATGAGACAAAGATAAATCATTTTAGAACTTTTTCCACATGCAACCTATAAACTGTACAACTCAGCTGAACAACAAACTGAAATCTTTTAGGTGGAGGGAAGTAAAAATAAAAAACTAAAATAATATGGTTGCATAAGTGTGCACACCCTTAAACTAATACTTTGTTGAAGCACCTTTTGATTTCATTCCAGAACTCAGTATTTTTGGGTAAGAAATGCCCGTAGCGAAAAAAGAAAGAAAAGAAATAGCGCAGGGCAGGCATGACTAGGCCTAGAGTGGGAAGGAAGACTAGAAAGGGTTAATGATAGCACTAGGGGGTTTGTAAGGGATAGCTGGGGATCTGGTTGGAAGAGGGGGAGTGTAGGTGGGGTCTTCTGCACCTTAGGGTGGGGGGTTCTGGTGAGGGGCGTCAGTCGGAACTGGGCATGAGGAGAGAGAGCTTGCACATCAGCGTATACTGTGCAGGCTACCTTCATCGAGGTTTTCGGTGCAGATAGGGCAGCTGCTATGGAGGGACTTTTGGCTCAGTTGTGGGAGGCTGCCACTATTAGAGGGATGGACTGGCTGCAGAGCCGGGTCTCTGACCTGCTGCGGGACCCGGGCTTGTCACCAGTGGCGAAGGGGCGGAAGCGCCCACGTGCTCGGAGGTCTAGGCCCTCGGAGCGCTTTAGCCCGGGCTCCCCCCCAGAGCTCAGCGCCACGTTGGGAGCCCCGGTCGGGACCCTCCGGCCCCGCTGGCAGGACGCTCTCTTGCCTCTGGCTTGGCGGGCGGGGTCTCCCCCCCGCCCGCACAGCAAAGAGGACAGGATGTCAACGGCTCCACCGCTGACGAAATGTCTGTCAGGGAGGGAGCCCAGCATGGGAGGCACACCGCTGCAGCTGCCGGGCTGTCTCCTGATGCGGCCGGCGGGCCCCCTGGGAAACCTGGAGCTGCGGCTCCAAAGAAGCACAGGAGGAAGAGCAGCGCTGGGCGGAGTGCTGCTGGGAGCGCTGCAGGACGGAGCCTCAGGACGGCAGTGAGCGTGGCTGGGGCCGGGAGGCAGAGTCAGGAAAGGCACAGACCTGCAGGATCCGTGGCCATCCAGCCGTCGAGAGGAGGAAGAGAGATCAGAGGGCAAGCTGTCGGAAACCCGATGCGGGGGAGACGGCTGGCCGCTCAGCGACGGTGGAGTTTGGTCGCGCGGCTGATGGGACATCTTCTGGGCAGCCTGGTGAGTTACCTGTTACTGGGTCTGTCTCCTTTTCTTCTGCGCTACGGGACCTATTGAGGGGAGGTCGGGCCACCCCTTGGGGCGCGGCCTCTGCGGTGATGGATGACGGAGTTCCCCCGTCGGGTATAGGTGGGAGTCTCTGCGATTTGATTTCCAGTCTGCGGGACTTGTTGCTGCGACTGGAGTGGGGCGGTAGTGGGGGCCCTGGGCCTGCTTCTGCATGGTTCCCGCCGGCTGGTGGGGAAGGGTTCGGGGTCCTAGGGCAGGACAGTGGGGACGTGTGGGGCCCGGGGGTTTCTTCTCCTCCTGGTTCTGGGTTCCGCGGCCCCCTCCACGGTTTTGGGTGAGGGTGCGGGTGTGTCCGGCACTGTCGGCTTGGTGGACTCGGCCAAGTGCGAAGTGTACGTGTGCTTCATGGGCCCTTTGGGTGCACACTTACAGTCAGAGGTATGAGAGAAGATTTGGAGAGGGGAGTATGTAGAGATCTTCACGCTCTTGCCCTTGGAGTATTTTCCTTTCAATGGGTCACGGGTTGACGGGGGCAGGTGGGAGGAAGCAGAGAAGCGGCGTTTGTGTTTTATCCCACGTACCTTTGCGAATTGGTTGCAAGCGTTCACAATCATGGCCACTGTCATTGGGGAGAAGGCTCTTGAGCATTGCTCGGCACTGTTCTGTTACCTTGATGCTATTAGCGAGGCTCACAGGGTTTATGGGGGGAACGCATGGCTCTGGTACGATGAGCAGTTTCAGCAGTGGAGGGCTGTTCGCCCATTGTTGCGTTGGGATCATAAGGACATTGGCCTTTGGATGCGGCTCATGATTCTGGCAAGGGCACCTGGTCCATTTTTTCAGGGCGGCGCTGGCGGTTCGTTCTCCCCGGGACAATCGGCTTCAAAGCGTAGGGGTTTCTGTTGGCAGTTCCAAGAGGGCGCTTGTCGTTTCAGAGGGTCCTACCGTTTTAAGCACGAATGTTCCAGTTGCGGGGGCTCCCATCCTTTGTCGCGCTGTTTCAAGCGGGGTAGAGGCCTTCCCGGAGAGCATGCGGGTAAGAGGGATGACGCCGGTGAGGGTGGAAAGGATGCAGCCTTTCCTAAATAGATATCCTGATCGGGCAGCCGCCGTGCTGCTGGTGGCAGGGTTTTCGGAGGGTTTCTGCATCCCGTGTACTTTGAGTTCGATTCCCCCCTTAGCTCGGAACTTACGGTCAGCCTTGCAGCATGCAGAGGTGGTTTTGGCTAAGTTGCGTAAGTAAGTGGGGTCTGGAAGCATGGGCGGCCCGTTTTCTTGCACTTCGTTTTCGGATCTGGTTGTTTCTCCCTTGGGGGTGGTGCCCAAGAAGGAGCCAAATGCGTTTAGGTTAATTCACCACCTGTCCTTCCCAAAAGGGGTGTCGGTGAACGACGCCATCGGTCCAGAGTCATGTTCGGTGTCTTACACGTCGTTTGATGCGGCGGTTTTCTGGGTTCGTCGGTATGGGCGCGGTGCGCTCATGGTAAAATCGGATATTGAGTCAGCGTTTCGACTGTTGCCAGTACATCCGGACAGTTTTCGTTTCTTGGGTTGTCATTGGCAGGGCTCCTTTTATGTTGATAAGTGCCTTCCCATGGGGTGTTCTATATCTTGCGCTTTGTTCGAGAAGTTCAGTTCATTCGTGGAGTGGGTGGTGAATTCGGTCATCCACTGGATGATTTTCTTTGTATGGGTCCGCCAGCTTCCAGAGTATGCGCAGTTTTGCTGGCCACTTTGCAACACATTGCTGAACGTTTCGGGATTCCTCTGGCATTGGATAAGACAGAGGGCCCGGCTTCCGTGATGACTTCCCTGGGCATTGTTTGGATTCAGGCGCAATGGAGTGCTGGCTGCCTGAGGACAAGCTGTTGGCCCTACAAGGGGAAATTCATGGGGTACTTGGCAAAAATTCAGCTGCGGGCCTTGCAGTCATTGTTGGGCAAACTTAACTTCGCTTGTCGTATCCTGCCGATGGGTCGGGTGTTCTGCCGCCGGTTGGCGGCAGCAACGGCAGGGACTACCTCCCCTGTACATTTTATTCGCTTGACTCGGGAGCATCGGTAGGACTTGCACCTTTTTGGATTCTTTTAACAGGCGGGCTCTGTGGATGTCTGGCCCAGTCAGCAATTTTGACTTAGAATTGTTCACAGATGCGGTGGCTTCCGCAGGATATGGGGCCTTTTTCCAGGGTCGGTGGAGTGAGGCTCCGTGGCCTGCTTCCTGGCGGGAGGTTTCTGTCCCATGGTCCGGTGGGGCAGTGGTCTTTTTTCATGCATGCTGATGGGTCCCCTTTAACTCGCTTTCAATTTGTGTCAGTTTTTCGACGGTGTTTAACAGCTGTTGGTTTGGATACGTCTTTGTATGCTTCGCACTAGTTTCGGATAGGGGCTGCTACGGAGGCTGCCCGGTGGGGTTTGTCGGATGAGGTGGTAAAACGTATTGGTAGGTGGGATTCACAGAGATTTCGCTTGTACGTTCGTCCACATCTGTTGGGGGACTAGTGGGTGGGTCCCGTGTTTTGTTTGTCTCTGGGCTGGGGGGGAGTCTGTCCTGTATCTCTGATGTGTTGTTCTGGTTGTGGTGATTGTCCTTTTCTTTCAGATGGAGCGGTGTGCCTGGTGTGGATTCTGGGTCACTCCTACGTGTTTTGGGGGGCCAGGCGGGCTGATGTGAGGCCTAATGGCAGGCAGCAGGGGTTGGCTAGGCAGGAGGCTTGTGTCCGCTGGATAGGTGTGTCGGGTATGTTGTGGGGTTGTGTGCTACCTGAGGTGCAGCGTTTTGTTCGCCTGGATAGACCACCGGATGTTCTGGTGCTTCATGCGGGTGGCAACGACTTAAGGGTTAGGTCCATGCGGGAGCTGGTGCGGGATGTCAAGCTGGACTTTCTTCAATTAAGAAGGGATTATCTGGAGATGGTGGTGGTGTGGTCAGACATGGTCGCCCGCACCTCTTGGCATTTGGCGCGGTCGGGGGAGCGGCTCAACAAGGCTCGGATCAAAGTCAACAAGGAGGTGGGGCGCTTCTTTATTTGCAATGGGGGGTTGGTGGTCCGGCACTTGGCGTTGGAGGTGGATACTTGGAGGTATCTTCGGAGCGATGGGGTGCATCTGAATGCGGTTGGGACGGATTTATGGTCCCTGGGTCTGCAGGACGGAGTACAGAGGGCAGTTCGTTTGTGGGGTGGCACGCATGGGAAAGGGCTTACCCAGCATGCTGTGGTGGTTGTTGGTCTTTGGAGGCAGTTCTTATCTTGGAAGGTACAAATAATGAAATAATGGTGTGGGACCCATCGGTGATATGGTGTTCCCGGGGACATTCCAGTTAACCAAGGTTTAACTGGAAGGTGGTGGTGCTGCAGTGCAGATGGTATGGTTGTCTCCGAGCTGGTTGGTTGCGGCTGGAGGCCTAGTGTAATATGGTTGTCCGCAGGTGCATTTCGGATCGTTTTGGGTGCCTTCAAAGACCAACAACAACTATTTGTGTTTCTGTTATAAGGAATGGTTGGTGTATTTAAACTTGATTTGTTAATAAAAGGCCGTGTTGGCCATTTTTACTCCAAAATTGGTGTTATGTTTTCTGTAAGTATAATTAGTAAAGGGGGTTGGTATGTAAGAGTAATGGTGGTGTAGTGGGGTCTGGATGAACCTATCTCTGGTGCACTAGTCATGAGTCTATCAGCATGGCACATCTTGACTTGGCAATATTTGCCCACTCTTCCTTGTAAAAACACTCCACATCTGTCAGATTGCGAGGGCATCTCCTGTGCACAGCCCTCTTCAGATCACCCCACAGATTCAAAAGTGCTTATCTTAGTGGTGGCAGGCTTGGAGAGAGCTACTCTCTCTGGTGACTCTGGTGGAAACACAATGTGGAAGAAAAAGCAGTGCCTTCTAAGTGTAGCAATGATAAAAATATAATAAAGGTGTAAAATTGTGAGTTGCTAGTTTTACACCTTTATTAAATTTTTATCATTGCTACACTTAGAAGGCGCTGCTTTTTCTTCCACTTTGTGGTATCACACTTAGGCCTAATATATATGTATAGTTATTTAGCTCTGAGCTATATAGCCATGTTAAGAGGGATTTTTGTTGCTTTTTGGATAGTGCATCATTCTGCAGTGGTCGCAGTTCAGTTTTTATATTTATATTTTTTATAATGGTAGTCCATAAGTCAAATGTGGACTGCTATCCATTTTATATATTAACCATTTCAAGTCCGGACACTTTCACCCCCTTCCTGTCAAGGCCAATTTTCAGCTTTCAGTGCTATCACACTTTGAATGACAATTGCGCGGTCATGCAACACTGTACTAATATGAATTTTTTAGCATTTTTTTGAGACAGATAAAACTACATTTTGATTTTATTTATTCACCACTGGGATTTTTATTTTTTTTTTGCTATATAAATGAAAAATCTAAACATTTTGAAAAAAAAGTGCTTTTCTTATAAAATTTTGCAAATAATCTTTCTTCATAAATATTGGCCAAAATGTATTCAGCTATCTTTTTAGTAAAAAAAAATATAACCCAAATTAGTTTATAATCAAAAATTATAATTTTTCAAAACATTTGTTTAAAATTTTTTATTATTATTTATGGGTTTTTTTTAATATACTGTCACCATAGCAGTACTGTACCACCATAGTGACACTGTACTACTTGTGGGGGGTGATGAAGATTTTTGTTTCTTTTTGTTTTACACTGATTGCTTTTACAACCATAAAGGCTGTAAAAGCAATACTTTCTCCTTTTCCCTGGCTGCATTCTTGCAGCCATTGAGAACTACTGTGTGAGCTGTGATTGGTCACAGCTTGTCACATGGTACAAGGCTGTTGTGAATAGCCTTGTACCATGTGACCTCTGTGATCATTCACAGATTTCACTAGTAGTAAGCAATGATGTCAGAAGTGACATCTTGCTTACTACTATTCATGTGATCACTGATTGGCCAATCAGTGATCACATGATCGGGACCTCACACAGAGGTTCTGTACAGCGATCCTCTGGACACAACGGACACTGAATCGCGGTGCCGCACGCTCCCAGGGAGCATGCACAGGCAGGGAATGCGAGAGGACGTTTATAAACGGCCACCCACCCCTGCACTGCTCCCACCCGGCCGTTTATGTACATGGGCTGGATGGGAAGTGGTTAAGTAGGAAGTGCTGAAGCTTTGCCTGCCAGAAAGGGCCAGCTATTGTCTGTGACAAAAGGCCAGGATAGGTTAAACCTCACAAAAACACATTCCTTCACAAGAATAGATGGGCATGCTATATCGTACAATGTTCCAGTAATGTGTGATTGATCGCTATGGCATGGTACTTGTGTAGGTTACCCAAGGCTTTTTTTCTCAGAAAATAGGTGCAGGTACTTCCAAACATTGTTAATTTTGTTGATGAAAACACTTTCATCATAGTTTTCGTTAGCAGCATGTTGTCTAACTAAATGAAAATCAAATTGAATTTTTGTCCACGAAGGAAAATGGAATAAAAATGTGAGGGAGGGGCGTTTACCCACGTGAACTTCCACTTTGAACTGATTTTACTGTGAACAGTAAACTGATTCTTCTTCTAGAAAAAAGCATTACCCTCGAGTATTGGTTTAGTTATGCTGTGCCTGTGCTTGTAGCTGCAGACATTTTTTGTTGTGTTCAGTTATGTACTGTTCAAGTCCATGTAATATGCGCAATGGCATTACAGGCAATAGATTTTACTTTTTTTTTTTAATTTTAACCACTTTCCCTATAGCAGATATAGGAAGGCAGGGATGCTCAAAATCATGTACATATACGTGATCTTGCACTTCCAGGTAGGGGGCTCCCACAAGCGCTATTCACGGCCTCGGCTGTCAATCATCAATCACCGGGTCCCGGCCTATGATTGCTCACCTGCATCTGGTGATCGCTGAGCATTACCGATGGGGGGAGAGAACTTTATGTAAATACAATTCTCTCCCCGGTGAGCTCCTCCACACTGCTTAGTGTGGCTGCATAGCAGAGCTATACAAAGCAGCGTGCTTACAGTTGAAAGCACAGACACAGCCCACAGTAAAACAGCACATAGCACACAGTTAACCCTTCAATTGCCCCACATGTTAACCCCTTCCTGCCCAGTGCCATGAGTACAGCGTCAGTGCTTTTTATTAGCACTGATCACTGTATTGGTGTCACTGGGGATGTCAGTGACACCAAGTCAGTTCCCCCCAGTGTCACAATGCCCCACAGTCCCTCTATAAGCTGCTGATCATCGCCATTACTAGGAAAAAATATCCCAGTATATATACTGCCATTTGTAAACACTATAACTTTCACATAAACCAATTAATTTAGACATATTGGGATTTTATTTTAGCAAAGACATGTAGCAGAATATATTTTGGCCTAAATTTATGATGAAATTAGATTTTTTTACTGGACATCTGTAATAGCAAAAAGTTCAAAATATAGTTTTGTTCTCAAAACTGTCTGCCTTTCTTTTTTATAACACAAAAAATAAAAAATGCAGAGGTGATCAAATACCACTGAAAGAAAGCTCTATTTGAGGGGAAAAAAAGAACGTAAATTTAATTTGGGTGCAGTGTTGCATGACCACACAATTGTCAGTTAAAGTAACGCAGCGCTGTAACGCAACATAAATTACCTGGTCAGGAAGGGGGGTAAATTCTCTGGTGGACAAGTGGTTAAAGTAGCACTTCTGTCAAAAAATATTCTTGTAATGAAACTTGGTTTTATTTATTAGACATTATATATCATAACGGCTAAATCTGTGTCTGTAGCGCATGTTCAAACTTTAAAGTGGAACTTCACGCAAAAGGGGAAGTCCTGCTTGTTTGTATCTCCACCCTCCACTAGCACATTTGGCACCTTTGGGAGCCGCAGCATTCTGAGGTGGACATTCAGCCTCCCTCCTCCACAGTCCCAGAAGGCTGTGGGACCATTCACAAAGAGCAGCGCGTTTCGCACATGCACAGTAGAAACCGGATGTGAAGCCGCAAGGCCAGATTGCCTTACTTAAGATGCCAATCCCTGCACCCAAAGCCAATTGAAGAATCTGCTCATTTGAGGACATCACTGGATCCCTGGACAGGGAAGTGTTCTTATATTAAAAGTCAGCAGCTACAGGATTTGTAGCATCTGGCTTTAATACCATAAATAATAACATTAAAGGTGTACCTTTGTTTACAAATTTAATGCGTTCTGCTGGACTGTTCGTATTTCCAAAAATTCGTAAACATATTCGTTTCCCATAGGAATGCATTGAAAACCAATTAATCTGTTCCGGAGGTCAGAAAAAAGTAAAAAAAAAGTCTTATCTGTTCAAAACTCTTTATAAAGTGCACTTTAACCACCTCCCGTCCGGCCGTTGTATATAAACGGCCGGACGGTGGCACTGCAGGGTCGGGTGGCCGTTTATAAACGGCCTCCCCGCACCCTGCTTGTGCGCGCTCCCTGGGAGCGCGCAGCACCGCGATCCGGTGCCCGCTGTGTCCTCCGGACACAGTGAAACACCGATCGTCGGACGGGACCTCTGTACGAGGTCCTGATCATGTGATCACTGATTGGCCAATCAGTGATCACATGCAAAGTAGTAAGCAAGATGTCACTTGTGACATCATTGCTTACTACGTGTGAAATCTGTGAATGATCACAGAGGTCACATGGTACAAGGCTATTCACAACAGGCTTGTACCATGTGACAAGCTGTGACCAATCACAGCTCAGTCAGTACTTCTCAATGAGTGCATGAATGCACACAGAGAGAAAGAGAAATGATTGCTTTTACATCCTATATGGGTGTAAAAGTAATGTGTAAAAAAAAAAAAAAAATCTTCATCACCCCCCACAAGTAGTACAGTGTCACCATGGTGACACTGTGCTGCTAGGGTGACAGTATGTAAAAACAAAATAAAAATAAAACATAATAATATAAAAAAATAAAATAAAAATGTAAAAAAAATGTTTAAAAATTATAATTTTTGTTATAAACTAATTTGGATTTTTTTTTTTTTACTAAAAAGATAACGGAATACATTTTGGCAAAGATTTATGATGAAATATTATTTATTTGCAAAATTTTATAAAAAAAAACACTTTTTTTCAAAATTTTTGGACTTTTTCATTTACATAGCAAAAAAAATAAAAATCCCAGTGGTGAATAAATACCACCAAAATAAAGCCTTATCTGTTTAAAAAAAGGTAAAAAATGAATTTGGGTACAGCGTTGCATGACCGCGTAACTGTCATTCAAAGCGTGATAGCGCTGAAAGCTGAAAATTTCCCTGGTCAGGAAGGGGGTAAAAGTGTCCGGTCTTGAAGTGGTTAAAGGCATAAATATTGTATAGGGACATGATTAAGAAAAACATTTGTAAATGCATTGAAAACTAATTAATCCGGATTGTCGTCCATAAACAGAAAATTAGGTTAACCGAGGCGTTCGTATACCGAGGTACCCCTGTATTAGATGTTTACTACAGGAGTATATAATGAGTTTGGACATTCTAGAGAAATGCTTAAATATTAGAATTTACCTAAACCCATTAGATTTTAGTCAAATAAAATGTGACAAAAATTTTATTAGAATAAAATGTAAAAGAGAGTCAAATCAAACTAAAATTATTCAGATGACTAAAATATGACTAAAACTAAAATAACATTTTAGTCAAAAGACTATGACTAAAACTAAATTGAAATTGATGTCACAATTAATACTGTCACTCCTTGTTTCCACCCACTAACTACTGTACCTCCAAGCACTGTCCCTTGGTTTCACTCCTACCCACATCCCAGTGCCTCATCCTTTTAGAAAATATAGAATCAAGTATAATTTTCTGGTGCTGAGTAAATTGGATGAAATTTGTTAATAATAACAAATGGTAAAATAGATCCCCTGCAGCCAGCAAAAATTTCCCGCTCCCACCCCAACCAAGAAACAATGGATCACCCGTGCAAAAATAGACCCCACAACAAATTACCTCCCCAGCAACAATATATCTACCCCAGCAACAATAGACCCCTCCCCATACCAGCAACAAAAGATATTCTAGCAGCCATAAACAATAGATCCCTCCCAGCATCAATTGACCCCCAGCAACAATAGACCTGTCAGGGATCTCCTCGATCCCCGCCGCGATGGTCCCGGCGCAGGCGCAGTGCACCGCCCTGTGCAGGGAGACGGGCACTAGGACCGGGCCGGCCGCGGCGTTCGAGTTCGCGCATGCACAGTAGAAGCCGCGGCCGCCCGCTGGGCACCAATGGCAGCGCAGGGCGGGATATTTAAATGGCCCTGAGCTGTCATTCAGTGCCTTCTGGTCTTCCCTGCATCCTGTATCCTGTGAGCCTGTACCCTGTAAGTTTTTGACCCGGATTGTACCTGACCTTGCTGCTTTCTCCTATTCTGACCCTTGGTTTGCCTGACCTCTCTCCTGAATGCCCCTTATTGGATTTGACCTGCTGTTGCTGACCTGGCGTGTGACCCGACCATTCTATGCCCGCTGCCTTGTACCTTGCCGTCCTCTCTGTTACCGACCCGGCCCGTCTGACCTTGCTCATCCATCCATCCCTTGCAGTGGGGTCTTCTGACCTCCTCATATCAGACTCTTCCCCGTGGGAGCCCTTGGCGCATACCACTACCACTGACGGACGCACCCAGTAGCCACGACCTGGTCTCAGGGGGCTCCAAGTCCATCCCCACCATCAGGGGCCCTGGTGAACAAGCACCCTGGGACTTAGATTCCGTGCGCTGGGGACGCCTATTCAGTGGAGTGCTAGTGGTACCGCCAAGCGGTCCCTTACAAGACCCCTTACAACAATAGATACCCAGTGTCACGTACCTGATGGGAGACTGAAATGACGAGGTCGGCCTCACTTGTGTCACTAGCCCTGACCCCACTGGAGTTGGAACAAAGGGAGTCTAGGACCAGGGGGAACAAGAGCGCCAGTAGTTGTTGTTTGCAGCTCTTGCAGATGATGACCCTGGAAGACTGATGATCTTCTGATTCAGGCACAGTAGTAACAAGCAGAGCAGGTCTTGTAGATTGCCAGGCGTGCACCAGAGCAACGCAGGTAGTGAGGGTAAGAACAGGAATAGTGTCATGGGAATAGCCAGGGTCAACAGTCTGGCAACGTGGTTCAGAATCAGAAGGAAAGCCAAGGTCAGGAGCAGAGCCGAAGTCAGGAACCAGTATCAGGAGAGCAATCAGAGTCAGGTGAGGAACAAGCCAGGTCAGCAACAAAGGAATCACACAGGAACAAGCAGGACACGGGGGAGCTGAAGACCAGTCAGCATCTAATATGGGCAGAGACACTCTTTAAATAGGCCGTCTGGTGCCAATCTTCACTGTGCGTGTACACGTGCGCATGCACGATCACGCATTTCTGCGCGCATGTGCACAACCGACAACTCTTCTCCGGGAGTTCCTATGCACATGCGCACTTCTAATCGTGATTCGTCTTGCCAGAAATCCCTTAGACCCAGCAGTGACAATAAATAACCAGGCGCCAGCATCAGTAGCCCCTCTAGCACGCCCCAGCACTACTTGCCATTACATACCTTCAGTGCTGGAGGTGCCAGTACTGCGTTCCGCCACGTACTTGCTGAAAAAATCCCAGAGTTTATGGAATTATATTTTCCATCTGTTTAGTGATTGGTTTCTACTCCTAGCAATTTAACTCTAGCAAAGTCAGTAGCATGGTTGAGTTCGTTAAAATCTCCCATGCAGCTCTAACCTAATGTCGAACATCTAGCCCATAGCATCAAATTATTAACCTCAGGCTCTTAACCCCTGTTCTCTATGAAATTACTCAACAGTGGCTAGAGTAAAACACACTAAGTATTGACTATGTAAATAATAATGTGAGGATCAAAAGAAATGTTGGTAGTGATAGAAATAAAGTCATATTAAAGTGTGTAGAAAACCCTCAGCACAATGAACCTCCTAAACAAATTGTCCGGCTAGCATATAATGTGTTCCCACATGTAAAAACGTAAATAAAAATTAAGAAATGCAGCACAGCAATATATACATAAATGATGCTAACAATCTAATATGTGCATACATAAATAGTGAAAAAAACAGAAAACTGTGCTTGTGAAAATCATTGTATGCTATATATAAATGTCTTTCCAATGCATACATATAGGCACCCATAGAACTGCACATGACCAGTGCTATAAATGAATAGTGCACACAAATACCAAATAAACAGTCCTAAATAGTGAACTGTCCCTTTAAATCTTAAATATCATCACGTAGACTTGTGTGGTATATATCCTATAGCTCATGATTCAAATACATCAGCAACAAGTGTCTTCTGAAAATGGTCTCAAAAAATGGTGAACCGTCCCTTTAAATCCGCTGTACTTCAAGTGGACCAGTGTAACAGACTACTGTATAAACATGTACAGTGCTCCTGTGCAGGGGCGGACTGACAACTCATGGGGCCCCTGGGCAATAGGGGATCATGGGGCCCCTGTGTGCTTGCTCAAACTCAAAAAAGCCTAAGAAAAGGGTACCAGGGGCATCTCATGGGGCCCCCTACTGACCCCGGGCCCTCGGACAGTGCCCAAGCTTCCAAATGGTCAGTCCACCCCTGCTCCTGTGTTACCCCTTAGTGCTCATCCACCTCCAACACTCTATTGCACTCACCTCTAAGGTAATAATAAAAAATCATGTTATACTTACCTGCTCTGTGCAGTGGTTTTGAACAGAGTTGCCCCAATCCTCCTATTCTTGGGTCCCCCGCTGGTGCTTCTGGTTCCTCCCTCCTGCCGGGTGCCCCCACAGCAAGCAGCTTGCTATGGGGGCGCCCAAGCAGGCTCGATCTTGAACCTCTGCTCTGCTTGTCAACTTACACACATAGCTGCGGCTCAGCCCCACCCCCTCGCTCTCCTCATTGGCTGTAATTGACAGCAGTGGGAGTCAATGGGTCATGCTGCTGTCTCAGCCATTGAGGAGGGAAATTTCAGGGAGACCTGAGATAAGATGGTGCTCAGGTAAGTATTTGGGGGGGCTAATGCACACAGAAAGTTTTTTATCTTCATGCATAGAATGCATGAAGGTAAAAATCCTTGAGACTTTACAACCACTTTAAATAATATTTCTCCACTGAGTATGCATCTACAACACGGCTTCATAAACCACGCATTCCATAATGCAGGCATCTGCTATCAGATTGCAAATACAAATATTTTCCATATGATCACTGCAACCTAAATATGTCAAAAAATCTAGCTGGAGATTGACTGTGGTCTGTGAATAGCAATAAAAACATACATCTCACATTCACGCTACAGTAGGCGATGACAAAGTCATTAAACATTCAATGTATTGACTTTGGCACATTAAATATAGATAGCCATGTGTAGCACATAATATTTAGGATTGTACAGCAGCGATTCCTCAAGCTATTCACTGGCAAAAGCAGAGTTCCATTGATTCCCTTTTGCACAACAAAAAGCTATATATAGCTCACCTAAATTTGTCATACTTTTACATAATATTCCTCTATACACAACATCATATTCAAAAGAAGAGGGAAAATGATGTTTTGGAGCCTGTGTATAGTACTGTTCTTAATTCATCCCCTGATAGATATCAACTCCAAACACATCAAGCTCCATAAACATATAAATCCCTTAAGAGAGATACATCCATCACAGAGGACATGGAACTTGCCTTTTATAGTTATATAAAAAATTCATCTTTATTTATTTCCACACACAATTCTATACCATTATATAAAATTTACTGACAGAACACATTTTTTACTGACAACCTGAAATATGACAGAAACTATTATTAACTAAGACAATCATTATTTAAAGGCTAAATTCACCATTAAGGAAAATATATAAATGCAAATATTTCTGCAGGGAAAAAAAATGTGCATTTATTATTTGTACACAGAGGAGCCTGCAAAACACTGCATCTCTGCTTAGTCGGTCATGGGTGCAAGGTCAGGCTTCTGCAGACACTTCTTAATAATTATGGGAAAGACGCAAAGAGACAGTGGAAGTAGTGAAAGCTCATTCTTATGTGAACTGTCTTTTTTGGTCTTTCCCATAATTATTAAGTACTAGTATAAGTTTACGGATTGCCCCTAATTTGGGGAGGAGAACACTATGTAATTGATCAGTGTTGATCATAAATTCCTTACATGATTATTTTATCCTGCAGACACTTTCTCCAGCTTCTTTAGGTAGAAAGCTGGAGGAATGTTAAAGGACTGAGTGTGCTGATCATGGGTTGAGGGTTGGGGTGCTTAGAAATATTTTGCACCCTAGATACGGGTGTAACATATAACATGTTCCAAAAGTCAAACTTAGGAAGAGCTAAAACACAGCAGTGCTATCTGAGTGTAGTAAATGGATAAAAGCTGGCTTGTTAAAAGCAATAGAGCAACTCACAAACAGAAATAGAAAGATCGCGTGTCATATAGATTGGATGCCTCACTGCAAATTCTCTAGCCAGAATCACCATGGGCAGTGTGTCCCACAACTCTCTCAGCCCCACTGGAGGTATCAAGGGCTCCTATGGTCAAGGAGCTGTCTGCCATGTTGTGACATCATTGGAAGAGTAAGCAGGGGGAATGGTTGCCTTGAGCGTGTTTGGGGCATGTATGCTCCTTCCTCAGGCTGTAACATGTGAGTATATCAGATAATTACAGAAAAATACCTAGTTGTGGACTCAACTGGAATAGGGAATTTGTTAATACTCAAGAAAAATAATTCAAACAAAGGGGAAGGTGATACGTGGCGCACGAAAACGTCTTTATTACATACAAAATTAAAAGTATAAAACAAACACAAAAAATTGTACCACACTCCAGAGGTCCCAAGTAAGTAAATCCGTTAGGGGAAAACTCATTAGTAGAACGATAATTGTATGGATGACTCATATGTAAGACTCATTTATAAGCTATAACATGTTTCATGCAGGAAAGAGTGAAAAGGCATAATAACAAAAAAGCTCCTATACTCAGAATTGACCAGCCATGAGCGCCAGGATAAACCCAGCACCAGACCAATCATACAGTGAGACTGGTGTAAATGTTAGTGTAATACAGGGAGGGATGCAGGAAAGGTAGCAAAACCTTCATACACTAGACACCAAAGCATAAAGATCACAACAGGAACTGATCCTAAACGTAGGACCACATGTAGTCCAGAGGAGGATGTAAATAATAGTATATAAAAGGCCCATGATCCTCTCAGGTGCCAAGCTGTAGGGCACCATCCCGGGGAGACCCCAACAGGCCACTGTAACCGCCCTCATACATGATCAGGTCAAGGACTAAGCTGGTGTATTGATGGATATTCCTGAGAGTAGGTATGCTCTAGAGGTGGTTTTAGATGGAAAGTGCACTCCCTTGAGGGGATGTAATATGTAATGGCTGTAAATGAACTAGCAGCGGAATTTGCTTCAAATTGAAGATAATTAGCATAGCCAGTAGACACTCAGAGTAGGCAATAACTTCTCAATTAATGGCATTAGTTGACTGAGAAGTTACTGCATACTTTGAGTGCTTACAAGCTATACCATCTGCACCCTTATGTATTCAAAGGGACTATGCCTCAGATAATGCCAAAATGTGTGTATTGAGCAGTTGTTGTCTACTCTGATTGCTTACAAGCAGGGGTGGACTGACAACTCATGGGGCCCCCAGGCAATAGGGGATCATGGGGCTCCTGTGTTCTTGCCCAAACTCAAAAAAGCCTATGAAAAAGGTACCAGGGGCATCTCATGGGGAACCCTACTGACCCCAGGCCCTCGGGCAGTGCCCGGGTTTCCAAATGGTCAGTCCGCCCCTGCTTACAAGTCTCATCATGCGCACCTCCGTGTATAAAAGGGACTGTGCTTCTCTTCAACTAATGTCATTCCTTTAATTGAGAAGTTATTGCATACTCCAAGTGTCTACTGGCTAATTATACCAATTATCTTCAATTTGAGGGAAATCCCAGAGCGTGTTCATTTATGGCCGTTACATCCCCTCAAGGGAGTGCACTTTCTATCTAAAACCACCTCTAGTGCATACCTACTCTCAGGAACATCCATCAATACACCAGCTTTGTGCCCCTTTACATCCTTTTCCAGAGTACCCCCTTACATCCTCCTCTTCCAGAGTGCCTGCTTAATGGCTCCAGTTCATAGTGACTCATTAGTGGCCCCTTACATCCTCCTCTTACAGAGTATCCCTTCTGTCCTCCTCTTCCAGAGTTCCCTCTTTTGCATACCTTCCGGGCCTGGCCATGATGAATGGCTAGGAATGCACTTGCGCAGTTCCAGAGACAGCCAATTACTAAACTTCTGTGCGGTGGGGTGTGAGAATATAAGCCACACCCCGCTGCCCAATCCTAGGCCGAGCCTGGTAGGTTTCTAATCAGCTGTCTACAGAACAGCGCATGCGCAGTACAGAGTTGCCAACAAGGAGATTTATTGGAATTTTTCTCCTGTCATTTACAGACAGAAGAATAGTGCCTGTTTTTCCATGAATTTAAGGAGGGTTGTCTTCAATTTGTTAGTGTATCTAAATCTGCTAGTAAATCTAACACTCCCCTCCCCCCAGATTGAGAATGATGCTGTCCAAAGGTGCCCCCCCTGTGCTCCTTTGTCCAGAGGGGAGGTCTTCTAAAACAGAAAATTATATGTGTTCCTGGATGGATGGATAGATCTCCCTTAAGGGATTTAATTATTTGACAAATTAATATTTTAATAATTTGTAAAATTTTTCCTACATCTTTTTAGTGCATGAAATAGAAAAGTGGAACTAAACTCTCAATCTACATTATATATTTTAACTCTTATGTTGCTGGACTGCATAAATAGATAGGAAGGTATGTTATATTCACTTGAGTCAAACTTTTTTATACATTTCTTCAGTTGCTTCCTGGTTTCTGGCCTAGTCCAAAATGATGGCACACATCCCAGGAGTCTTCATGGGCATGTTTCTTTTTCTTTCATGTAAGAGGAGGGGAAGGGAGAATTTTTCAGCTACAGTAAGCACCCACTCCTGCCTGCATGCTTAAGCTAGGGTAGATTCATTCCAGGACGTAAATGCTACAAGAATCACCATCAAGTTATTTCTCAACAGAATAAAGTATGGAGACATGGATGGATGGGTGAGTTTGCTTTTCTGTTTCTGATGCTCAATTACAGTTTAGTTCCACTTTAAGATGACTTCAGTATAATGCATATGGGAGCTGTACCCCCGGCTCCAATGAAAGGCTTGGAGTAGGACAATCTCCCAGGAGTCCCATACTCCATAAATCTTTAGTAACAGAGAATCTGTATTGTGTAGTATACAGTAGTATTATTACTGTAGTATAGTATTTTAATATCATGATTTAGGTCTTTGGCAATAAATAGTTGAGCAAAGCAGAACGATCGCACTGTAACCATAGGTTTATTTTACTGGTATTGTTATTTTAAGGTATTAGGCTGGGTTCACACTTGTGCGGTGCGGTATATCACATGATTCGCACAGGAACCGCATCGAATTCCTGTGCAAATGTGAATTGTGTGTGGTGCGATTGGAGCCATACATTTTGTATGGCTCAAATGGCACCACATCCGCACCAAAAAGGTGCAGGACCCTTTTTTTGGTCCGCACTAGAATCAGATTGCATGGGTATTCACACCCATGCGATCGGATTTTGCACATCGCACCACATTTTGTGGACCAATTTCGGGGTGTTGTTAACTTAACATACACACCCACGGTGGTTTGTGATGCGGTGCAGAATTCGCACAGAAAACCATGCAAATTCCACACGGCATCAGTGTGAACCAAGGCTAAGTGTTGGTGTAAATGATCTAGTTCCTGAGCAGGTGGCTTCTTCCCCCCCCCCCCTTCCAGAGGATCTCCACAGTCTCCCTGGCTTGTAGTATAATGTAAAACGAGTTGAAATTGAAGCTCCACACCACTGCTAAGAGATCTATATACAACTCTATTCCATTAAAGGTCAGGGGTACTGTTCAAAAAGTATATATAAACCCCATGGCAAAGCCTTCTCCTGGGAAAGGTATGTCTGCTAGCGCCTGACCCTACATTGGGGAGATGCATCCAAGAACAATGCACAACAAACAAAAACCACCAAAAAGGATATAGCAGCTCATAGGTTAACAATGGCAGCATTTATTCCGGCTGTAAAAAAATATATATACTGAGAACATATCATACATATCAATGCATGCACCCAAGCCCAATCCACCCCTCGCCCTTTCCCCTCCATCTCCAACCGATCCATCGAGACCCCACCCCCCGAACAGACCCCCACCCCACTCTAGGGCACCCGCAGACGCCAGTACCCACTCCTCCCTAAATTTCTCTGGTGCCCCTATCCTAAGAAAGCTGGACAATGTCCCCCAAAGAATCCCTCTGGAGGAATGCAGAGACTGGTGAAAGATGGTAAAAGTCTATGTAAGTCTGAATGCCCAGCTGAAGTACACAAGTAATACAGTAACTGTCCCAATGTGAAATGTGCCAGATATCACCCCACTTGGGGAAGGAAAGGGTGGGGGAACAGCTGCAATGACCCGCTTGAGGTAGGATCATATCCTTGTTGTGGGAATGTGTACCCAGCCACTCAATTCCTATGGTGTGCCGCTGCTCCCTCCATACCACAGTGAATCCTCAGAGACCTTCCAGGCTTACCACCTGACAGGCACCAACAAGGCCAGCCTATCAAAGATTCACTATGTGGGGGGTAGCTGACTGACCCATGGACAGCCTGTATGGTGCAGGTGGGTGCCTCATGTGACATCATAATTGTAACGTATATATATGGAACAGTCTCACCATGTGTAGACCAGTATATGGAATATCGCCCTTTGCTCTATAGCCAGGGTTCACAGTGTCCATGCACAGATGTATAGCAGTGTCCGGAGATTTAGCTGGGACAGAACATACTATCCAGATGGAACAAAAAAGCCGACGTGCACTCCGGCGTCTCCCAGGGGGACCTCTCAGGATAGGAGGATGTGATCCATTCTGCCTACATGTTTTGCCCCTCACACTGACCAGGGCTTCTTCAGGGTGTAGCTAGGGATTGGTTGGTACCCACTGCTATTTGTCTCCATTATTGCGGTTGTGTTCCTCCTCTTAAAGCAACCTCCCAGGGAAAATTGCACCTTAGGCTCCATGTGAGTGCCCCCTACCAATTGGTAAACATGCAGGCATATTACAAAACAGGGTGCAAGACCCCAAAGTCTCCTCCTTTCTATCCACAATTTTCCCCAAACATAGAAAAAATCCAATCAATTATTATTTATGCCTGACTGGCGGCCAATCGACCAGACATATACATAGGCATAGACACTCATTCTCATAAGAATGGTTGCAATGATAAATCATTATTTAGTCCATAGGGGCTCATAGTATTTAATAAAAAAATCCATCTTGCTTCCTTTTTCAAGAGGACTTTATCTTTATCTCCCTTTCTATCTGATAATGATAATAGAAAAATAGCTGCACGTTATACCTTTCAAAAAATTAGTTATGGTATTGTTTAAAATGAATGGCTATCGGAGACTCATCATCTTTGCCAGATATGCTGGATAGATGTTCCCCTATCCTACGTCTGAATTCCCTTTTTGTTTTACCTATATAGGCCTTCTTACATGGGCATACAATGCTATATATAACCCATGATGAGGAACAATTTAAGAAGGAACTAACAGAGTATGTTCTCATTTCTTATAATTCTATATAACAACAGTTAACCCTATAATATCCCAGAAAAGTAATCTTCCTTCACCCTTGAAGGCCAGCTAGACAATATATATGTGACTTTTCTTTGAACAAATAAAATACAATAAATAAATAAATAAATAAAATAAAATAAAATAACACCAGCACAAAACATCAAACCATAAAATAAAATAAAATAAAATAAAAATATGTCCAAAATCCCACCGTGTCCAAAAACAATTCAAAATATAAAATCCAAAAATCCAAAAATATAACAAAAAATAATCCCCACAGGTGTAAAGTGAAAGTTTAAACTTTTTCTTCTTCTTTCATCACCAAAACCTTCTTAATACCCGCAAATCCTGATGTTCATACACCTCAAAAAAGAAAAAGACTCGACATAGTGTCATACCTTAAATAATATAAAACACAAGTGCCACTCACTGTGCAGCATGCAAAATATTAAATAAATATAAAAAATGTGTATACTCTAAACGAGTGTCTAAACACATACAAATAAGTGAATGTCAATATGAGTGAAAACACATTCACATAGGATTTAAAATGCAATGTGTGAAAACCACTCCACAAGTAACACTGCCAGTGTATAACACCACACCCTATATATATATAAAACAGTGATAGCCAAAAAGCCCAGATCATCACTCTCCAACTCTTATATGGATGGGTAATTACCCTATAGCAGAAACAGCAGGGCAGAATACCACTCTGGGTTACTTTCTCCTCACATCGATTTTCTCCAAAGACTAGGGCCACTTCCTCCACTTTCCTCCAGAAAACCAGTCACAGTATAAAATATATTCTTCTTTATTGGTAACTCACATAAAAATTCCAGTGGTAACAGCTCCTCCTCACAAGAAGTACACACATGGACAGGTTCAGGGAAACATTAACCGCATGTTCCCACTTCCAAGATGGCCGCGATCGCACGTCCGGTCAACGTCGATGCGTCTGACGTCACGTGTCCCTAAGGGAACCTGGGACTAATTTTTTTCACTAATAGTGAAAAGTCTGCAGCTATTATATGACGGGTGTAGAGAGGTGGACGGGAGGTTAGGGGGTTCCTGGACTACAGCAGAGGCCGCATACTGGAAGGAGAAGAGGAGAGAGAAGGCTGGGTGGTGGGGCGTGTCTGACCCTGGCAGTGTAAGTCACTTATCACCTATAGAGCCACCCAAAAGGGAGACCGTGGATTGTCAGCAACATCCAGCAGGGGGAGGAATATCTGGCCTGACCTGACCTTTAGGAGCTACCAGTGGATCCAGTAGAAAACGTTCATCTTTAAATGCGCAGTTACACTGTGCATCTGGTGAGTGCACAGCCTTACCCTTCTCACTATCACCGCGTGGAAGAAGCACTTTTGAAGGAGAGGGATTGTCACTAAGACTGTTTATTTTGCACTGCATGTTACCCTGCTTGTGACATAATGTTTGTGATCACATTAGTCACCTAATCACTATATATCTTGGATCTCCTAGATTGTAAGCTCGAAAGAGCAGGGCCCTCGATCCCCTCGTGTTTTGCATTGTATTGGTATTGTTCTGTCACATGTTCTGTCTCCCTTTGTAATGTACAGCGCTGAGCGAACTATTGGCGCTTTATAAATACTGTATAATAATAATAATAATAATGTTTTTGCATAATTATAGTTGTGATATAGCGCCGCATCCTTTATATTCTATACTTTAATTTTATTGACATATCTGTATATGGAACAATATCCACATCCAAACTTGCCCTTTAAATGTGCTTGTATATACTGTACATGGGTTCACTTCTGCCTCTTCTATATTCGCTGCATACTAGGGTGTCACCTATCATGGGGGCTTTCTTTGCTATAATCTATGGCCTTTTCCCCGGTATATTCATTACTCTTCCATCTAGCATTAAAATATGCCAGTGCATATTCAGCATTGGCTCACGCCAGTGCGTTCCATACCTGGTTACCAACCCTAGCTTATCTTGCTGTAAATTCTCTCTATTGTGCAGCAACTGTATCCTATTTTGTTTTAATGCTCTCACTCTTCCCCTTTCTAGCACTGAGGTAGGATATCCCCTTGCTCGGAATCTTTCTTTTAATTCTTGGTTCTATATACAATAATCATCTATATTTGAGCAATTCCTTCTACTTCTTAAGAATTGTCCATATGGGATCCATCTAATTAGTGGCCAAGGGTGATGGCTGGTGGCATGGAAAAGTGTATTTCCTGCCGTGGATTTGCGGAATGTGGTAGTCTGCATTCTGTCTCCTACTTTTTTAAATTTCAAATCGAAGAAATTCCATTTCACATTGATCTGCTTTATACTTAAGGAATATAATTTTGTCATTACAGTTTAATTCTTCTATCAATGAATAAAACTCATCCAGTCATCCTCTCCACGCCACCAGCATGTCATCCATATAACAAACCCACATAGCTACATTTGTCTGAACTATACATTATAGTTTTCTCCCACCAGCCTAAATGTGGACACGCGTATGATGGCGCGCATGCCGCGCCCATCGCAACTCCTCTAGTCTGGCAGTAAAACTTACCATGAAACATAAAGAAGTTATTGTGGAGTATGAGATCCAACAATTCCAATCTATGATGGCCTGGATTCCTATCTGGTGGGGAAGGGAAGTGTATAGTGACTCTACGTCCAGCCCCACCAGACTACAGTCCACTGGTACCTTCAAGTCTGTCAGCTTTCTTAAAAGGTCCCCTGTGTCAAGAACAAAGGAGGGTAATTCTTCCACTAGATATCTAATTCTATCCACATATTGTCCCAGGCGTTCGGTGGGTCCACCTACCCCGAGACAATAGGCCTTATGAAACTTCAGGGTAACATAGAACGTGGAAATATTATATTCCTCTGCACGCAGATACTCCCATTCTTTTTTCTTAATTAACCCTACTTCAAAGGCTCTCTCACACTTGAAATTAATTTCAGTGACAAGGGCAGAAAAGGGATTACAGTATTTACACATCTTTCATAACACGTCTCATTGTACAGTTGTCTGTACACTTCAACATAATCCTTCTCTTTCCAAATCACCACATTCCCACCCTTGTCACTTAATAACTACCTCTAAGGTCTTTAAGCTCCTTAAGGGCTCTACGTTCTCCAATAGACAAGTTATCCTCATCTGGTAAGAAATAATCCCAATCCATTTCTCTTATATCTTTAGTTACCACCTCCAAAATGTTTGGAGGTATCTATTGTTAGTTATGCTTGGGAATAGCTTGGACTTATTTAACAGACCAGAGAGTGGTGGGTCTAACATATTTGAGTCCAACCACATGTTGCCCTGTAGGTACTCAAGCTCGTCACTATCTCTAAGGTTAATATATTGTGATTTAACCTTATATGTATCTTCCCCACCCTCCTGCGCCTCTCTGTGCATGTACATGAGTTTAAAACTAACTCATCTAAGGTAAAGACATATCGTTATGAATTTCAAACTGATCTCCAGGGCAGCTGAGGAAAAACCCAAGCCCTTTTGTAAGATATAGTATGATCTTTTGAGAGTTCCTTTTCTGTGAGGTTAATTACATTTACTGACTCTCCCCTATTTTCTATTTTTATTTGGCCTGTCCGTGTGTCTGTTTTCTGACATTCTGGGTCGTTTTGACCTTCTCTATTTTGTTGGCTACTTGTTTCTGCTGTTCTATGTATCCCTCCCTGCTGTCTATTTCTATTCCTCTTTCTGTTTCTTCTTCTCTTTTTTCCCCTGGAATCCCTAAAAAAGATACCGTCTTTTTCGCTTCTGTGTCTGGGTCCCTCCTGTCCTTGTTCCACTGTCTATGCTTACTTCTTGATCTGCTCCTACCCAGTCTTCCCTCCAGATCCAAAATCTGTCCGGATTCAAAATCTGCCAAATCCCATTGAAATTTCTTTTGTTTCCCCATTTTTTGTTTCTTTTGAAAATCGGCCACCTCCTTTTTTAACTGTTCATTTAATTTTGTAAACTCATCCAAATCTTTGTATTCTTCCAAACCTTTTATACTCTCATGTAATTGATCCTCTATTTACTTTAGTTGTAATTTATCTTCTTCAATTATCATATGCATCAGATGTAAACCAAGTGAAATTGCTTCTTCCTGCCATTTCTTTAAGAACAGTTCATTATGTAGACGCTCTGCTGGGATAATTCTCTCCCAGAGTCCCTGCGGAATCATCCTGGATTCCATATAGGACTCCAGGGAGACAATTTTCTGCTTCCGCCTCAGATATCTAAATGTCAGGTTGCTATGTGTCCTGAATAGTAGATTCAAATCCTTATTTCTATAAAACATCTGCTGTTCTTCCTTTGAAAAGACCGCCCTCATTTCTCTTTCTATTTCCTCATCTATTTGATAAGCCATCCTTTTCTACAGTTCAAGACATCAAAGGGTATATCATTTCTATACTTATAGTTGTATGAATGTATTTTAGAGGCACTCATGTGAAGTCCTACTCTTGGGAAAGTGCAGTAGCTAAGTGGCTGCAGTACCCCAGCTAGGGGAGGGGCCCATGCAACCCAGGGGGCTGGGGAAAAAATCCCCCTGTGGGAGAGTGCAGGGCCCCCACAGGAGGGGGGGAGAGCAAGAGGGGTAGAAAAAGGGACCCACAAGTGATGGAGGGGGGGGGAGAGGAACATCCCATGGGTGCATGCATAAAAATACAATATATAAATCATCCAATACCACTCTACCTGGACATAATATACTATATATATTGGGTTGAGGTCAGAGTCCTGACCTCAACCCAATTGAAATGCTGTGGCATGACCTTAAGAGAGCAATTCACACCAGACATCCCAAGAATATTGCTACACTGAAACAGTTTTGTGAAGAGGAGTGGTCCAAAATTACTCCAGATCATTGTGCAGGTCTGATCTGCAACTACAGGAAACGTTTGGTTGAGGTTATTGCTGCCAAAGGAGGGTCAACCAGTTATTAAGTCCAAAGGTTCACATACTTTTTCCTCCCTGCACTGTGAATGTTTACATGTTATGTGCAATTAAACCATGGCAACATCTAATGTTTGTGTAGTATTATGTTCAGCAGACTGTGTTCTTCTATTGTTGTGACTTAGATGACGTTCAGAGCACATTTTATGCCCAATTCATGCAAAACTCCATGTAATCCCAAGGGGTTCACATACTTTTTCTTGCAACTGTATATACCCCACAGTAAAGCCTTGTCCTGGGAATGGTACTGTATGTCTGCCAGTGCCTGACCCTACATTGGGGTGATGCATCCAAGAACATTGCACAACAAACAAAACCACCAAAAGGTATATAGCACCTCATAGGCTAAAAAGATGTGTAAATAATCCCTTTCTTGCCCTTGTTACTGAAATTAATTTCAAGCTTGAGAGAGCCTTTGAAGTAGGGTTAATTAGGAAAAATGAACGGGACTATCTACGTGTAGAGGAATATAATATTCCCACGTTCTATGCTACCCTGAACGTTCATAAAAATGTAACCTGACCACCGGGGAGGCCTATTATCCCAGGGGTAGGTGAACCCACTGAACTCCTGGGACAGTATGTGGATAGGAGAAATAGACATCTAGTGGAAGCATTACCCTCCTTTGTCCTCGGCACAGGGGACCTTTTAAGAAAGCTGACAGACTTGAAGGTACCGGTGGACTGTATTCTAGCAGGGGTGGA
Source organism: Staurois parvus (assembly GCF_062004578.1). NCBI lineage: Eukaryota > Metazoa > Chordata > Amphibia > Anura > Ranidae > Staurois > Staurois parvus. The sequence continues at coordinate 4,728,657 of NW_028317966.1, forward strand.
TGTAGAGTCACTATACACATACATTCCCCCCCAGATAGGAATCCAAGCCATCATAGATTGGTTGGAATTGAGACATCCCCTGTCTGGCTCACATAATGAATTCCTAGTGGAATTGTTGGATCTCATACTCCAAAATAACTTGCGATGAGCGTGGCATTGTGCCATCATACGCGTGTCCACATTTAGGCTGGTGGGAAAAAACTATAGTATATGAGAACTCTAGATATCAGACAAATGTAGCTTTGTGGGCTTGCTATATGTATGATGTGCTGGTGCCATAGAGAGGATCAGTGGATGAGTTTCATTCATTTATAGAAGAATTAAACTGTAATGACAAAAATATAATCCTTACGTATAAAGTGGAGCAATGTGAAATGGAATTCTTGGATTTTACATTTTAAAAAGTAGGAGACAGAATGCAGACTACCACAGTCCGCAAATCCATGGTGGGAAATACACTTCTCCACACCACCAGCCTTCACCCTTGGCAACTAATTACAGAGATCCCATAGGGACAATTCTTAAGAAGTAGAAGGAATTGCTCAAATACCGTATAGATGATCATCATATAGAGAGCAAAAAAAATTAATAGAAAGGTTCCAAGCAAAGGGATATCCTAATTCAGTGCTAGAAAGGGGAAAAGTGAGAGCATTAAAACAAAATAGGACACAGTTGCTGCAAAATAGAAAACATTGAAAGAATTTACAGCAAGATAAGCTAGGGTTGTTCACCAGGTATGGAATGCACTGGCGCCAGCTAGAGTCTATGCTGAATAAGCACTGGCATATTTTAATGCTAGATGGAAGATTAATAAATATACTGGGGAAAAGACCCTGGATTATAGCAAAGAAAGCACCCACGATAGGTGACACCCTAGTACGCAGTGAATATAGAAGGAGCAAAAGTGAACCCATGTATATACAACCACCTTGAAAGGGCATATTTGCATGTGGACATTGTTCCATATGCAGATATATTGATAAAATTAAAGAATTTAATGATTCAACAGGAACAAGAACATACTCTGTTAATTTCTTCTTAAAATGGGGAGCTACTTTTCAATTATTATCAGAAAGGAGAGGAAATAAAGTTAAAGGCTTCTTGCAAAAGGAAGCAAGATTATTTTTTTATTAAATAATATGAGCCTGTATGGACTACATAATGATTTATCACGGCAACCGTTCTTTTGAGGATGAGGGTCTATGGCTATGTATGTATTTGGTTGATTGCCCTCCAGTCAGGCATAAATAGCAAATGATTGGATTTTTTCCAAGTTTGGGGAAAATTGGGGATAGAAAGGAGGAGATTTGGGGATCTTGCACCCTGTTTTGTAATATGCCTGCATGTTTACCAATCAGTAGGGGGCACTCACGTGGTGTCTATGGTGGAATTTTCCCTGGGAGGTTGCTTTATGAGGCGGAACACAACCGCAGTAATGGAGTCAAATAGCAGTGGCTACCAACCAATCCCTAGTTAGGCCCTGAAGTGGGAGGGGTAAAACATGTAGGTGGAAGGGATCATGTCCTCCTATCCTGAGAGGTCCCCCTGGGAGACGCCAGAGTGCCTCTATGTTCCGTCTGGATAGTATATGCCATCCTGGTAAGATCTCTGGACACTGCTATATATCTGTGAATGGACACTGCAAACCCTGGCTGTAGAGCAAAGGGCGATATTCTACATACTGGTCTACACATGGTGAGACTGTTCCATATATATGTTACAATTGTGCTTTCACTTGAGGCACTCACCTGCGCCATACAGGCTGTCCATGGGTCAGTCAGCTACCCCCCACATAGTGAATCTGTGATAGGCTGGACTTGTTGGTGCCTGTGAGGTGGTAAGCCTGGAAGGTCTCTGAGGATTCACTGTGGTATGGAAAGAGCAGCGGCACACCATAGGAATTGAGCGGCTGGGTACACATTCCCACAACAAGGATATGAGCCTATCTCAAGTGGGGCATTGTAGCTGTTCCCCCACCCTTTCCTCCCCCAAGTGGGGTGATATCTGGCACAATTCACATTGGGACATTTACTGTGTTAGTTGTGTGCTTCAGCTGGGCATTCACACTTTTACCATCTTTCACCAGTTTTGGCACTGCTCCAGAAGGATTCTTTGGGGTGCATTGTCCAGCTTTCTTAGGATAGGGGGACCAGGATAATTTAGGGAGGAGTGGGTGGTGGTGTCCCCGGGTGCCCTAGAGTGGGGTGGGGGTCGATTCGGGGGGTGGGAGGTGTGGGGTGCGGGTGGATCAGTTGGAGGTGGAGGGGGAAGGATGGAGGGGTGTACTGGGCTTGGGTGCATGCATTGATATGTATATGTTCTCAGTATATATATTTTTTATGTCCAGAATAAATACTGCTGTTGTTAGCCTATAAGGTGCTATATCCTTTCTGATTGTTTTTGTTTGTTATAGTTCAAGAAGTAGCCAACACATTTTGGTGATCTAAGCCCTTCAACCAGGCTAGAAAGAACATAAGAAGATTTCCATAGCCATCTGACATCAATACAATGTCCCCCCCATGGGGTCATAATTAAAACCAAACAGTTAATCTAACCAGAGTATCAAAATATTATATAAAATGAGAACATGAGTGCTGAACAAAAATGAAAATATGAGTACTGAACCCCCACCCAAAAAAAATGAATAATGATAATAGTAATCATCATTGTTATTACAATGATACATTATTATGGTAACCTAATTTAAAAAAAAATTGGGTAGGAACTCTCAAAACAAGCGTGTGAGTGTTTGTTGTTTGTGTGTATATATAAAAAATAAATTGACATACATTATGCAATCTGATTGTACAATTGGAAAATGAGTTAAACATATTTTCAATAAACAAATAAGTAAAAAAAAAAATTATAGCATAAAAGAAAATACTACTAATAATATTATGAATATTAATGATATTACTACCGACAATAGTCATAATCACTATTATTAAAATGATACATTCTTGGCATTGGCATGGTATGAGAACTTGAGAAAAATGTTAAATGTATAAATTGAACCATACATTATGCAATCTGATTGTACAATTGTAAAATGGTACAAAAAGGTAATGAAATTATAGTAGTGCTAATACTGATAAGAATGATGATACTATATTCTGGTTAAAAAATGTTTTTGACCTAGTAAGAATAATAATTTAGAAATGACAAAATATTATGGCTTAGACCCCAGAAACGCGTTGGCTACCTCTTGAACTATACCACTGACCTTTAATGGAATAAAGTTGTATCTGGACCTCTTAGCAGTGGTGTGGTGCTTCAACGTAAAGTCTTCTTACATTACACTACAAGCCTTGGGCAACATATAAGCATAGTTCATAGAGCAGGTGGTTGCAGTATGGGTCTGTATCCTCGATGTCTGACCAGAGTTGTCTCTGCTGCAGCCCACAGGACTATTTCTAACCCTTAAATAGTCATACAGCTACCTAGTATGGAATTAAGCAGAGACGTCCAGGTTCACTGGGGTGTCAAAGGTGTCATTGGTAGTTCTGTGGGCTGTTTTCAGAAGACTTCAGATCTCAGTTCATCAACATGTAACCAATATGATGGTCACAGGTGGATTGGGAAGTATGAAAAAAACCTTCGATTTGCATTCTCCCTCTTTAGTGCCCCTCTGTACTACCACTCTTATGCCCCTTTATGCAACTATTTTCCTCCTCCTCCTCCTCCAGCAAGCCTCCTCTACTGTGCCTTACTCTGCCTCTAGTGTCTGTCCTGTACTACTTACCTTATCCAATGCTCTATTGTCTATCCTGCACTACTTCTCTAGCGTACTTCTTTCCTCCACTGCTTCCTTGTGATGTGCCTCTCTTCCCTCTCTAGCATCCCACAAAAGAGTATGTCACATGCCAGCCACAAACTAGTGAGAATGGGAATTTCACTGGCCAGACAGTGATGTATTTGTAATTGTAATTTGTAAGCACAATTTTTCTTATTTGTCTCCATTGATTTGGCTGTTATGGTCTTTATTTTGATTTGAAAATACCTGTGATTTACAATTATTGCTGTTAACTGTGAACTATAAGCTCGTAAGAGTAGGGCCCTCTTACCCCTCGTACGTTGTTTGTTGTTGTTGTACTGTGCCATGTATTGTCCCCCCTATTGTACAGCGCTGAGCAAACCCTTTGGCGCTATATAAACTCGTAGTAATAATAATAATAATAACTAGGTCAGTGGTATTGGGTATCAGAATATTTCTGGAGTGTTTTGTAATTTTTATATTTAGTGTAACACCCTGTTATTATTCAGACTGCAGGATGTTAAAAGAGACACAAGGTGGTAGTGTCCTGCAACTCAGTGACACACATCCAGGTGAAAAGCTTTATGGAATTTGTAGGCTGAACTGCAAAAATTGTTAGAAGGCTGCTAATGGGGGGAAGAGCTGGCCTGTGGGCAGAGGCATATAAAGGTAGAAGCCCGGGAACAGGGGCAGGACGTCAGCTGGGAGAGAACTGGAAGGAAGCTGTGAGTAGAGAGCTGTGCGGAATGCCGGATGACTGGTCCAGGCAGCAGAGAGAGAGAGAGAGCGGAGAAAGAGAGAGGAACAGCAAACCACTGCCATTTCCAAAGAATCTGGAGAACTACCCTGTTGACCAGTGACCTGGAGTGCTACAGTCAAGAACAAAACACTACAGGAGGACCCCCATCTACAGTGAAATGACCAGGAACTTGGATGTTGCCACAGGTCAGGTGAGAGAGTCCCAATCTCCAGCTAATTAAGTTGTCACTGACATTTTCTTGCATCAGCCATTCTCAATGTGTAACTGACATTTTTGACCAGTTACACAAGTTGAGGCCTAATTCACTCGGGCCTATTAACAAACACATCTCCAGCATAATTCAGTCATCAGAACCTGCTGCAGTGTCCACCCTCTGCAGGCAAACCACACCACTGTTTCCACTGCAATTGGCTTACATCCATCAAGGGACACTTGCCATTGTTGTCATTTGCTACTGCAGCCTAGAGAGGAATTAACCCATTGTTAACAACTTTCTCTGCCCACCCTTTAAACCTCTTGCCTAAAACATGCATTTCATCTTGTGCCTTAAAGGGGGTACCGCCCAAATTGAATACCACTTAAAGGGATAGTGCCTGTGCTCACATAAATCCTTTGGAGGGACTTCCACCTGTTGCAACCAAGGAGATCTGAATTCTTTTAATACACCAACTGGGTCCCAACAAGCATGCAGAAGATCTTTCACTGCAGTTAAAGGGACTTTAGCCTTCCCAATTAAAGAGCTCTTTCTTCATCTCAGATTTAAACCTTGTCATCAGCTTCTAAGAGCCCAAAGTGAGCCAGCCTTATTCCTTAGTAGTTTCTCTTTTGCTCACTGGGGAAAGGAACATCTCAGAGTTGAGAGCCTTGGTTAAATTCTGATTTGCAGAACGTCCAGAACTGATCGAGATTTTGCTGTATGTGTTGGCCTTTCCTTATTAAGAGTAATAACTGTTATTATTTACGAAAAGAATTAAGATGGGGGGAGGAGCCTGAACATGGCGGCTGTGGGGAGCGAGCGGCTCTAGCTTCTTGCTGGGTCCCGCTTCCCGACCCACCCAGTGACCCTCATTAGGAGCTGACTCACCGGAGTCTGGACGGGGTGGAGGGTGAGCCCGGAGAGCTGGGGATGGGAGCTGGTCTGGGGCTGCGGTGTTGCGCCGGGTCCCCCGGCGCGGTATGGGTGGGGGATCCGTGCGGTTGAGAGGGGAGGTGATGCTGCGGGAGTACGTGGCCTGCCACGGAGCATCGCTGGGGGGGGGGAGGTGGCCGGCCGGCTTCCTGGTGTGGCGGGGAGCCGCTGGTCCGCTGCTGCGGGCGCCCCCTGGCTGGCTGTCCGATCCTGGGTCGGGGAGACCCATGGGTGCTGGGAGGCCGTCCTGCTTCCCTGGGACGAGTCGAGGGGGGGTGCAGCGTCGGTGGCCCGGGGGGTCCCCCCCGGGACTGGGCAGCGGGGGGGCCCTCCGCATGGGCCTGGAGCCGCGGGCCTGGGGCCGCCGTCCTGAGAGGGGAAGGGTGAGTGAGTGCTGCTGGGGGCTTACTGTGTTGTGGACCCTTGACTGACACAGGAGACCAAGGGGTGAAAGAGGGGAGGGGAGGATTCCCAGGGGTTGGAAGAGAAGAAGAGAGGAGGCCCAGGTGTTCTAGGAGAGTAAAAACACATAGGAAAAACAGCAAGCCTGTCTGGTCCATAAATCACAAAGAAGCGGTAAAATCCCATCTTGAGAATATGAAGAATAAAGGTTCCAAGGGAGCAGGGCTCAAAGGGTCCCAAACAGGAACAATAAAGAAATTTACATCATATGGAAATATTACGCCAGAAAGGGCCCAAGGCGCAAGCGCAAAAGGGGAAATGGACACTAGTCTAGGAAACAGTCCTAGATTATCATTGGGCATGAATAGCAGTTGTAGCCAACAAATAGTGGATGGCTCGGGAAAAAAAGAATCTGACGGTGAACTACAAGTACCAAATAAGAAGGAGATGATAGAAATGTTTCAAAATTTGGAAAAAACGATAAAACATGAAATGACAGCTATTCGAAATGATTTAGGGCATCTGCTAACAAGAATGGAAGAATCAGAGGAGAAAGTTAAAATCCAGGCCCAAAACATAGATAATCTAAGGAAAAAAATAAACCAATTGGAAAACTCCCAGAAAAAATTGATCTATAGGATGGAAGCTCAAGAAAATAAAGAAAGAAGGTGTAATCTTAGAGTACAAGGAATCCCAGAGACTGCAAAAGGGGAAACGCTATATGAACTAGTTAAAAAAATTCTGAACTCCATAAGAGACAAACCTGATACAGATGGGATCAAGTTAGACGGAGTGTTCAGAATAGGAAAGTTCAAACAGGCTACTGAGAAGGAAAGACCGAGAGACATAATTGCCCAGTTCCAAAAATTTGGGGTCAAAGATGAGATTTGGAAGAAAACTAAGGGAAGACCATTAATTAAGTATGGAGATCTGACTATCCAAATTTATGCGGACTTAACAGCAGAGACCCTATGGAGAAGGAGATCCCTGAGACCCCTGCTGGAGCAAATGAGAAAACAGAATGTGCAATATAGATGGGGTACCTCAACATCTCTAATTGGCTGGAAAAACGGGGTCACAGCTTATTTGAGATTCCCGGAGGAACTAAGGGATTTTTGTGATAGACTGGACTTGCAAAGAATGGAGATAGCTGGGTGGGAAGAAGAAGATAAAGGAGATACAGAGAATACAAGAAAAGAGGACTGGCAGCGGGTCAGGGGAAGGGGGAGGGAGGCTTCGGGGTTGGGGAGGGAAGGGAGGGAGAATTAAGTAGAAAATATGTTTTTGTTTTTTTGTTTTTTTTTCTCTCTCTCTCGCCCCTGGTCTCTCCCCCCCGGAAGTTGAGGTCCTCCTGGAAGCTCCGGTTAAGGGAGAGAAGTAAAGATTCTTCCTGAGTCTAGCTGATAGAGAGAGGGGATCTGGGGGGGTCAGAGGAGAGGTGAGCCGTACATGGGCGGAGCTTACACCCTAAATTTTAAATCAAAAGGTGGAAACAGATCCACAAATGATTTGTAGGCAGTCTATAAGCCTAAAAATGGGTAGGGGAAAAAGAAGAGAGGGCAGGGGGTAGGAGTGGGAGATGGGGGTTGGGCGGGAGGGAGTAGAGGGAGGGGAGGTTGGGTTGATATGCTGCAAGATAGTAGGGCCTTATAGGAAGAGGTATATTAGAGGAGAGATAGACAAAATTAAGAAGGATGGAAGAAATACAGTTTATAACATATAATGTGAATGGGTTGAGTTGTCCTGGGAAGAGATTTAAGTTGTTTAAAGAGTTACATCATAGGGCAACGTCAGTGGTATTTTTGCAGGAAACACATTTTGAGATAGAGTCAAATGTGAAATTAAAATCCAAATATTATCCAACATGGTATTATGCTGACTCTCCAATTAAATGAGCAAAAGGGGTGGCAATAGGGTTGGCAAAGAATATGAGATTTGAGCTGGAGGATAGACGGACAGATCCGGAGGGGAGATTCCTCTTCTTGAAAGGTAAACTACAGGGAATCGAGTGTACGCTAGCCAATATATATTGCCCCAACAAAAAGCCGGAGGTCTATTTGAAGGGTCTGTTGAAAAAATTGATAGACTTCAAAAAGGGACGTTTGATAGTAGCAGGGGATTTAAATCACTGTATGGATCCACAAAAGGATACAACCTCCCCTGTGCAGAGAGAAGGTGGCAGGTCTCTGAGAGCATTGAAAAAAGCGATCCACGAGTACCAACTGGTGGACACGTGGAGAATAATGCACATGAAAGACAGAGACTATACATTCTTCTCTAATGCACATGAGATATACTCGAGACTGGATTATATTTTAATAGACCATCAACTCATAGAACTGTTGGTTAAAATAGAAATTGAGATGAGTACATTCTCGGATCATGCCCCTGTCATAATGAAAATGGGATGGGGAAGAAGGTGGACGGGAGGCCTAGGATGGAGGTTAAATGAGGCCCTTCTCTTGGATGAGGATATAGCTCAGAAGATTGGGGAAGAGATCAAGGTATATTTTAAGGAGAACGAGACAGAGGAAGTATCGACAGCCACAGTATGGGAAAGCCACAAGGTATATATAAGAGGAATCCTGATTGCGATGGGAGCAAGGAAGAAAAGAGAAAGAAGAGAAAGGGTTAGTGAGCTCCTAAAAGAAATTCTGAATTTGGAGCAGATACAAAAGAAGAAAATAACAAGAGAAACAAAACAGAAGTTAATAGATAAAAAAGACGAGCTAGAGAGTTTGATGGATGAGGAGAGGAGAAGAGTATATAACAAAGTATTAAGTGAAAGATATAGGTGGGGAGATAGACCAGGAAAATACTTAATAAGAGCTCTGAATAAAAAGAAAAATAGAAATTATATAGAAAAGATAAAAAATCCTAAGGGGGAGTTGGTTCACTCAACTAAAGAGATTATTAAAGTGTTCACGGAATACTATAGAAAGTTGTATAATATTAGGCCCCAAGGCTCTCCAAAAGAAAATGGAGAGGATATTAATGAAAAAAGGATGATATATTTAAAAAACGCAGGATTACCAAAGTTAAGTGAAGTACAATTGAACTCCTTGGACGCGGAAATTTCCCAGGACGAAATAAAAGCAGCATTAAAAAGTACAGGGGGTGGAAAAAGTCCAGGACCGGATGGGTATACAGTTAAGTACTATAAAAAATATAGTGAAATACTATTACCTAAGTTGAAGAAGTATATGAACGATCTGGGAGGAGGGATGGAGGGGAGAAGAGAATCCCTTCAGGCCCATGTTGTACTCATTCACAAGGAGGGAAAAGATCCTTCTCAGTGTTCTAGCTATAGACCAATTTCATTATTGAACACCGATACCAAGTTGTACGCAAAGGTTCTAGCAAATAGGCTGAAAGATCTAATGCCTGAATGGATACATGGAGATCAGGTGGGCTTTGTCCCAGGGAGAGAGGGTAGAGATAACGGTTTGAGAACTCTGATGCTTATTCAGAAAAGTAGAAAAGGGAAAGCCCCAGTGGTACTATTGTCGATTGATGCCGAAAAGGCGTTCGATAGAGTGGACTGGGGCTCTATGATGGACAACTTGGAAGTGTTGGGGATTGGAGAGAGAATGCGTGAGTGGATAGGTAAATTATATAGGGAGCCCACCGCAATCATTACGGTAAATGGGGAGAGGTCGGAATCCATTGGGATGTCCAATGGAACAAGACAGGGCTGCCCACTGTCCCCCCTGTTGTATGTTTTGTCATTAGAACCCCTGTTGTCAATGATAAGGAATAGTGGAACGGTAAAGGGAATCCAGATAGAAAATATAGAACACAAAGTAGCGGCCTTTGCGGATGACCTATTGTTTTATGTAGACAATCCCCGAATAACATTACCAAATATAATGAAGATCTTGAAGGAGTATGGTGAACTATCAAACTTAAAAATTAATCCAACAAAAACAGAGATCTTGAACATCAATATACCAAAGAGTGAAAAAGAAAAGCTACAAAAAGAATTCCCCTTTATATGGAGAGAAAAAGATTTAAAATACCTAGGAATAAAACTTGCTACCTCATATAAACAACTTTATAGATTAAACTATATTTCTTTGATAAATGAGATCAAGGAAGAATTAAAAATATTAGAAGGAGGAAACCCATCATGGATAGGACGTATAAACCTAGTTAAAATGGTAATTATACCTAAAATACTGTATAGATTTCAAATGGTTCCAATCAAACTCCCAGAGGCTTTTTTTAAGACAATAAAAAAAATGTTAACAAGATATATCTGGAGGAACAAAAAATCAAGAATATCATACGAAACATTGAGTAGGACTAAAGAGAAAGGGGGAATGGGACTACCTGATGTCAAGAGATACTATAGAGCAGTAATCTTAGCAAGAATCTATGATTGGACATTTAACCACAAGGGGAAGAGTTGGGTAAAAATTGAAAATGAACTGAGTGGGGTTAGTTTGAGTAAGATGATATGGGTCCCAGCAAATTTTAGAAGCATTAAAGAAAGCACAAGTACTTACACTTCAAATGTTTTAAGGGTATGGGATAATTTACACAAAAATATGAAATGGGAATTCAACTCTATATTAATGCCTCTTGTAAATACTGAGTATTTCCCCCCAGGAAAGGAAGATATCAGGGAGATGGTTTAAAAGGGAAGATATCCAACTGAGAGAGGTACTGGTAGAGGGGGAATTGAGACCATTTGAAGAATTAAAAGAGAATAAGGGAGACATTTTTACTGGAATAGATGAGTGGAAATATCATCAGTTAAAATGTTTTATTGGAAAATTACCAAAACCCCTGAGATTAAAAAAGGAGTGGAATATGTTTGAAAGGTTGTTAGAAACACGTAGAGATGGGAAACAAGGTATTGCTAAAATTTATAGAATACTCACAGAATTAGACACAGACACAAAGTTAATTTTTATAACGAAATGGGAAAGAGATATGGAGGTGGTGTTAGATGAGGATCAACAGAACAAGATATTTAGATTGATACATGAGAATGTTAGTATGAGAGATGTGGAGATAAGTGTTTGACACGATGGCATATTGCACCAAACATTGAGCACAAGATGAGTGGGGAAATTTCTAAAATGTGTTGGAGAGGTTGTGGGGAGGTGGGCACGGTGTTTCACATATGGTGGCAATGTCCAAAAATTCAGGCTTTTTGGAAGACAATAGTTAAATTAATAGAAATAATAACTGGAAATGACATAGGATTAGACCCAACGATGTGTCTCCTACATAATGTTGAGACAACAGTAAATAAATATAAAGAATCAGGCGTATGGTACTATTTAAATGCTGCAAAAGGGTTGATACCCAAGTTTTGGCAGAAAACAGAGGTGCCGAAGGAGGAAGACTGGATCAATAGAGTAAACCAGATTAGTAGAATGGAAAAATCTTACTATATGCAGGAAGATAGGTTGGGAATATACTATACGAGATGGGAAAAATGGGAAAAATCAGGACTGAAAGAGAAATATAGAAAAGTATAAATTAGGAAGTTAATTAAAGTTATTGGGTCTTGAAAGATCGAAGAACTTGCAGAGGGGAGGGAGGGGAAAGGGGGGTGGGAATGGGTTGGGAGGGGAGGGAAAGAAAAGAGTTACTAGAAGGGGCAATGTAGAAATGTAATGATTATTTAAATGTATTGTGTCTCTTCTTATTGAATTTTTGTAATAATATGGAAAACTAATAAATATTTAAATTAAAAAAAAAAAAAAAAACAGGTCGATATCAGGGTCAAGCAGATTCAGGATCAGGCATAACAGGAATTCAAGCTGTAAGACCATTCAGCAATGATCTCATGCAGGGACCAGGTTTAAAAAGCCCACTAGGCTCCATCTTTGGTGGATGTTCCCGTGCATCCACATGCCCACCGTTCCTGTTCACGTTCCTATGCATTTTCATGTTATGGATGGCATGACCTACCACATGATGTGCTTGAGAAACAGGACGTGCCTAAACAAGGACCATTATGGGAGGATCAGTATTATTGTAATAAAAAGTTGTATATTTAAAACAGTTTTATATCACAGTGACATATTAAAGCTTTTGTACAATTAAAAAAAAAAAAAACTGTTATTATTTACACGCCTATAAATCCTACTGATTGTAAGCTCTAACGAGCAGGGCCCTCTGTTTCCTCTTGTACCAAATTGTATTGTAACTGTAATGTCTACCTTCATTTTGCAAAGCGCTGCGCAAGCTGTTGGCGCTATATAAATCCTGTATAATAATAAAAAAAAATTTTGTGTTACTTTACTGTGCTCATACTCAACTACAATGTATCAGTTCACTCTAACTTGTGTGTGAGTCATTTTCTGGTAATATTGAGAGAGTTTACTCTGACCAGAAGTGTACAGTGGTGTCAGCAGGGGTTGGGCTTTCAGAGTGGGGGTCAAGAGTGACAGGGAGCCCAAAAATAACTCAGCGACCCTTAGGAGGGTAGTGCTACATGAGTGCTATTGGTTTGTACATGACATTTAAGTCAAGCAAGATCGGTAGATGCTAGATAAGGTATGGATCTAAAATTATGTGTAGATGCTATCCATCAACTGCATCAATCTGGTCATTTATAATTTTAAAATAATTTTTTTTTTCAAATTGTCGAAACAAAATAAAAATGTAAGCATGTTGATTTCAGAATTGATCGTTTTCCCCGTACACCAAATGACCATGCAAAATCTTCAAAACTACACAGTCCCCTCTATGTTTGATTTAATCCCCCAAAGAGCATTGAAAATGACTGATAATTACTAGATGTAATCAGAATAAAAAAGCAATTGCCTTATCGATTGAAATGACAAGTTTATGGCTAGATTTGCCCTGCGATTAGCCCACTAATGAGAAGTTACTCTGTTTTTTTTTTTGTCTCGGGCCCTGAAGTTTAGTTTTAGACTCAGTAAAGAAGAGGCTAGCACTTTATCTTAATTTAGAGAATGGAAAAAGCCAACTCATATATCTTCCATTTCTGCTCTCCTAATAAGCACAGTAATTACATGATATATTCCTCCAGGGTAAAATCAATGTGTTGGACTTTCATCATACATACTAATAGTCTGTTCAAGAAAGAAAGTCAATATTAATGGGAAGTACTTTTAGAGAAACATTCGAGGGAGTAGACTTAGTAAATCATATTAGCCAATTTATTTTACAGGTAGAATTGAAGAAGAATTGAAGAAGTTTTCCCTGCATCAAATTCTACCATTAACCAAGAACTCCAGATTCAGCCAAACCTGCAGCATTCGTGTATATTCTCTAAATCTGTGCAAATATATTGTATTAAAAAATTGTTGTGTTTTTCCCCACTCTTCAAAATGAGCCTTTCCGGATATCAAAACATAGGAAGGGAGAGAATGTTTTTACAGCCTGAGGGAAACGTGGTGGCAACTACATTTTTTGGATTTACCCAATACTTTAATTTCCTGTGACAGTGCAGATCTGGACAATTAGTGAATAAACTTCCCCCCAACTGAGATGTAGCAAACTTCCCCCCAACTGAGATGTAGCAATACAAATATGACAGAGGTTCTAACACCTCATCACTCACAGGACTTGTCCCTTCCTGAGCCTATGACAATGAAAAGAAAAGCAATGCATTAATGAGCTTATTTATCTGATAGTCTACTCTAAAGTGAATTGCAAGAGGCTGATACCAGGTCAAATTAATTTAATTGCACTTGCACAAAAAAAAAAATACATTTAATGACATTAATTAATACAGTCTTTTACCCTGCTATTCATTGGCCAATGCAGAAAGTTTGTAGTTATGTTATGCCATTTAATATTTAAAACTAGGTTTAAACTTAGAAGCTTTAGTGATCCTCTTAGATCCTTTCTTCGGGTCTTACATAAAGACTTTTATTTTACAAATTTTACAGGGTGCACTCTTGACAAAGAATTCTCAGGGCACTATGGAGTGAGCACAACAGAAGTTATCTCTTTTCAGACATTATTATTATACAGTATTTATAAAGCGCCAATAGTTCGCTCAGCGCTGTACATTACAGAGGGGGACAGAACATGTGACAGAACAATACCAATACAATGCAAAACATGAGGGGATTGAGGGCCCTGCTCTTTCGAGCTTACAATCTAGGAGGGAGGGGATGGTGGCACAGGAGGAGATAGCTGTGGGGGATGGAGTGGTAGGAAGAGTGGAGGAGGTCGGCAAGTTAGCAGGGGGTGGGGTAGGCTTCCCTGAAGAGATGGGTTTTCAGGGTGCGCCTAAAGGAGAGGAGAGTAGGTGATAATCTGATGGGTTGGGGCAGGGAGTTCCAGAGGATGGGTGACACCCTGGAGAAGTCCCTGAGGCGGGCATGGGAGGAGGAGACCAGGGAACTAGAGAGAAGGAGGTCTTGTGAGGAGCGGAGTGTGCGTACTGGGCGGTACTTGGATATTAGGTCAGTGATGTAGTTCGGGGCAGTATGGTGGACGGCTTTGTACATCAGCGTAAGGATTTTGAATTTGATCCGTTGCGCAATCGGAAGCCAGTGGAGGGATTGGCAGAGGGGGGTGGCGGAGACGGAGCGGTTGGAAAGGTGAATGAGTCTAGCAGCCATATTCAGGATGGACTGAAGCGGGGATAGCCAGCGGCGAGGCAGGCCAGTGAGGAGGGAGTTGCAGTAGTCGAGTCGTGATATGATGAGGGAGTAGATGAGCTGTTTAATGGTTTCTGGAGTTAGGAACGTGCGGATTTTGGCGATGTTGCGGAGGTGGAGTCTGCATGAGTTTGTTAAAGATTGAACTTGGGGCTGGAAGGATAGGTTGGAGTCCAGAATGACACCAAGTACTCTGGCCTGCGGGGCGGGTTTGATGGTAGCGTTGTTGGATGTGATAGAGAAGTCAGTGGGGAGTGGTGTCCGGGTTGGGGGGAAGACAAGAAACTCGGTTTTGGAGAGGTTCAGTTTAAGGAAGTGGAGCGACATCCAGTCTGATATGTCGCTCAGCAGGTGTGTGATTCGGGCGGGTGAGGTGGGGGGTTGAGAGATAGATTTGTGTGTCGTCGGCATAGAGGTGGTAGTTGAAGCCGTGAGAGTGTATGAGTTGGCCAAGGGAGGAGGTGTAGATGGAGAAGAGAAGGGGCCCGAGGACAGAGCCTTGAGGGACCCCAACAGAGAGGGGGAGTGAGAGGGAGGTGGTAGCATTATAGGTAACGCTGAAAGAGCGTTGTGACAGGTAGGATGAGAGCCAGGAGAGAGCAGAATCTCTGAGGCCGAGGGAGTGTAGTTTTTTGAGGAGGAGGGGGTGGTCAACTGTGTCAAAAGCTGCAGAGAGGTCAAGGAGTAGGAGCACTGAATAGTGGCCATTAGCTTTGGCGGTTAGCAGGTCGTTGGAGAGTTTGAGTAAGGCAGTTTCGGTGGAGTGTAGGGGACGGAAGCCGGACTGTAGGGGATCGAGGAGGTTGTTGTCGTTGAGGTGAGAGCATAGGCGGGTGTAGACTAGCTGCTCTAGGAGTTTAGATGTAAATGGGAGCAGGGAGATGGGTCTGAGGTTGTTCGGGTCATTGGGGTCCAGGGAGGGCTTTTTAAGTATGGGGGTGATGTGTGCATGTTTCAGAGGGGAGGGGAAAGTGCCGGAGGAGAGGGAGAGATTGAAGATGTGGGTGAGGGATCGTAGGATGGAGGGGGAGGGAGGTCGTAGGAGTTGTGAGGGGATAGGGTCGAGGGGGCAGGTGGTGAGGCAGGCATCAGAGAGGATCTTGGAGACTTCCTCGATGGTAGTAAGGTCAAAGGTGCGGAGTGTTGGGGGAGCTTCAGTATGAGGAATGTAGGGTGGGGTGGAAGAGGAGGTCAGAGCAGTGGTGGGGCCATGGGAGAGGGGTGATGAGGGGGTAGCTGAGTGAGGGAGAAGGGGGTTGGAGGGAGTTTGAGCAGCGATGAAGTCCCTGCGGGTTATGTCGAGGGGGAGGGGGGATGAGGGGGTAGCTGTGTGAGAGAGGACGGGTTGAGAGGGCGTGTGAGTTGCGGCAATGTCCTTGCGAATTGTGTCAATCTTGTTTTTGAAGTGATTGGCAATCTCAAGGGCAGTGAGTGAGGTGCTGGGTGGAGGTGGGGGTGGCGAGAGTAGAGAGTTGAAGGTGGAGAAGAGTCGGCAAGGATTGGAGGAGAGGGTCTTGATGAGGGTCAGGAAGTAGGCTTGTTTGGCAGCATGGAGGGAGGAGGTGTAGGTGTGGAAGGCAGATTTGTAGCGGGTGAAGGCTTGTTGGGATTTGGTTTTGCTCCATAGTCGCTCCAGGGCACGACTGTGTCATTTGAGGGTTTTGGTGTGATCAGTCTGCCAGGGCTGGAGCGGTCGGGATCTGATGTTGCGTGTGGTTAAAGGCGCTAGTGAGTCAAGGGCTGTTGAGAGCGCGTTGTTATAGGTGGTCATAGCCAAGTCTGGGCAGGACAGGGGGAGGATGCGGTCGTGGAGTTGATCAGCTGCAGAGTGGAGGGAGGTAGGGTTAAGGTTGCGGAGGTTACGGCTGGTAGTAGTGTGACATTTGGAGGGGTAGGCGTTGGAGGACGAGGAGATAGAGAAGGTAATCAGGTTGTGGTCAGAGAGAGGGAAGGGGGTGTTAGTGAGGTTGTGGGGAGCGCAGCGGTTGGAGAAGACAAGATCAAGGATATTACCGTCAGAGTGGGTGGTGGATTGTATGCACTGTGCAAGTGCAAAGGAGGAGGTTAAGTGGAGGAGATGGGATGTGTCCGGGTTGTCGAGGTTGACAGGGATGTTGAAATCCCTGTCTCTAACTGAAACCTTGGATGGAGCCAGAGAGAGAGAGTGTAGTGAAGCTGGCCATATATTCTGAAATTTGGCCAGTTCAGCAGGGGACAGTCAAATTTTGATTAGTGTGTGTCAGTCCCCTCTTGACAGAAAATAATTGTTTAATTGGTTTTGCTGAATGGAAAATTTGGAAAACTTCTCAGTCAGTGGCTGCAGCCAATTGCCTGCAGCTGCTGTCAAAATACAATGTCTTGGGGTGGGCAAGTTTGGTATTCCTCCACCCACATTGTTTCTGTTAGGGCTTTTTATTTTTGTTCAGCCCACTTGATTGAAAAACTACTAACAGTGTATAACCAGCTTAACCACTTCAAAACTGCCCAGGCCAATTTTCAGCTCTTTCACAGTTTGAATGACAATTGCTCGGTCATGCAACACTGTACCCAAGCTAAATTTGTATCCTTTCTTCACACAGCTAGAGCTTCTTTTGGTGGTATTTAATCACCACTGGGTTTTTATTTATTGTTAAATAAATGAAAAGAAACAAACATTTTGGGGAAAAAAAACATTTTTCTTAATTTCCGTTATACAATTTTGCAAATAAATAATTGTTCTTCATAAATTTATGCCAAAATGTATACTGCTACATTTCTTATAAACCAAATTAGTATATATTATTTAGTCTGTAGGAAAGTTCTCAAACTATGGTATATATCTGAAAATCCATTAGTCCTGCTGTACTGACAGCCGATCTAATTTCCTGAGGCCCAAAAATGTCAGGACAGTACAGATATCCCCCAAATGACCCCTTTTTGGAAAGTAGACAGTCTGTGGTATTTAGTAAGAGGCATGGCGAGTTTTTTGAAGTTGTAATTTTTTGTCACATTTTTTTGTAAAATAAATTTCACCAGTGCCGTACAGCTCCATCAGATGATCAGGAACACCAACTGGTGATAATACGAAAAAAACATTTTTTTTTTCAATTTTCTTTATTTTTTATTACATTTTCTTTTTTTTTTTTTCTTTTTTTTTATAAAACACTGCGACCAGAGTAATATAATGCCATAGTAAGTAAGTATAGTATAATTAATTAAGTATAATCATCATAGTAACATTGTACTAGTGATCAGTATTTTTTTTTTTGATTCATTCATTCATTCAGTGTTTTTTGTTGTGATTAGCTGTGATTGGCCCAGTATGTGATCACTGTGACTAATCAAAGTTAGCAACACAATTGTATATAATGGATGGCATAAAAGGAAGCCATCCATTGTTTACAATTGTCAGGTGACCTGCTGTGATTGGTCACAGCGGTGACATGGTACCAGCAATGGACTGGTATACAGATGGACACAGCCGTTGACAGATCTTGCCACAGAGTGGCCCTGCAGGCGAGCCCAGGGCGGCAATCCAGTAAGATGTCATATGATGCTCACCCGAATCGACGAGAGTCCTGCTCAGCTGTCATTTAGCTATTAGCCGGATGGGAACTGGCTAAGGGAGATATTCACTGCTCTGAAAGGGTGTTTATTTTTTTTTATTCAAAGCGCATATTGAACTAAAGCAAAAAACCCAATAATTTATAGCATATCATTGCTTAGATGTTGAAGCGGCATTGGTTTCCTTTTTTCCTGGCTTTTTCCCTCTTTACTGTCAGTTTGTGATCCTTTCAGTAACACTTCTTGTTCTAGGGTAACAACCCTCACCACTGTACTGTATCGATGAAGAAGCAACGCTGTTGTTCTAGGCTTATCACCTAATTTGGACTACAAACACCTCTTCTCCTCCTCATCTCAATTAAAGAGGGGTTTTGTAGTTCACAGAAGAAGCTGGGAAGGTTGATAATATTGTTTTAGATAACAGTTGAGTGCACAGGAAGCTCGAAAAGCCCCAAATTCTGAAAAGATCCACAGGTATTCAAGTCAATCACTGTTTCAGAAGTCAGGCACAGGATCCAAAATTAGCCTGCACTGCCCTAATAAGTAAAGGTAAAAGTGCCAGTCACGATGACAACAAACTCAAAAAGAGATTTTTTATTATCCTTGGATTCACTTCTTCAGGCAAATATCAGTTTAGCTGAAGATAGTCTCTTTAATTACTGATCGAACACTGCTCCCTCTTCTCTCCAATAAGATACACACATACTTTATATACTACATCTTAATCATTCTCTCACCTCTGTTCTACCCCATTTTCATCTGGATTGGAACTTTGTACAGGCTAGAATCTAATTCCTACTGCATCATGTTACTGCAGTGCATGCTTTGCTATACAACTGCATGTTCTAGTCATTTGAAGTTAAGAATTTCTGTTATTTGTGGCTAGTCCGCCCATGTCATCGTGAGACATTCCTAATAAAGGGTGCCTTGAGTTTGCTTCCCTCTACAGTCCTAGCCATTGACCTCACTTCTTGGAAACAGGAGAGAAAGACCACTTCTGAAAGCAGGAGATGGTGGGACATGTAGTCCAGAGAGCTGGGTTTTACATGGAGCCAGGGAAATGTTTGCTCTCTTTGGACCAGGCCTTTAGCTGAGAGGGGGGCCTGGCCGCTCTGGAGAGTGTGAGCAGGCCTCGCAGCCTAGACAGCGGGGAGAGTCCTTAGCGAATGTGTCAAAAACCTGCAAGCAGATCCTCCATCTCTAGCTTCCTGTCAGCCGAGTGACTGCTGGGGGTCACTCTCATAGGTCACAGACCCAAAGGAATCCCAGTGTAGCCAGGAGCACAGTTCAGGTACTCTTCACTGGTTACAGATTCTTCAAAAGCCTGTTCCGGGACATCCCTTTCCCTTGAGCCTGGGTATCATCAGGATTGGTGGGAACAGGCAGAAGCCTACCCTGTGTACCTTCTGCAAAATACACTGCATGCAGACACCTTTACACATCTCTTTACACAAAACTTCTAGCAGGAAACCTTTTGCATGTGTAGCCCTCTGGTCCTAAACTGGAGCTACTATGCAGATTACATATAAGGTGATTAAAAAGTCCATAAATTGGTGCAGAGATCTTTCTGTTCATGCACGGTGTGGATGTCAAAACACCCTCAATGTGATCCCCAAAAGAATGGCTGAAATGGCCTCTCACCTCTACTTCATGACCCTGCAGGGCGAAAGCAAAAAAACTCCTCTGGATCCTCAGAGTAACCACTCTATTATTCGGATGGTGCCAACAGATAATCACTAATCACCATTCCACGTGACCAGTCTGCAGGCGGCTTTAGCACTCTCATAGATGTCATAAATCATATACCCATAGAACAGAAAGAGAACATATCTCCATAGTGTATTACTGTTTAATGGTATATAAAGGAAATAAGCCAGAAGTGCACTCACATAAATATAGCTTACATGAAGTAGAGTCCAGCATATATCAATTGTAGAATCCAATGAGCACAGTATACAGCTTGTATCAAGGTAGAATCCAATATGCAAGGTATACTGCATGAAGAAAAAGTGCTAATAGGTGTACAAAAATGGCGCCACACCGGAAGTGCTTCAAACGTAAGTGCCGTCGAAACGTTGCATCACTTGACCTTGTGACTTCATCAGGACATCGTGATTGGTTAACCGCACTTCCTTATAAAGGCCGGGAGCCGCACCAATCAGGAGTATTGGGCGGTGCTCCAGCGGCCATTTTCCTATAGCCCATTGACTAAGGACATTGTGTTAATAGTATTAGAACAGGGAGCCACACTAATAAAAACTAAAAAGCGGCGCTCCTGTACCACATACAGAAACAATAGAATGGCTATGTCCATACCCATAATAGCCATCTATATAGATATATAAAGTGGAACATATATTCCTGGCACACATGGCCCTAAATAGGAGCCATATAAAATATAACAAATAAATATTAAAACAATCCGGAAAATGGGAGGTAAAGTAAAAAAGGAAAATAAAGTTGGGAATAAAATAGAAAAAAATAAAAAATAAAATATGCTAAAAAATACATATATATATATATATATAAAAAATTATATATATATATACATATACATATTAATAAAAAACCTTTTTATTCATGAGTAAAAACTCACCATCTACACACTAGTAATATAAACAGATAAAACATTATCGATCGCTAATAAAACAATTTAAGTCAAACTCAATGTAAAGCCCCATAGGTGTATGCGTATCCATCACAAAAATAAATTTAGACTCCGCCTGACTCAGAGATCTCACCTTGTGGCTCCCTCTCCAGTGTTTCTGAAATCTTACCGCACCCCAGAATTTCAAGCTAGAGGGATCTTTATTGTGATAGTGTAAGAAGTGTCTAGAAACACTATGTTTTGGAAAGCCTTTCTTTATATTACAGACATGTTCCTTCAGCCTAACCCACAGGGGTCGTTTAGTCCTACCTACAGTTGTGACCAAAATTATTCAACCCCCACTGAAATTGAGTGTTTTGGCCAGTTTGACATTGCTTTTGATCATTCAGTCATCTTGCTTACATTTACATTAAAGAGGCACTTGTAGGTCAGACAAATATAACATAACAGTTATAATGAAATAACCACAAATGTCTTTTCTGTGCTCACAGCATTATCAGTTTTATTCAACCCCCAAGTGACATTCAATCTTAGTACTTAGTACAGCATCCTTTTACAGTTATAACAGCTTTTAAACGTGAAGCATAGCTTGACACAAGTGTCTTGCAGCGATCTACGGGTATCTTCGCCCATTCTTCATGGGCAAAGGCCTCCAGTTCAGTCACATTCTTAGGCTTGCGCACTGCAACTGCTTTCTTTAAGTCCCACCAGAGGTTCTCAATCGGATTTAAGTCTGGTGACTGCGATGGCCACTCCAAAATGTTCCAGCCTTTCCTCTGCAACCATGCTCTAGTGGACTTGGAGGTATGCTTGGGATCATTGTCCTGTTGAAAGGTCCAACGTCTCCCAAGCCTCAGGTGTGTGACGGACTGCATCACGTTTCCATCCAATATCTCCTGGTACTGAAGAGAATTCATGGTACCTTGCACACGCTGAAGCTTCCCTGTACCTGCAGAAGCAAAACAGCCCCAAAGCATGATTGACCCTCCACCATGCTTCACAGTAGGCAAGGTGTTCTTTTCATCATAGGCCTTGTTCTTCCTCCTCCAAACATAGCGTTGATCCATGGGCCCAAACAGTTCTAATTTTGTTTCATCAGTCCACAGAACACTATCCCACAACTTTTGTGGTTTGTCCACATGGCTTTTGGCATACTGCAGTCGACTCTTCTTATTCTTTGGAGACAGCAAGGGGGTACGCCTGGGAGTTCTGGCACGGAGGCCTTCATTACGCAGTGTGCGTCTTATTGTCTGGGCTGAAACTTCTGTACCCACATCTGACAAATCTTTTCTCAGTTCCTCAGCAGTCACACGGGGACTTCTCTCCACTCTACGCTTCAGGTAGCGCACAGCAGTCGAAGTCAGCATCTTCTTTCTGCCACGACCAGGTAGCGTTTCAACAGTGCCCTTTGCCTTGAATTTGCGAATGATGCTTCCTAAGGTGTCTCTTGGTATGTTTAACATCTTTGCAATCTTCTTATAGCCATTGCCCTTCCTGTGAAGAGAAATCACCTCTTCTCTTGTCTTCCTGGACCATTCTCTTGCCTTCACCATGTTTGTAACCACACCAGTAAATGTCTAGAAGGAGCTGAGTATCACAGTCATTTTAAAGCTGCCTAATTGGTGCTTATTATGCTTGATTGCTGCTCGGTGACATCCACAGGTGTTTTCAATACCTGATGGAAAGCACCTGTATGAACCTCTGTTCTTCAGAGTGGTAGTCTTTAAGGGGTTGAATAATTGTGGCAATGAAGAAACCACATAAGAACCATTTACTACTGTATTACATAAACAATTGATGTCATTTTAGTTGCATTTGGGTAGTTACAACGTCCTTGTAGGATTTGATTCTGAATACAATTCCAAATGTACACTATAGTCCCTAAACCCCTTTACAGCATTGGGGGTTGAATAATTTTGGTCACAACTGTACATACTGTAGGCCACAACTAAACTCAAGTACATAGACGACCCCCTCCATTCTGCATGATATAAAGTCTTTAATCTTAAAGACTCTTTCATTACTTTTGGCTGTAAATGAACATCTTTTCAAATTCTGTCTTTTGGTAGCCTTGCATGTGTAACAGGTCCTGCAAGGGAAAAACCCTTTCTGATCAAAAAAGGTGGGTTTAAGTTTATTGGTGGGAGGGTCCAACACATTATGAACAAGCTTAGATCTTAAAGTAGAGGCCTTCCTATAAACAAACCTTGGGGCCAAAGGTAACAATTTAGAGAGGATGGGATCCGTCATAAGGATAGGCCAATGTTTCTTAAACACTTTTTCTACTTGTTTATAATTGCTAGTAAAATCCAAACAAATAGCCATTTGATTATCAAAATTCCCTTTTTTAGGTCTATCCTTAAGAAAGTTGTTTCTATCTGTATTACCCACTTCCTTAATTCTATCAATAATAGTTTCTCTCAGGTAGCCTTTTATGATAAATCTTCTTCCATAGTCTGAGCCTGTTTATAAAATTCTTCTACAGCAGTGCAATTTCTCCTAAGTCTTATCAATTGACCCTTTGGTATGTTCAATAACCAAGGAGGGTAGTGGCAACTGTCCAATGGGATATACCCATTGCGGTCGACTTTCTTGAAAAAGGTTTTAGTACATATACTCTCATCTTTAATGTAAATGCATAAATCCAGAAAATTAATCAATATTCCACTAACCTCCCAGAAAAAGTTAATATTTTTAACATTAATATTCAATTTATTCAGAAACTCAACAAGATCTTGTTCTAATCCATCCCAGATGATGATAACGTCATCAATATACCTCTTGTATAAAATTAATTGCAATGGGATCTGACTATAAACTGCCTCCTCCTCCCAGTGGGCCATAAACAAATTGGCCACACTGGGAGCGAATCTTGCCCCCATAGCCACACCCTTGACTTGTTTATAAAATTGTTTCTTGTACCAAAAGTAATTATGGGAGAGGCAATAGTCAAGGCAGTCCAAGATATACTTCCTCTGCATCAAACAGAGATTGCTGTATTCCCTCAAACCCCAATCTACTGAATTCATGGCATTCTCATGATCAATGATGGTATACAGGGCTGACACATCTGCACAGCTAATATAATCCGACTATTGTTATTAAGACCCTCCAGTAATTGTATGAGGTGTTTAGTGTCCCTCAGGTAAGCTCTGGTGTTTTTAACTACAGGTTGCAAAAAATGTATTGGCCCATGCTAGCAACCACGGACTGAATCCTATTAACTATGGGTCATCCTGGCGGATTTACCGGGTCTTTATGCATTTTTGGTATCGTATAGATAACTGGTATACGGCATGTTTCTGGTATTAAATATTGGGCTTCTTTCTTATTCAATAGTTTTTGATCCTTTCCTTCATTTACCAGTTTAATAAGATCCTTCTTATATTGACTAGTAGGGTCCTTTGGTAGAATACAATATGTGGCATTATCACCTAATTGGGATTCCAGTTCCTTCTCATAGTACTCTTTCGCTAGGACAACTATACCCCCCCTTATCCGCTGGTCTGATGACAATATTGTCTCTTTTCGAAAGTTTCTGCAGACCTATATGTATTGCTCTATTATGTAAACCTTTCCCCAAGTTGAGGTTCCTCATATCCTTATCGACCATTTTTTTAAATACTTCAACCTGGTTATTATTATTCAGCTGGGGGTTGATAAAGATTTATTTCTAAGTGCCGTATGAATAATATCCTCACTAGGGGCACTAGAAAGAACATTTTTAGCCCCTGGGAGTCCAGCGAAAAATTTTTTAATATTTAATTTCTGCACATATTTGAGAGTATCAACATAAATATTAAAAGCATTAGCTACTCTAGGTGGAGCATACTTTAATCCTTTATCTAATACTAGTAGTTCTTCTGTGGTGAGCGTAACCGCACTTAAATTAAAAACTCCTTCACCTATATTTCTCTTTTTCTTTTTTGTCCTGTAGCCCCCTCGGCATCCCCTTCTCTGTCGGAATTTCTCCGACCTGGGCTGAAGTCCGTTCTGTCCCTCTCTAAAAAATCATTGTTATGATGGGATCTCAAGGGTTCAAACCGATTATAGGTGGGCAAAGGACTTCTCCCATTAGGATGATGGTTCCCCTGATGATAAGCAGGTCTAGGGCTTCTCCCATATGGTGCCCTGTACTCTTGTCTAGGGGGAGCTTCATAATTACGCTGATCATGTCAAGGTGGTGCATTATAATATTGCTGATCATGTCTAGGTGGTACATTATAATATTGCTGATCGTGTCTAGATGGTACATTATGGGAATAATCCTGTCTAGATGTATCATAATATTGGTGTTGCTGATAATCCCCTCCACGGGGATAATTAAAATTATTATTAAATGGTTTCTTATAATTCCCCTTTTTAGAAAATTTCTTGTTAGGAGGTCCCCCATTTCGTGGTTTCCACCCATTATTGGGTGTATGATTCATAGATCTATTTCCATGGGGGCTTTTAAATCCATTTCTCTGTAGAGTATGAGGCACCATATTACTGGCAAACGTAGTTTGTTTCACAGGGGTAGTGCTAACTGATCCTGCCTCATTATCGGCCATAGAACTCTGCCACTTAAAAACCTGATCCTTTTTAAAATCATTACAGTCTCTGTGGTATTTCTTAATTTTTCTAAACTTAACCTCCTGGTCAACTTTTTCAAGGTCCTTATGTAACCTTTTAGTGAGATTAATTAATTCAGGAGTGTCTTTGAGGGGGTCCAGTTTAAGTTTAATTTCATTAATCTGTGTATCTAAATTATGTAATTTCCTCTGTTTCCTTTTAAGGAGGAATTTAACTAATTCTAGACCCCTTTCTTGAAAAAAATTAAACCATTCATCCAAATCCTCCGTTTCTAATAACCCATCACTGATGGGAACATCCCATCTCAAACGTCTGGGAACTAATTTCTCTTTAAGATATTTTTTGTGGCCTACAGTATGTAGGTAGGACTAAACAACCCCTGTGGGTTAGGCTGAAGGAACATGTCTGTAATATAAAGAAAGGCTTTCCAAAACATAGTGTTTCTAGACACTTCTTACACTATCACAATAAAGATCCCTCTAGCTTGAAATTCTGGGGTGCAGTAAGATTTCAGAAACACTGGAGAGGGAGCCACAAGGTGAGATCTCTGAGTCAGGCGGAGTCTAAATTGATTTTTCTGATGGATACGCATACAGCTATGGGGCTTAACATTGAGTTTGACTTAAATTGTTTTATTAGCGATCAATAATGTTTTATCTGTATATATTACTAGTGTGTAGATGGTGAGTGTTTACGCATGAATAAAAAGTTTTTTTATTAATATGTATATATATATATATATATATATATTTTTTTTTTTTTTTTTTTTTAATATATATATATGTATTTTTTAGCATTTTTTATTTTTTATATTTTATTCCCAACTTTATTTTTCTTTTTTACTTTACCTCCCATTTTCCGGATTGTTTTAATATTTATTTTTTATATTTTATATGATCCCCCCTTTCTTTACATGATTATGGGGAGTGATCTTATATCATTGGTTTTTTATAGTGCCCTAGTGTTCACTCAGTTTTAATTTATTTTTATGGCTTCGTCCCTATGTATTATTATGTGTTTTTCATTCTTAATAAATGAGTTAATCAGTTTTGTTTTTTATTTATATATTTTTTTGTTTTTATATTTTTATATGGCTCCTATTTAGGGCCATGTGTGCCAGGAATATATGTTCCACTTTATATATCTATATAGATGGCTATTATGGGTATGGACATAGCCATTTTATTGTTTCTGTATGTGGTACAGGAGCGCCGCTTTTTAGTTTTTACTAGTGTGGCTCCCTGTTCTAATATTATTAACACAATGTCCTTAGTCAATGGGCTATAGGAAATGGTCGCTGGAGCGCCGCCCAATACTCCTGATTGGTGCGGCTCCCGGCCTTTATAAGGAAGTGCGGTTAACCAATCACGATGTCCTGATGAAGTCACAAGGTCACGTGATGCAACGCGTTGACGGCACTTACGTGTGACGCACTTCCGGCGTGGCGCCATTTTTGTACACCTATTAGCGCTTTTTCTTCATGCAGTACACCTTGCATATTGGATTCTACCTTGATACAAGCTGTATACTGTACTTATTGGATTCTACCTTGATACAAGCTGTATTCTGTGCTCATTGGATTCTACCTTGATACAAGCTGTATTCTGTGCTCATTGGATTCTACCATTGATATATGCTAGCCTCTACTTCATGTAAGCTATATTTATGTGAGTGCACTTCTGGCTTATTTCCTTTATATACCATTAAACAGTAATACACTATGGAGATATGTTCTCTTTCTGTTCTATGGATATATGATTTATGACATCTATGAGAGTGCTAAAGCCGCCTGCAGACCGGTCACGTGGAATGGTGATTAGTGATTATCTGTTGGCACCATCCGAATAATAGAGTGGTTACTCTGAGGATCCAGAGGAGTTTTTTTGCTTTGTGGCCCTGCAGGGTCATGAAGTAGAGGTGAGAGGCCATTGCAGCCATTCTTTTGGGGATCACATTGAGGGTGTTTTGACATCAACACCGTGCATGAACAGGAAGATCACTGCACCAATTCATGGACTTTTTAATCACCTTATATGTAATCACATAGTGCGTTGTTTTGATCCCTTGGCAGGGATTCACATCAGTGTTTGCAACCTTGTGTCCCATCAGGGTACTTGGAGGTCACAATTTATTTATCCCCATGTGGATTGGGGTCACTCTTGTTGTGTGATCACTGATAGGTCTGATTTTTAGACCTTTTATATTTTATCTGTTTTATACACTTTATC
Source organism: Staurois parvus (assembly GCF_062004578.1). Classification (NCBI taxonomy): domain Eukaryota; kingdom Metazoa; phylum Chordata; class Amphibia; order Anura; family Ranidae; genus Staurois; species Staurois parvus. Next base: position 4,756,256 of record NW_028317966.1, read on the forward strand.
ACCCATGATTGTTTATTTTTTTTATAATAGCGCTGCATCATTATATGTATATGATATATAGTCCATAAGGGATGTACAGGTATGTGAAATGTTTAAAAGTAAAAACACACATGATAAAAAAAAATCTGTACAAAATGTCAGATTACTCCATATTGTTTACCTATTAATGGCAGTATCACCCCTATAGGGATATATTATTATATTATATAAACGTGCACTTAAAATATGCCTGTGTAAATATTACATATCATACTATATTAATAAACTGGTTAAGAAAAAGAAAATTTGTATCAGTAAAATGGTAAAAAATAAATTGTGTAGTTAACCACTTCCCGACCGGCCGTTGCATATAAACGGCCGGACGGTGGCAGTGCAGGGTCGGGTGGCCGTTTATAAACGGCCTCCCTGCACCCTGCTTGTGCGCGCTCCCTTGGAGCGCGCAGCACTGCGATCCGGTGCCTGCTGTGTCCTCTGGGCACAGTGAAACACCGATCGTCGGACGGGACCTCTGTACGAGGTCCCGATCATGTGATCACTGATTGGCCAATCAGTGATCACATGCAAAGTAGTAAGCAAGATGTCACTTGTGACATCATTGCTTACTACGTGTGAAATCTGTGAATGATCACAGAGGTCACATGGTACAAGGCTATTCACAACAGCCTTGTACCATGTGACAAGCTGTGACCAATCACAGCTCACTCAGTACTTCTCAATGAGTGCAAGAATGCACACAGAGAGAAAGAGAAATGATTGCTTTTACATCCTATATGGGTGTAAAAGCAATCAGTGTAAAAAAAAAAAAAAAAAATCTTCATCACCCCCCACAAGTAGTACAGTGTCACCATGGTGACCCTGTACTGCTAGGGTGACAGTATGTAAAAAATAAATAAATAAATAAAAAATAATAATATAAAAAAAAAATAAAAATGTAAAAAAAAATGCTTCAAAATTATAATTTTTGGTTATAAACTAATTTGGATTTTTTTTTACTAAAAAGATAACGGAATAAATTTTGGCAAATATTTATGATGAAATAATATTTATTTGCAAAATGTTATAAAAAAAACACTTTTTTTTTTAATTTTTGGACTTTTTCATTTACATAGCAAAAAAAATAAAAATACCAGTGGTGAATAAATACCACCAAAATAAAGCTTTATCTGTCTCAAAAAAATGGTAAAAAATTCATTTGGGTACAGTGTTGCATGACCGCGCAATTGTCAAACTGTGATAGGGCTGAAAGCTGAAAATTGCCCTGGTCAGGAAGGGGGTAAAAGTGTCCGGTCTGGAAGTGGTTAAATATAGAAGCACCTACAATAATGTTATTATTTTTTTTTTTTTTCTATTTCAATGGTTTTTATTAAATTTTTTAAACAGTATAAACAGAGGCAGTAAAACATGCCCACGCAGGGGCTATCAATTGCACAGATAAACAAAATGCCAAATAAAAAAAAAGGGGAAAAACAATGCTCTAATGCCAACAGGGCAAAAGGTACGCCCACGCAGGGGCTATCAAAGGCACATAAGTTACAAAACATTAATGTAACTGATTATAACAACTAAATGCAGCTGTCCTAGTCACACCAAAAACAGAGAGAGAGAGAAAAAGGAAAAGAAAGAAAAAAAAAAGGGGGGGGGGGGCAAAGAGCAGGGATTCAAGAGCGCCAACACCGAACGCCATTACATCCCCAGACTAGCCGGGGAGAGTGAGGGAAGGGCATATTGCAACCACGGCTCCCATATTTTCAAAAATTTACGTTGGGAGTCATTGCGGATACTCGACATCTGTTCGTTGAGCATCATAGTGGTCATACGATCCCGCACCCCCTGAAGAGGGACAAACGGACTCCTCCAGGCCTGAGCAATTGTTCTAGTGGCGGATAAAAACAGATAGGAAGCCAACTTCTGCTGGTGAGCCAAGAGGCCTGGTATGGGGCAATGAAGCAAAGCATACCGAACATCCCGGCGTATGGAGAGATGGAACAAAGTGAAAAGGAGGCCAAATACACGAGACCAAAAACGAAACAGTCTCGGGCATGACCACCAGATATGCAATACATCACCACGATGACCACAACCCCGAAAACATCGATCACTACAGGCAGGGTTAGCCCGGGCCAACCGAGCCGGAACCCAGTACCAACGAAACAAAACCTTATAGGCTGCCTCCAGTGTGGTCGTATTAAATGAGCATTTAGCTATGAGTGACCAGGCCTTATTCCAGTCCTCCGGATCCACAGCCACTCCCAGGTCGCGCTCCCACTGAACAACATATGAAAGAGAAGTATGCGATGAGCGTCTGTTCAGAGCTGCATAAAGAAGGGATATAAGGCCCGGAGCGCCCGGACGCTGTTGGCAAAGCTGTTCAAAGGCAGATTTCTGGTACGGGAACGCAGAAGTACCCCGCAGCGAGAGCAGCCAGTGTCGCAATTGAAGATATCGAAAAAATTCCGCTGGGGGGATATTCCGGGATTCCCGAAGAGAGTCCCAGGTGGGAAAGGACCGAAAAATCAAAAAGTGTCGCACCTGCGAAAAACCATTAGTCACCCACCAAGAAAACGCCCCTGGGTGATCCAAACCCGGCGGGAAAAGAGGGTTGTTAATAATAGGTAGCAAAGGCAGAAAAGGTGACATCAGACCACCAGAATAACGTACCGAGTCCCAAACTTGTAGGCCATGAAGTAACATCGGACTCAGTGCCATAGGGCGCAGGGCAGGGGGAAGCCATAGAAGCGTCGACAGTGCGATAGGGGCACAATTAGGTAGTTCCAACAGGACCCAGAGGGGGACGCCGGAAGAGGCGTGCAACATAGACAGCGGGGCAATCTGGCTCGCTTGATAATACTTAGTCACATTAGGCACCCCAAGACCACCCTGAAGTCTATGGGCAAAAAGCGTACTTTTGGATACTCTGGGGTGCTTATCGGCCCAGATAAAACGCATTAACTTCGCCTGAAGCAACCTAAGAAAATGAGGGGGAACCCGCACCGGGAGTGTGCGAAAATAATACAACAATTTCGGCAAGATGGTCATTTTCACCGAATTAACCCGTCCTATCCAAGACAGGTGCGGAAATTGCACAATAATGTTATTTTAATATTTTCCAAAGTTTTTGCAATTATTATTACACTACTGCTTGATACAGTAAGACAATTGCATGGAAATGTGATTTTTTAATCAAATTATGTGGTAATATTTATGATTTGAATTGTTCCTAGGCAGGATTAAATACAATTTTTTCAGGAATATCTGATTTTTAATGCAATTGATGTTAAGGATGTAGCACTACCCCTTTAGGGATTGCTGATGACTTGGGTCCCCCTATAGTCCTGCACAGCCAGCCATTTAGCATTCTCCACACCAGCTTTCTGACAGAAATCAGGCCTTGAGCATTGATTTTGTTATTTTATTGAGGGGATTAGGACTTGGATAGGGTAAGGGGGGTATAGGATGCCCAAGTAAACTGAAATCTGAGGACAACTTCCTGAACTATTCACAGCTTCTTTTCTCTGACACAGTCTCCGTTGGAGTGCTAGCCAGCAGCTCTAGTTGTACTACCCCAGACTCTCAATGAACTTCTCTTCATCCAGCAATCTGGAGTCTTTCTTCCTGAGCAGGGGATCTGGCTTCTGTTCCTTTAAAATGGGTAATAGTCCTTAGAAGAGGGATAATCTGGTTTCCCACCAGAATTCTCCTTCCCCTATCTGCTCAGGGGGTGCAGGTGTACTCCCTGAGATACTTTCCTGTACTGCTTGCAGGATGGCTGCTGCTACCAGGCCTATCAGCTGGGTTGCTCCTTCCCTGTCATACAGATGGTCCTCGCTCAGGGGGCCAGTGAGTCCCGAGTTTTCCTCCTTTCCAGCTCTAGGCTCACAGGCAGGCCTCATCCTACTAGGCCTCCTGGCAGTCTTCCTCCTCCAGCCTCACATGTTCTTTCTTCACACTGCTCTCTCCACCACCACACTCCTGCCACCACGCAGGCTCTTCCACTTTTAAGGGAGTCCCAGCCCCTTGCCAAACCTCCTGCTGGGGATTGGCTGAGGTCCCTAAGATCCACCCACTGCCTCGAAGGCCCTCCTCTTAAAGCCTCAGAGCAGGGGGAAATTCCAGAGGGGCTGTCTCTGGCTATCTCTTTGACCTCTCTGGCTATCTCACGTGAGCTGCTAATCAGTTCCTAACTAACCATTAGTGTCTAGCTACCCCTAGCTAAATAAGGAGGGTGCTGCAGGGAGTTTCTGCTTCTCTTTTTTCTCCCACAGGTGGAAACTAGAACCATACCAGGGCAATGATGTCCAATACATATAAAGTGTTAATATCTGTATAAATGTCACGCTAAACTTGAAATTGACTAATATATCATGAGCAGTTATTTTGGAGCAATCTACCTCAAATTTGGATCTATATACAGAGTACATCAATTCACTGATCTTTACTTAGTATCTACAAATCAACTGTCCTAAAATGTGTAGATGCATTCACTTGTTTTGTATATTTTTTTATTATAATGCAAAAGAATCACAAGCTTGAAGAGTGTATGAACGATAATGTTCCTTTACTGCAAACATCAAGGTCATAGCCTTGAAATGTTTTTTTCCCTGTTCTGACTGCTGTTGTTCCTCATGCATCTGTCCTTTTTGTTATCTCTATGCCGGAGGGTTTATATAGTTCATCTCCAGTTTAATGTTTCTATTGAAAAAATAATATTCTAGAATGAATTGCAAATAATGTTCATTGTTCCCACAAGCTTCTGAGCAAAATTTTAGGTCACTGTGTAACAGGATAATCAATCAGTGGTCAAGAATAGGGCCAACTGTGGAGATTGCTGTAATTTTCAATGGTTGAAAAAGAAAGATTTAAGCCTCTCAATCTTGTTAATAGCACAGATTGCTGCCATTAAGTGCTCACCTTTATGGCTATTCAGCACCTCTCTTTCCTTTCTCTGTATCTGGGCTGGATTTCTGTATAGTCAATATAGGCTGTGACATAGGATGGCAAGGCTGCTCAGGGGGTAACTATTACATGGCATGGACATACAAATCATGTTGCTGATCCCTAGTAACACATTTTGGAGTAGATTTAAAGATTGCTGACTGCTGCCATGCCTGCCAGTGCAAACCAGCTCAGTCCTCACTGTTGCTATTCTTGTACAGTTTGTGCTTTTTAGACAATTTGGTCTTTACACCTGGAACAAAGCTGAGCAGCCTGTGGTGAGGATTTGTGAAGGTTTAGTCATTGGTTCTAGGTGTACTAATCATAAACAGTCTGTTTCAGCCTTTGTGTGCCTTGTGTAGCTTTAGAATGCACAATCCCAACGCACACGTTCCTGCATTTAGAGATGGCTGTGTGTGTAGGCAGGTGCTGCAGCAACTATTGGCTGAAACCGAGAACGGTCAGAGGAGAAAAATGTCACCAGCACACTGTGGATCTCCAATGTGGGCCCAACGCTTTATTAAGTGATCACATAGTTACAGCAAGAGCAACATTGCAGAGCCTCGCAGGACCCCTTCATCAGGCATGTGACATCACACATGTGACTGATGAAGAGGTCCTGCGAGGATCCGAAACATTGCTCTTGCAATAACTAGATCGTTTAGTACAGCTTTGGACCCACATTGGAGATCTACGGTGTGCTGGTGACATTCTTCTTCCCTTGTGTAGATGTGACATTTGTTTTATTAGTGTAGCCCTACTTTTTTTTCTTTTGGGGGGGGAGTCATATGTGATCACCCACTCCTGTCAGTTTGCATCCACTTTTTGTCTATGGCACCTTGGTAAATCAAGAAATCTGAGCCTCTGCATATGTGGGAGCATTTCATGAAATCTCCCTAGTACATTTCCTCCACTCAGAAGGACCTTGGACTTTGCAAATTGGGCCCCCTTCTAGAACACCTTGCTACCAGGCAGTTTACTGGCTTTTACTGACAAATCTTGCAGTAATGCAGGGCCAGTTCTTAAGTATTTTGTAATTGATTTAGAACTAGATCTGAAGGGATGATATCTAGGTCTAAAGGTGTAATATCAAAAAATTTATTTATGGCTCTTATAGGTGAACCAGCCCATCCCTACCTGGGATATATTGCTGTGTCGATATCCTGAAACCTTAACCATCTCCCCACAGGTGTATTGAGCAAACAATCCCTTAAAACCTAAAGTGGCTGAAGTCTAATTGTTCAGTTGGTGTGTTTGAGTGTTATGGAGCAGTGGGAGAACACTTCATATACCTACAGCTGCTGCAGCGGTAGTGAGTTTAACTGTTTGTGTGAATGCAGTGTGTATGAATAATGGGTACTCCATAATGGGGTAGTGGCAACAAAATCATAGAAAGTGCAAGCTATATACACGTCTGACTCCTGCACTGTGTAATTTACATGCACCTACTCCTGATCTCTCTGTATTACCCACTTTTGACCCCTGTGCATTATCCACTCTTGATCCCTATGCATGACCCAATCCTGACCCCTATGTATTACCAACTTATCGCCCCTGTGCATGACCCACTACTGACCCCGAGAATTTGTTCATTACCTATTTCTCACCCATGTAATCTGTGTTTTACTCAATCCTGACCTCTGAAATTGGTGTATTATTCAGTTCTAACCTGTGCAATCTGTGCACTGGCCACTCCCAACCCATTTGCATGACCCATTTCTGACCCCTGTCCCCTGTAGTCTGTGTTAGCCACTCCTGAACCCTGAAATCTGTGTGTTACTCCCTCCTGACCCCTGCAATCTGTGCGTTACCTACTCCTGACCCCCTGTGCATTACTCACTCCTGACCCATGCGTATTGCCCATACTTTACCCTCGCAATCCATGTGTTACTCCTGACTCCTGCAATATGACCGTTACCTACTCCTAACCCCTGTGCATTACCAACTCCTCACCTCTGTGCATTAACCATTCCTGACCCCTTCAATCTGAGTGTCAGCAACTCCTGAACCCCAAAATCAATGCGTTACTCACTCCTGATCTCTTCAATCTGTACGTTACCCACCTCTTAAACCTGTAATGTGTGTTACTCGCTCCTAACCCCTGCAAACTGTATGTTACACACTCCTGACCCCTGTGCTTTACCATATTTTCATCCCTGTGCATTACCTACTACTGATCCCTGCAATCTGTGCGTTATCAACTCCTTACCCCAGTGCATTACACATTCCTAACCCTTCAGTCTGTGTCTTACCCACTCCTGACCCATGCAATCTGAGCGTTATTCACTTCTGAACCCCCTCCCCCCCCCCCCCCCCCCCAAGATCCACGTATGACGCCTGTGCATTACCAACTGCTCACCTATGTGCATCACCTATTCCTGACCTCTGCAGTTTTTGTATAACCAACTCCTGAACCCCATGATCTGTGCATTACCCATTCCCGATATCTGCAAACTATGTGTTACCTACTCAGTACCCCTGCATCTGTGTTTTACCTACTCCTGCCCCATGCATTTTGTAATTTACACACATCTGACCCCTGTAATCTGTGGGTTACCCACGCCTCCTGACCCCTGCACTATTTGCAATAGTGTCATGACATCCGCAGTCTGTATTTTACATATTTCTGACTCATGCACTTGGTGTGTAGGGTTCAGGTTTTAAGCTCCTACTGCTGCTAGCAACATTTTGCAACACCCACAATTTGCCACGGTGCACAGGACTGGACTCTGAGGCAATTGGAGATATAGGTGCTACTAGGGGTATCCTACATTGATTGTGTAGATTGTGAGACTTGAAATATGAACAAAGCACATATCTGTCTCATTACTGTACTATCAGCATGGGTCACTTCTGACAGAGTTTTCTGACACAATAGATAAAAAGGTGATGGGGGAGAGGGGGAGCTCCAGCACTCAGCCTTTGATTCATATCCTCAGCTCTGCATCGCTTCTGTGTGCTGTGAGGAGGGAGGTGGGTTCCTTCCCTACAATCAGCTCTAAGAGATCTTGTACACTGTATAACTTCAGCTTTCTGCCCCCTACTTATTTGGTCTGGGAAAAAAAATCTTTCTTATCGCTGAGGTTTATACGGCTGTGCAGTACAAAGGGCTACAGGTAAACAGATTCATCTTATGTTGAAGGATTTGTTTCATCTCCATCACTTGTGGCTAGCCACTTCACTGGGTATATATAGGAGTTTACAGCCACTTTAGATGATGATGGGTTAAGATGTATTTTGGGGACTTTGAAAAGTCTGCAATACTGCTTGAAGGACTCAGAAATGCTGTTGAACGGGTAAATTTTTACTGGTGGTGAGATATGCTTCTATAGGTTTTATACATAGAAATATACTCATCACATGTATCCTGCCTTTTGTTTTTGCCTCTGGCTGGTCTGGCGCTGTTCACAATTAACACAAGGAGACAGATAAAGGTGGAGAACACACAACAGAAAGGTTCCACCACCATGCACTTTTAGGACTATGTAAAATCGAGGGAACTTCTGCAAGTATGACCCCAGATATGAAGACAATCAGGTGCAAACATTAGGGGGCAGGGGAGAGCATTTCGGCATCTTTACCTTGGGCAACGGGTGACCTTGTCCTAACACTGATTATATGTATTTATATCCTGCAATTATGAATGGCATTAAATGAAAAAATGTAATTGTCTTTGAATAGTTCAAACTACCTGGCAGACAAAAATGGGACCATCTGTTCCTTACTGAGCCATGTATTAGCTTGTATTTCCTATTTTAAGCTGCGTCTTCTACCCATCCTCTCATTCTGCAAGCATGTAATAAAGCGGAATTCAGCAATCCGGAATGGAATGGAATGGCACAGCAAAGCTACTAAGAAGACACATGATTTTCAGCTTTTTTTGGATGACCTCCGAGGATTACTCCTGTATTTGATCATTGTGCCAATCATATCACAAACGTGCTTAACACAAGACATCCTCATAGGTGCTTCACTTTAAAGAGCAATCCACTGAACTGGAAATGAACCAGTGATACTTTTACAAAAGGTATGGTGGAGATATGAGCACAATCTGTAAGAAGGGTAAAGTGATCAATTTCACACAAGATTTATTGAAGGTGTTCAAGTGGAAGAATGTAAAAAAACACAGTCTGAAAGCACAGTAAAGTGAAGAGAGTAAAGAGGGTTATGGAAAATGTTTTGCAGTAGCTTAAAGAAAAATATAAATTTTTAACTTGCAATCAATTTAAAGCAAACCAGTTTTTTTTAACCAATATAAAGATTACTTTTACAGGAGGCACCATGAGCTGTCTTTACCAGCAACATCACACTTCTCCAGTCAAGTGCCAAGAAATATCCAGTACTTCTGTATATGGGGAGTGGTATGTGAAACTCGCCCCATCACAATGCTGTACCCACTGCCTGAGCAGCCAATCACCAGGCCTATGTGCTATGACATGGGGATTGGAAATGAGTGGCTTGCAGAGCCTTGCGCAGGACTTGTGTAGAAACTTCTGGATGATCTAGTAGTAAGTCAGGGTGATGGAAGAGCTCAGGATATTCTAATAATTTATTTTCTTTTTCCATCATGTTTTCACATGAAACCCTCTGTGCCATGCAGCCCTCCAGTAGATAGCTACAAACGAATGATGGTACTGCCCTAATCAGACCTCAAAACTATGATCAGAAAGTACTCAGCAACATGGTACTTTATTCCATAAAGGAGAGGATTGTACCAAAAAAATTAATGATAAATCTTCTTTAAATGTTACCCTTAATACGTCTAACTTTCTTTCACTTCCCAAAACCCTCTGCTTGCCATCGTGGAGGAAAGATAAATACCTGGTATACCTATATACAGGAGACTGTCACTCTTGCGATGCAAGAGTGCTGGAGAGGGCAAACACTGGGTACTATTGCTGACACATGTGGCTCAAGAGAGAGTCTATACCCTGTGTGAGCTCAGACCAGAGAGACTTATGAAGGGCTTATTATCCTACTCCTGCAAGTAAACAGAGCATGGAAGCAGCAAAAGAAGTATAAGCCAGCACTAACAACTTTGAGGCTCCTTTTCGTTGATTGAACCTTTGAGCCCCAGTATGGGGACAAGGCCTGAAAAGGCACCCACCATGTTAAGGGAAAGTGGCCTAGCATGATTTAGAAAGGGAGGGGTGCTCACACTTCCCCCTCTTCCTTTCTCATCAAGCTAGGTTGAATGCTGAGGTTAAGGAATGTTAGGGGGACCTCGTTCTTTTTTTCTTGTCGAAGAGGATCCCCCTTAAAATGCATACCAGACATGAACAGTCTAGTATGGATTTCCTCGGAGACCTGAACACATTCCATAAACCAAATATAACCAAGGCAAGATTCGGTATTCACCCTATTTACTTTGATCAAACGTATCCAAGGGTGCTATGGATTACAGGTAACATGGGACTTTTGATGTGGATATTCTCTCAAAGAACTACATATAAATTAAAAAGAGTTAACTTTATTTCCATCTACAAGAGTCATATGGTCCTAAGGTTTGTTAAAAAAAAAAAAAAAAGGTAAAAAATGGGGCATAAATATAAAATATAAATATTTAAAATAATCACAGAAATATATAACATAAAACAAAAAAAAAATCACTGCTCCTGGCCATATGAGACTGGGGAAGCCACCGCTGCCACATCTCCTCCCCACCGTGCTCCACTCAACCGTGCCCCTGCCCCGCATAGCCCTGAGCCCCGCTCCATCCGATGGAGGCGCCCACCAACGCCTAGCCCATTCTGGACATCGGCCTGCACCACCTCCTGACGCCGGCCTACACCATCTCCTGACGCCAGGCCTTCAGCACCCCTGACACCAGGCCCTCAGCACCCCCTGACACCGGGTCCTCTGCACCTCCTGCCACTGGGTCCACTGAGCCTCCTGACGCCAGGTCCTCAGCTACTCCTGACGCCGGGCCCTCAACACCTCCCGAAGCTGTGCACTCAACGCCTCCCGACGCCGGGCCTCCAGCAACCCTGACGCCGGGCCTACAACACCTCCAATCATCGCATCCCACGGCTTGTCCAGCCGCCACACCACTGTGCCCACCGACGCCGTGCCACAACACCCGCGGACACTGGCCTACAGCACCCACAGACTGCAACCAGCCAGCTGCGGCCCCAGCCGCCCACCACTCCCACTCCCCTCGTACGATTGGACACTGATGAACTCCTACATGGCATAACGGACTCTCCCCATCCTCACGTCCTGACTGAAACCTCCTTCCTCTCCGACCCGACCAGCATTCTGCCCACCCTAGCATGCCACCTGCACTCCTCCTCCTTGTTCTCCTCTCCTCCATCCCCAAACTTGCCTCCCTCTACCCCCCTACTCCCCCAAAACAGCTCTACATCGCACCCTCACTTCTTCATTCCCCCCTCTACGGCTCTCACCACCTCCTCCTGATACTCCACTCCCCCGCCGACCCACATGCCACCACCAACAGACCCACGCGCTCCTGCACCTCCCGTTCCCATGCCACCTTCCTCACCCTCCTCCTTCTCCTAACCGCCGGTGACATCTCCCCGAACCCTGGCCCCCATCTCCCCACTCCCCCTCCTGGCACCCCCCCTACTCACGCCAACCACCGCAACCCCCTCAATCTCATATCTGTCCCCCTCCTCCCCACATCCACACCTCCCCTCTCGGTTGCACTCCTGAACGCCCGTTCGGTTTGCAACAAGCTCACCGTCATCCACGACTTCTTTGTCTCCCACTCCCTCAACCTCCTAGCGGTCACTGAAACCTGGATCCAAGCCACTGACTTCACCTCCCCTGCTGCCCTCTCCTATGGAGGCCTCATCTGGACCCATTCACCCAGACCGAGCGGGCGCAGAGGCGGAGGGGTCGGAATGCTCCTACCACCGCTGAGCATCTTCCAGGTCCTCCCTATCCTTCTCCTCCTTCAAGGCCCACTGCATCTGGCTCTTCTCTCCCACCCCCTAAGGATTGCGGTAATCTATCAGCCTCCTGGTTCCGCATCCCCCTTCCTAGACGACTTTGCCGCCTGGCTTCCCTTCTTCCTCTTCTCCGAGCTACTGACCATCATCCTAGGTGACTTCAATATCCCGATCAATGCCAACAGCCCGGCTACTTCCCAACTCCTCCTTCTAACCTCCTCCTTCGCGCTCTCACAGCACACTCAGTCCTCCACCCACTCCAATGGAAACACCCTGGACCTCGTTTTCTCCCACCTCTGCACCCCCCACGACTTCACTAACACCCCTTTCCCCCTCTCTGACCACCACCTCCTCACATTCTCCATCTCCCCCTCCCTCAACTCCCCCCCCCGAAGCATCTAACCATCACCCGCAACCTCCGCAATCTGAACCCGACCCATCTCCACCCGGCAGCTGACCGTCTGTATGACAGTATCCTCCCTCTGTCATGCCCTGACCTGGCCACTACTGCATACAATGACTCACTGTCAGCTGCCCTTGACTCCCTGGCACCCCTAACCACATGTAGCATTAGACCCTGACCGCTCCAACCCTGGCAAAACAACCACACAAAATGCCTCCAACGACGCAGTCGCGCGCTGGAGCGCTTATGGCGCAAAACCAGATCCCCTCGTGCGGTCTCCCTCTATAAAGCTGTCTACCTTGCCTACACCACCTCCCTCCACACCGCCAAGCAAGCCTATTTCATAACCCTTATCAACACCCTCTCCACCTGTCCTCGCCGGCTCTTCTCCACTTTCAAATCCCTGCTCTCTCCCCTCCCAGCACCTCACTCACCGCCCACGGGATTGCCAATCACTTCCAAAACAAGATTGACTCAATCCGTAAGGACATTGTCAACTCGCAATCCACCTCTCCACCCAGCCTCCCGCCCTCCTTCAACCCCTCAACCCTCCCCTCCCCCAACCTCATAGCCGCACTACCCCCAACTATACCTAATGCCCCGCACACCATCACCTACCCAACACTCCGCTCCTTCAGCCCAACTACCCCTGAGGAGGTCTCTAACGTCTTCACAGAAGTCCGCCTCACCACCTGCCCCCTGGACCCTATCCCCTCACAGCTCCTCCAGTCACCCCCCCTCCATCATTCGCTGCCTCACCCACATCTTCAATCTCTCCCTCTCCACCGGCACCTTCCCCTCCCCTCTAAAGCACGCACACATCACCCCCATACTCAAAAAACCCTCCCTTGACCCCACTAACCTTAACAGCCTTAGACCCATCTCCCTGCTGCCTTTCACTTCCAAGCTCCTTGAGCGCCTGGGCTATAATCGCCTAAGCGCCCACCTCACTGATAACAACCTCCTTGACCCCCTACAGTCTGGCTTCCATCCCCTGCACTCCACCAAAACCGCCCTACTGAAAATCACCAACGACCTGCTAACCGCCAAAGCCAATGGCCACTATTCTATCCTCCTGATCCTCGACCTCTCCGCGGCCTTCGACACTGTTGACCACCCTCTCCTCCTTGCCAAACTGCACTCCCTTGGCATCAGGGACGCTGCTCTCTCCTGGTTCTCCTCCTACCTTTCCCAACGCTCCTTCAGCGTCACCTACAACACTGCCACCTCCCCCTCCCTCCCCCTCTCTGTCGGGGTCCCCCAAGGCTCTGTCCTCGGGCCCCTCCTCTTCTCCATCTATACCTCCTCCCTTGGCAAACTTATTCACTCCCACGGCTTCAATTACCACCTCTATGCCGACGACACCCAAATTTACCTCTCCACCCCCCACCTCACCCCCTCACTCTCCGCCCGCATCGCCCACTTCCTAAACGACATATCAGACTGGATGTTGCTCCACTCCCTCAAACTTAACCTATCCAAAACCAAGCTCTTGGTCTTCCCCCCCGTGCCCCCCCCGCCATCTTCTCCATCACTACTAACAACGCCACCATCTCTCCCACCCCACACGCCAAAGTCCTGGGTGTCACCCTGGACTCCCACCTCTCCTTCCTACCCCACATCCAACTGCTATCTAGATCTTGCAGGCTTCACCTCCGCAACATCTCCAAGATACGCACATTCCTCACCCCAGACACCACCAAACAACTCGTACACTCCCTCATCATCTCATGCCTGGACTATTGCAATTCCCTTCTTACTGGCCTACCCAAATGAACGCTATCCCCACTCCAGTCGATCCTAAACTCAGCGGCTAGACTCATCCACCTCACCAACCGCTCGACATCTGCCTTCCCCCTCTGCCAATCCCTTCATTGGCTCCTGAATGCCCAACGTATCAAATTCAAACTGCTAACTCTGACCTACAAAGCCATTCACATCGCCGCTCCAAACTACATAACCGACCTGATACCCAAATACTACCCTACCCGTGCCCTCCGCTCCTCACAGGACCTCCTACTCTCTAGCTCCCTGGTCTCCTCCTCCCACGCCCAATTGCAGGACTTCTCTAGGACTTCCCCCATCCTCTGGAACTCCCTACCCCAATCCATCAGACTGTCACCTACCCTCCTCACCTTCAGGCGCACCTTGAAAACCCTCCTCTTCAGGGAAGCCTACCCCAACCTCACCTAACACCTGACCTCACCTAACAACTAACCTCCACTCCTCCCACCACTCCATCCCCCACAGCCATTTCCTCCTGTACCACCTTCCCCTCCCTCCTAGATTGTAAGCTCGAAAGAGCAGGGCCCTCGAACCCCTCGTGTATTGTATTTTTACTGTCTTGTCTCATGTTCTGTCCCCCTTGCTACTGTACAGCGCTGAGCATACCCTTTGGCGCTATATACTGTATAATAATAATAATAATATGAGTGAATTAAAAAGAAATCATACATTTTTATTTCACTGTTACATGTTGCCCAAAGTAGTGTTTGAAGTCCAGCCTGTGTGGCAATCATAGCTCCTTCCATAGATACAGTTGAGAAGTGAGTGCAGCCACAAAGTATGTTATCCACAGAATTACCAGGGGGAAAAAAACAAGGAAAAAAAGCCTAAAAAAGAAAACTAATGCAGCCACCATATTTATGGATTGGTAAGCTACATATTACCTTTTTGTTTTTGGGTTTAGATATGCCTTGACAAGGGTCAAGTGTCATTTTCAATATGATTTGTGTATGTATGTATTTATGTTTTTAATTATCTATTTATAGATTTTATATAGTATTTACTATTTATTATTTTATTGGTGGAACTTACCATGGGCGAGTGCTACCTGGGGTCAAGCCTGCCTGCTGCATATCGTCTGTTACAGAAGCCCAACGTATTACTGGATAGCCCACAAATTTTTCCTCAAACATCACTGTTGTTTTGTTCCAGCACTTCCAGATTGAATACATGATAATCATGGAGGGCGCCACTTATTCCTGAACTGCAGCACTACTTACAGATCATGTTATATTTTACACTTAATGCTCAAGGCTGTTCATTCAGCTTACACAAAGCCAAATGAGCCTCAATTAAATCAAATGTCAACAACATACAGTACATATACACATTACAAGGACTTCTTGTTTATAAGCCTTCCGACCCACATCTTCCTAATCTTGTGTTACAAGTGAGTTTACATTGTTTTCTTTTCCCAAGTTCCATTAATCTGTAGGTTGTGGCCCTCTTATTCACTGTAGAGTTGTTTTTCCTGATTCTATTGACTAGAGCCATATTTCTACCTCTTATAGCTCAAATGTTTCAAGGTTAGGGCATGTTCTAGTCATTACCAGTAATGAAGCTGTGATAGAATGTTTTGTTCTAAGGATACCATGACAAAAATGACCGGAAATTAAAGAATCAAGAATATACAGCAGTGTTCATAGCAACCATACTGCATGCACAAAGCAAAAAGTAGTTCAAGGTCTAAATAAATTGATGTTCTATTTCTTTAAATGATTCCTTTGTTGGCCTGTTTAAAGGGGGGGGGGGTCTTTAAAGGGAGATTGTTGCCATCAGTTGTTCAGTATTTGTAATTGCCTTTATATTTAATTACTGAAAGAAGCAAGCAATCAAACTACAGAGCCGGTCTACCCTCAGACCCCAACCCCAGTATTACCAGTAATAGAAATTAAGGCATAAAGGCATTAGTTTGTATGGAAACAAACCACAGGTAATGCACCTATACTAAACATCTGAATGACACTAGGACAAGCAAATACAATAGTTCAAACAAAATAATATGCTTTATTTTACTTCCCCAGCACTTTTCTTCCCTATAAGTGATCTGTAGTCTTTTAATGTTATTTAGATATTTAAAATAAACCAAATAGCGTATTTTTAGCTCCATAAGACACACCTAGATTTTAGAGGTGGAAAACACAAAAAAATATATTCTGAACCAATGGACTGCAGACATAATACAGGTGATGACCAGAGACTGCAAACATAGTACAGGAGATGACCAGGGACTGCGGATACAGTACAGGAGATGACCAGAGACTGTGGACACAGTACAGGAGATGACCAGAGACTGCTGATATACTAAAGGAGATGACCAGAGACTGCTGATATACTACAGGAGATGACCAGAGACTGTGGACATAGTACAGGAGATGACCAGAGACTGCAGACACAGTACAGAAGATGACCAGAGACTGCGGATATGCTACAAGAGATGACCAGAGACTGTGGTCATAGTACAGGAGATGACCAGAGACTGTGGTCATAGTACAGGAGATGACCAGAGACTGTGAACATAGTACAGGAGATGACCAGAGACTGCGAACATAGTACAGGAGATGACCAGAGACTGCGGACATAGTACAGGAGATGACCAGAGACTGCGACATAGTACAGAAGACCAGAGACTGCGGACATAGTACAGTTGACCAGAGACTGCGGACCTTTGAGGAGCAGAGGAGGGAGCCTGTACCCGAATTTGACAGGTACCCGCTCCCACTTCTGTGGAGTTGTCCTTCCCCCCTCCATCCCCATAATCTTCTGGGACATGTGACAGGTCCCAGAAGATTACAGGGCCACTTCTCGTGCATTTGCAGTGGGTACCCGGCTGTAAAGCCGCAAGGTGTCACAGCCAGTTGCCCATGCCGGCGCCAGGGAGAGAAGACTGAGGACATCGCTGGACAGAGGAACAGGTAGGACTGCTGGAGGTCTGCAGAGAAGAGCCGAGCGGCCGGCCTGGTATTCTAACACGGGGGGAATATCGGGCCAGCCGCTCCATATTCACTCCATAAAACGCACAGACATTTTCCCCCATTTTTTTGGGGGAAAAAAGTGAGTCTTATGGAGCAAAAAATACGGTATATGTATATAATATATTTTGTATTTAAATATTAAATATATTGTATGTTTTACACTAAAAGCTCAAAGCTGCAGCTTACTTAAAACCAAAAAGGCCTCAATTAAAATAAATGCCAATAACATACTGTACATACAGTACACACATCAATACAAGGACATCTTATTTATAAGCCTTCCAGCCATCGTCTTCAGTACTATAATGCACTAAATGTCTAATTTGTGTGATCACAAGGCAAACTCCAACAATGCTTCTTGTAGCTAGAGACCATGCAATATGGCTATTTCCTAGGCTTTCGGTCACATGAAAGGCAAGACAAACTATTTAACTTGAAACATTATTTTTGTGATATGGTAATGCGCCATTTGTGCTACTGAGGCATATGATTTTAAATTTAAAAACTTAAAATTGTAATATATTACAGCTTACCAGGCCTTTAGATGCTGTGTGTGCATTAATATACCTGTTGATATTGCCAGAAATGAAGTGTCCTTCCAGTGACCTTAAAATTTGTACTGATATAAATTTGCAATCTGCTCTTCCTAAGCTCCCTCTGAAAATACTAATTGCTTAGATGTCTCTCTCTTTGCATTCTTGGTCCTGGTCAGAAAGTAATTAGGCCATCAGTATGATAACCAGTTATCTAGCATTTTTAGAAGGAAAAGGCATATTTCCCTCCGCACAGTATAGTATAGTGGTCTTGTATATTTGTTTTCCTTATAGCCATGGCTAATAAAATATTTTTTCAAATATGAAAATTCATATTCATATGGTGTAATCTCGATAAAACCATAAGGTGAAGCTTTTAATATTTGTTTGATGTTCTTACCTCCTGCTGTAAGAAGCATGTTTATGCAGTTAAACAGCTCAGGCTGAAGTTTTCACACACAATGAGTCAGAGCAGTGGCTTATCCCGGTGGCCCATCCCTTATTAGACAGCTCTGTCAGAGTTTTCAATGAGTTAGACCAGTGCTCTGGGAATCCTTTGTCATCCACTTTTAAAAAATCGAATACAAAAAATCTAAAAGCATTATAGTTTATTACATTTGCGCATTGATTACAGGTAGAGTGCATCTTGACCTGTTCTTACAGCACTACTTCATCTCTTAGAGAAATTTGATATTAAAATGAATCACAACAAAATCTTATTTTACAATGTACGACTGCAACAGAGTACCCATTTACTCACCATTGTCAGATGCAGGCACAAGCCGCTTAAACTCTATTTCCCTAAACTAATTGTGGTTCCAGACATGCTTAGAGAAGATAAGTATTTCAGCTTCCCTCCCTACACCCTGGACTCCTACCTTGCTGTGTTTTGAACTGTTTTACTGAATTAATGGTTTTCAGCTAGACTGTCTGTTATTATAGAGTCTTATAGAGACTATGCTATGCAGCCACGTTACCTTGATTGAGACACAGAGGGGGAGATTTACTAAAACTGGAGTACTGAGAATCTGGTGCAGCTGTGTATGGTAGCCAATCAGATTCTAACTTCAGCTTGTTCATTTGGGCTTTGAAAATAAAACCTGGAAGCGGATTGGTTTCTATGCAGAGCTGCTCTAGATTTTGCACCATGCAGTTTTAGTAAATAACCCCCAAATTCATTGCTGTGAAGAATCCGTGTTTGTACATAATCTGTTTTGTACTTAGGGATGAGTGAATGTGCCTGGGTTTAATTCACTGGTAATTCAATGAACTCGTAAATTTTGGAAGTTGCGGACGTTAACCTGAACCTCATTGAAATCATTGCGGGAGCCAATCTTGTAAATTAATTCTGGGCAAGTGTTTGTCAAACAAAGGACATGAGTAGCTGGGCACTGCCATTGGGTGACATTTACTAATGAAAGGGAAATTTAAAAATACAGTTCACTTGGGAAAGGGCCTTTGTTTTTATGCAACTTTGAAAAACACCATTGCTTTGTAATAAATGCTTGGGAGATGCCTTTAAGCTGTATGCAGTGTTTGGAAACAGTACAACTCTCATGGACAAAGTTGCTGAAGGAGCTGACTCCACCAGCTGGAAAGGGAACAGCAGTAAAATCAGCAATTTTTCCAAGCCATTGAGATACTGGGCATGGGGGTGATTATGTGACAATTTTTTTCCACTCCAGTAGCTGAGGAACAGACACCAGCCCAGTCAAGGATGCTGCTGGAAAAAGTAGGCTGAGGTTAAGAGACATATGGCAAGGTGCAAACCTATACTTGGCTCTACTCTGAATGTACCCATGCTGACTCCCTTCCCCATTTGTTGTACTGTAAAGTAAGCCTTTCAAATCCTTTGTCATACCTCCAGATTTTGTAACAGATGTAGACAGAAATTCTCCTGGAGAGGAGGGAGAGGTGCAAAAGGAGGAGGAGAGTCGGTATTTTACTGCCAACCATTATCATTCATGTGCTGCTCCCACCGTGCTTTGTGCTGAAAAATCATGTGTCTACAACCCTTTGAACACTAAACCCCAAACCTATACAATGTGATTTTTTTTATAACATATCAGAACCTAAGAAATAGTTGGTCAGTGACTAAACAGCAACTGAAGTTGTTACCAATATACACAAAGAGGTCCTATTTGCTGTGAATACAGAGGTGAGTACACAATAATCTGAAACCCTAACACACTGCAATTCACAGATATGCATAATGATATAAAAAGGTGATTTGACTATGTAGCACACCACAATGCAATTCACAATAATAATGTAGCCCAATACAGCACTTTATTGTACTGTATATTCTGTATCACAGATTAGCAGCAATGTAAAACAGAAACTATTTTTCTCTGCAAACACTGCCAGCTGTCCCTATCTACTGCAAGTTATTGCACACACGACAAAAGGATAGGAGCCCTTACTTTTATAGGGAGGGGCTGGCACATATGAAACCCCCTGCTCATTATTGGCCTTTCTACGCCACCTGACCATAGTTCAAAGGATAAGAAGGGCAGAAATAGTAATTTGTTGCTATGGTAGCAAACAATCACACTAGTTCACAGTTTTCCTGAATGTCTAGAGTTTGGGTAAAACTCATGATATGCCGTAACCTTAAAAAGGGATAGTTCACCAAAAAAATGCCTATGCAGGTAAGGAGGCATCTCTGACTAAAGTTGAATAATGTCCTTGCTATAGGTGTAGGCCATTTACATACCTCACAAAGCCTGGCTGAAATACTCCCAGGATGTTGCCAGGACATTGCCTAGTCATTGAGGCCTAGTCATTACTGCTTACTCCCACCAACACGGAAGCGAGCTTGTTCTCTGATTCAGATCCCCTCACATGCTCTCTCTCTCCCCTGATACAGTCCTCAGCATCTGAGAGCTCTCTCCTTTGATGGAGGAGGTGAGTAGTAACATGTAGGCCTCACTTATTAACGTCCTTAGAGTATTCCAGTCAGGCTTCATGAAGTACGTAAATGGCCTACACCTATAGCAAGGGCATTATTCAGCTTTAGTCAGTGCTTCCCAGTTTGTTTTTATCTATAGGACCCTTACTTGCATAGGCAGTTCTTTGGTGAAAGTGAACTGTCCCTTTCAGCTCATCCATATTTGCATTGTTCTGCAGTGTATGCATGCCCTTTGCCATCCTGAAACTATTTTGCATTATTGATTCTAAGTTTACACCCATTTAGTACTCTGCAAGTTATAGTGTGAAGCAAGAAACAAAGCTGAATCCAGCCAGGGGTAATATTGCATCATTAACAAGGTATTCCCTTACCTTGTTCATAAACACTTTGTATTTTATTTTAAAAGTTCTTTCTTCTCCTTTTTGTGTCCCCCAAACATACCCCATAGCTGCTGTTTCTTTGCCTTGTCCTGTTTGTATGACCAGATGCTGCTGTTTCAACCATATGGAGAAATGGGTCCCAGTCACATAATCTCCCCCATTAGATTTTAAAATTAGGCATTGACGTAGTTATGTCACGCTTCTTTTTGTGAGCAGGTCCCATGTCTACCCATTGACAGCTATTGATTGGCTAGATATGTACGCAGTTACCTGTATTACTGGAACAACCCAAAGCAAGCTACCTGCTCACCCAGCACATCATTAATTCCCATGGAATCATAATTTATAGTAACTCCTTGGAAACATGTTGGAAGTGACGTGTGCTGCCTGATTTGACCCTCTCCTCTCGATGCCCAAGCACACAAAACTTTACAGAGACAAGTGATGATGTCACAAGATAGAAACAAGTTCATACGGCAAAACGTAAACCATTATTTTGGAAAGTTACAGTTGCAAGAAAAAGTATGTGAACCCCTTGGGATTATGTGGAGTTTTGCATGAATTGGGCATAAAATGTGCTCTGAACGTCATCTAAGTCACAACAATAGAAGAACACAGTCTGCTGAACATAATACTACACAAACATTAGATGTTGCCATGGTTTAATTGCACATAACATGTAAACATTCACAGTGCAGGGAGGAAAAAGTATGTGAACCTTTGGACTTAATAACTGGTTGACCCTCCTTTGGCAGCAATAACCTCAACCAAACGTTTCCTGTAGTTGCAGATCAGACCTGCACAACGATCTAGAGTAATTTTGGACCACTCCTCTTCACAAAACTGTTTCAGTGTAGCAATATTCTTGGGATGTCTGGTGTGAATCGCTCTCTTAAGGTCATGCCACAGCATTTCAATCGGGTTGAGGTCAGGACTCTGACTGGGCCACTCCAGAAGGCGTATTCTGTGCTGTTGCAGCCATTGTTCTGTTGAATTACTTGTATGCTTTGGGTCATTGTCCTGTTGCATCACCCATCCTCTGCGGAGCTTCAGTTGGTGGACAGATGATCGTACGTTTTCCTGAAAAATGTCTTGATAAACTCTGGAATTCATTTTCCCATCAATGACAACAATCTGTCCAGGCCCTGAGGCAGCAAAGCAGCCCCAAACCATGATGCTCCCTCCGCCATGTTTTACAGTGGGGATGAGGTTTTGATTTTGGTGTGCTGTGCCTTTTTTTCTCCACACATAGTGTTGTGTGTTCTTCCCAAACAACTCAATCTTGGTTTCATCTGTCCACAGTATATTTTGCCAGTAGTGCTGTGGAACATCCAGGTGCTCTTTTGCAAACTTCAAACGTGCTGCAATATTCTTTTTGGACAGCAATGGCTTCCTCCGTGGTGTCCTCCCATGTACTCCATTCTTGTTTAATGTTTTCCTTATTGTAGATGTGTTAACAAAAATGTTAGCATGTGCCAGAGATTTCTGTAGGTCTTTAGCTGACACTCTGGGATTCTTCTTAACCTCATGCAGCATTCTGCGCTGTGCTCTTGCAGTCATTTTTACAGGACGACCACGTCTAGGGAGAGTAGCAACAGTGCTAAACTTTCTCCATTTGTAGACAGTCTGTCTTACCGTGGACACATGAACATCAAGGCTTTTGGAGATACTTTTGTAACCCTTTCCAGCTTCATGCAAGTCAACAATTCTTTTTCGTAGGTCTTCTGAGAGCTCTTTCTGCGAGGCATGGTTCACATCAGACAGTGCTTCTTGAAACCAGTAAACCCAAAACAGGTGTGTGTTTTTTAAGGGCAGGACAGCTGTCAGCAACACATCCAATATCACCACACTGATTGGAGTCAAGGTTGGCTCACTCCTGGCTCCAATTAGCTCTGGGGGAAGTCATTAAGCTAGGGACTCACATACTTTTTCCTCCCTGCACTGTGAATGTTTACATGTTATGTGCAATTAAACCATGGCAACATCTAATGTTTGTGTAGTATTATGTTCAGCAGACTGTGTTCTTCTAATGTTGTGACTTAGATGACGTTCAGAGCACATTTTATGCCCAATTCATGCAAAACTCCACGTAATCCCAAGGGGTTCACATACTTTTTCTTGCAACTGTATAACCATTTATTTTGACCTTAGGCAAAGGGAGCTAAGGTTTGATAGTGGTCATGATCCTGAAGGAGGAGTAGGGTCAAAGCTCTTTTGGCCCTACTTCTCCTATGAGTCACAGGAATGTACTGTATTTTGTTCTGAACTCCTATGACCTGTTTTCAGCCAACAGCAGGCTAAGCCCACTGTCGGCTGATGTCACAGAGCTCTAGAAAGATCCCAACTATAATGTCATACTGCTGATTGGCAGATGGCTCAGCATCTCAGCATGCCACTGAGAGCCTGAGCTAGCCACCACTCCAGCGAGCACTGGAGGGGTACAGCAGAGAGCCTTAGAATGACAGGTACTACCAGGGGCGGACTGACAACTCATGGGGCCCCCGGGCAATAGGGGATCATGGGGCCCCTGTGTCCTTGCCCAAACTCAAAAGAGCCTATGAAAAAGGTACCAGGGGCATCTCATGGGGCCCCCTACTGACCCCAGGCCCTCGGGCAGTGCCCGAGTTTCCAAATGGTCAGTCCACCCCTGGGTACTACCCTCTGCTCACTGAGGACTGAGAACCAAGTGATCAGAGTTGTTTGAGGTCTTTGAAGTGGCAGGGGACAGATGCAGCTTCCACCTAGGTGAAGTTGACTTTTTCTTTATAATCTCAAACTTCTCTACTTCTCAAGGACCTACCCTGAAGGATTTAAAAAATGTTAAAACAAAAATGCTTTTTTTCACAACTAATTTTCCTCTGTACTGGCTTTCCATAATAACCAATGCAATCACATAGTTTGTATGAAAGGTTTGGTGCTGTATACTGTTTTAGTGATTAAAAAAATACATATATATTAGAAGTCTATACATCAGACAAATACAGTGACTACTAAAGAAGAGAGTGAGGCAGATGGATTTGGTTCCAATATAAAAACAGTTGGGAACGTTATTTTTGTTTGTGGAATTCTTTGTGTACAAGTGGAGTAAATTGTCATTAGTGTAGATATCCCTACACTCAAATAAGTATAGGCTTGCATTTCCCTATGGAAATATACAAAAGTTAAAGTGGTACTAAACTCATACAAAAATGTGGCTGCATTCGTTTTGTTGTTTAGACTTTTTTTTCACCTGGTGATCTGGCTGTGATACACTTCATGTGCAGAGAAGGTAGTCCTAGACTTTCAGGTTTAGATGGACTTCACTAACAAATTAAAGCTGAACTCCAGCTAACACTTTGTAACCTCTTGGCGCTCGTGCCTCCTGGCCCTTTAAGAGTTTCAGAAGCCGGGGGCAGGGTTTTAGGGTCATGTGACTGCCGTGATTCGCAGTCACATGATTGGAAAAGGTCCCGATCCAAAGGGGAGATCGGGACCTTTCCGGGAGTCATGAACATATGTGCTGGGAGTGCGCAGGGCATGCACTCTCAGCACGTGTGTATTTTCTAATTGCACACAAATATGCGGCCACTCGGCGTCAAGGCCCAGACGCTGAGAGGCCGCATATTTGCGTGCGATCGGCGTCAAGGGGTTAAGCAGTTACAGCAACAGTTTTTTTTTTCCATTCTGGGTTAAAGGTTTTACATACATGAGTAAAAGCTGACCATTGTAAGCGCACCATTCAGTGTTAAATGATTTGTCTCAACCCTCCACTTTTTCTTGTCAACTTGGTCTGTTAAAGGAAGACGAAATATTACAGACTTACTGGCCAGATCACCAAGTGAAAATAAAAGAAGAAACAAAAATTAAAAAAAGGAAATCAATGTAGCCATACCACCTAATAATTATTAAGCTGCACTATATTACATTTTTGCTTTTGGGTTTAGCACTGCTTTATTAATCCCCCATTGGGTGAACGGAGCATAATGTCATCAGGCAGGGAATGGCAGCCATATATAAAATTGTTAATTTCACTGTTTTCCAATATTACATAAATCAAAAAGATAGTCACATTATGAGCAACACATTACAATGGTGTTACTTGATTCATTAAAGCATATGGCATGCATGTAGCTGTGCTTATATGCCTGCAGTCTTTTTCCTAAATCCCAAAAAAAGACATACAAAAGCCCCAAAAATTGTTAGATTGCTGATGGTGACCTAATTATTATTAAAAGCCACCTTCCTCTTGTCCTAAATAATCAGGATCAGCGCAAGGTGTGTTATCTAACAACAGATTATGGAAAATTGTCTGTAAGGAAAAAGATGATAACACATTCCTAAGTATTCATAAGCAGGTCAACCTGTCTTTGACTGCCTTTCAAAGCACATTATCCTAATACATGGTATGGCTGATTTTAATTTGCTAAGATCAAAAAGAGTACAGACAAGAAGTGTCTTTAAATGGCATCATGTAATTGTAGTATGAATGAGAGCAGACATTCAATGAGCATGTGCAGCCAGTACATGCTCTTATATTTAAAGGGAGGCTGCATCTCTGCCTCCTGGCAGCAGCACATGAAAGCAGTTATCTGCAGCTGCACAGATAAACAATCTCCATCTCTGATTCAGAAAGAGCAGATCATTGTCAGAACTACCAAATAGTCAACAGACCCTGAAAATTAACTTAACCAAGGATGAATTCTTTGTCTGTTAGAAAGGGCATCACTTGCCCTTCTCAAGATGCTAACTGCACTAGGATTCTGGAGTCCCTGAACACCTGGAATAGTTCAGAAGTAAGCTCATACAAACTTGTGGAACTACCACCAGTCTTCACCACTATGGTAAGTTTTAGCCTACCTATGACATAATGTACAAATCTCTAGGACAAGGTTAGGAAGCTTTATCTTAGGTACATGAATGTAATATTCAGATCACACTGGACCCACCTGAAAATAACTGTCACTTAAAAAAATATAAAGAGCTATAACCTGATATATTTTCTTTATGAATTGAACCTCAGTCATGTTATCTCATGTAACTCTAACATATATTTATAGCAAAAGAAATGCATATAAAAAAACTTGTATGTGAATTTTCAACATTACAAATAACTAAATAATTTTAAATCAATTTTTGCTTATATTTTTATTGCCATTGTTTCTACTTTTATATGTGCGTGATTGGCTTGGTGCTTTTTTTTATTAGTGATACAAAGGATGGATATTTAAAAATGCCTACAGGTTAAAAAATGCCAATTTATGGGCACCATGTTTTGTGTTTTTTTTTATTACTTGTTTCTGATCGAAACTGCTTAATTTTAAATAGAGTATCTGTTTTGTCAAGTTCACTAATTTTAGAAATGTATCCCATTAGGCTTTATTTAATGATATAAAGACAATGAAAGTTGTGTGACTGCCCGAGGACCCCAGGCACTGCTTAAAATTAAATATTTCCTATTTAGTATACTGTTAAATTGTACTCTGGTCATATTACTTGTCTTGTAAAATAAGAAAACATTTTGTAGAAAAAAAAAAAAGAACACTTAGTAATAACTGTACGAGTATAAGAAAAAATGTAAAGAAAATATGTTCATGCTTTTAAGATAAAGTTAAATATGACTTTCCTTCTATTTCCATTTTTAAGCTATTTTAATACATAGATAAAGCATATCTTACAAACTACCAAGTGATATGTATTGCACATTAAACCATTCATTTTCCATTACACGTATATAGGTTAGGCAATTCCATGAAAAAAAAAAGTAGTTGTCATTTGTCTTGACGTCAAATGTGTGCATTGGAGGTTGAAACCTGTGAAGATCGATGCAGGTGCTAAGTGGTTTAAAAGAGCAAATTCAAGGGTAAAATAAGAGTGTGTGCGGGTTAAAGTGGAATAACAGGCAAACACACAATAAAAGGAATACCCAAGGAATAACACAGCTACTTTATATTACTGGATTTTTTTGTGTAAAGTATTTTTTGGAAAAGTTTCCAATCAAATTGTGGCCTACTGTAACTAGAAAGGTCTTCTACCGACATAAATTTCAGAACCATGCTGTTGGATGGAATGTCACTGAATACTCTGCGATCTTCAAATGCTACACCACTAAAGAGGTGACAGAACTTGTTTTCAATGGCAAGCATCCATTCCTTGACTGGCAGCAGTGACTTCTGAAAAGATGAGATAGAAGGGGTGAAGTACTGTATGTGCTGCTAATGGACATGGAGAGTCCACTCCTCAACTGGTTTTGTTGATGTACTTTTAGTGGTAGGCAAAGACCTGTAAGTGTATCCCAATGTTAACCAGATGTTGAAGGCTGTTAGCTGGGGTTAAGTATAAGAGGTGTACTCTCCAAGCGTTTAGGATTAGCGTAAGGCAACTTATACAGAGGCAACACTGTGATTGTGTGAGACACGTTTTACAGAGTGGGCCCTATTCTTGTGTAAGACACCTTATACAGAGGGGTACTATGCTTGTGTGAGACACGTTTTACAGAGTGGGCCCTATTCTTGTGTAAGACACCTTATACAGAGGGGTACTATGCTTGTGTGAGACACCTTATACAGAGGGGGGCCTTATGCTTGTGTGAGACACTTTATACAGAGGGACACTATGCTTGTGTGAGACATCTTATAAAGAGAGGGCTTTATTCTTATGTGAGACACTTTATACAGAGGGATATTATGGGGTTGATTTACTCAAGGTAAATAGACTGGGCACTTTACAAAGTTGCTGCAGAGCTTAATAATTGAGGTAAATCTTTACTGTGCAAAGAATACCTAATTACGTGCAAATATAAAAAGCAACATTTTTGCTTGCATATGACTGGATTATGAAAGTCATCAGATCATTTTTGCGTGCATATGCTTGGATGATGGAAGTCATAGGTGCTTCTGCTCATTTACTAAACTCTGGAGCAACTACTCTTGCAGAGTGCAACTGCCCAATTACAGTCCATTTTCCTTTTGTAAATTAACCCCTATGCTTGTGTGAGGCACCTTATATAGGGGGGCACTATACTTGTATGAGGTACTTTATACAGAGGGGACACTGTGCTTGTGAACTAAACAATTCATATAACATTTACAAAGTTTTAAAAAAGAGATAAGAAGCAGAAGGTTTCAAACCTTCTGTAGTGGGTCAGGTTGCAAGGTTAATGATACGAATGAACAGTTAATTTAAAGTTCAACAATGGGGAAAGGAAAATGCTCCCTTGCAGTAGATCTGCCTCCTTACTGCAAGGGTTTAATTCTTGTTTAAATCTAGGGGACCACAAAAAGCAGTGTTACTTTCCCAATCCTCCACTTCTGACTGTTCATGTCAGCCTCCAATCCCCTATGCTCCCATGGTAGAATGTCCTGGACTGATGTAGGGCTCATAGCTCTGCATTGGAAAGGAGGATGCCAAAGAATAATACACTGCAGGAGCATAGGGACACACCATATGCTGTTGGAGGATCGGCAAAAAAAACTGCTCTTCCTTTCCGCAGACCTAAACAAGCATTTAACTCTTGCAGTGTGGAGGCAGTTCACTGCAAGGGAGAATTTTTCTTTTTCCCACGGTTGGGCTTTAAAAAAGACTGCAGAGCTCACATAGGACTAACTCATAAAACACTTACAAATACATGGATAGTTGATTTTTGTTAATCTAAGTTTGCTATATATATATATATATATATATATATATATATATATATACATACATACATACACTGTATGTTCCAGCTTTAGTGTTCTCATAAATTAGAGTAGTATCAGTTTGTAGATGCCATGGTAGATGGTCATACATGGGCTACTTTCTGAAAGCAACTTTATTTGGAATCCATTTGGGCTGTTAAAGAGTTGCTAAGCTAGAGACTGCGGGCAAATACAAGCAACAATAATCTGGGAAACCTCGAAATGATTTCAAGATAGTTCCTAATACTCTTAAAGAGCACTACACTTTTCTGCATGTGCAATAATGCAAATAAGCTGTCCGCAAAAATAATGAAAAAATAGCACAAAATGAATGAAAAGTGAAAATACCACTACTAAATTATGTATGATGTATTCAGAAGGTTACCAGATAGCAATGTCTGCTAAAGACTGAGATGATCACTGAGGGTGATAAAGAAACAGAGGTAGCTGCGGTTACATTTTCAAGTGAGTTTCCACTCCTAGGGGTCCATAGAACATCATTTACCATATTCAAATGACCTCTCTATTACCATCACAAATGTACAGCCAAATCACTTCTAAATGAGATAGGTCATAGTGTGCAAGCTGGAGGTATTATCAGAGTACTGTAGAAGAGGTGCTAAGACCATTGTGGGTTTTAATCTCAGAAAGAAATAGGGCGCCCATTGGGTTGGGAAAGCTCAGGAGCCTGTACCTTAAATAAATGCACTTTTCTTTTTTAATTTGTTTTTTAGACAAACCAGGAGTACATTCATATAAATATGTAGCAGAAAAAAATGTGATCAATAAGGGATAGAATATGGCATAGCATTTAACCATACAGAGGATTCTTTTTCTTTAATGTCAGCATATGTATATTGCTATTGTACATTCAAAGAGTGGAATGTATCTCTCCTGAGATCCAGGTTTGTAGCATATACAAAAAAGGTGCACAATGAGGCATAATTTTGCCATAGTAATGCCAAGTATATTGCTATAGCAGTTCCTATTCTTCAGAGCTCTAAGTGTATTGGTGCATGAAACTGTAAGCTGAATTTTTCAAATGGTTTATTGGAGAATAAGGATGAGATTTGTGTTTGTAGCCACCATAGGTCCGAGGCAAATCCTGCCTGTAAATCTGAGACAGAGAGCACTTGATGGAGGTGGTAACTAGACAAATATTTTTGAACACAGTGAGTGCTCTGCAAAAAGTAGGGTGGTAAGGGATAGAAATATGAAATATCTAACCTGCATTGCCCTCTAATAGCTAATGGAGGGCTCCAGAAATGATTGAATCTCCTGAAAAGTGGCCAATCCTCCAGAGGATATAAAGTTCCGTACACAAAATGTATGAACTTCTAGGAGCTCCTTTAAATCTGTTTGAGACCTGTGAGAAATTCTGGGTCTCTCATAATTAGAGTTAAAGGAGTGGGATACTGCGAAATGGTAAATAGATGTATTATTGCATTTGTAAGGTTATCCTCAGAGTGAGGTAGCATCCAGTAGATTTCAGTAAAGTAGTTTTGAGCCATGCTATTTCTGTAGGGACATGCATATCTCATCCTGTTCTATTTGTATCTATGCTTTTGATGTAAGTTATTAATGTTGCTCAGGAGAGGAATAAAATTGGCCTGGTAAAGGTATTTGAGGTTGGCTTGGATGTACGTGACAAGACATTTGAGTGGAGTAGACATCCATTTGAATGGAAGCTGCTTTTGAGATTCAGAGCATGATTATGTGGAAATATGTTAACCACTTTTTTTTTAGAAATTCATTTTTAAGTTGAAAACTTCCAGTATTTCTGGAACTCTGTAAGAAGATTGAGAAGTGGGGATTTAAGATAGATGCTTGATATTAGGTTTGATTATAGGCAGCAGTTTTATGGTTCTCTGAATTTTAGCAAATACCTATAATATTCTGGTTATTTCTGATCGCGCATAAGAACAATCCTAGTGTGAGATTGAATAGTACAGGTGATAGTAGGCATCCTAGGTGAGTCAGAAACTATGATTTAGAGTTTGTGGACCCACTTTTATTTAAAAATAAAGCAAAGTCCGTACATCAGTTTTTCCCACAAAGGTGTCTTCACCATCAAAAATAGAAAGAGTCAAAATAATACCTGGCTCGCTCTACAGCAGCTCAGTTGCATAGGCCCTAAATTTGGCCTTTGGCTTTTGATTGGTCCCTCAGACTGTTTCACCCAACTCTCCCACCACCCTGGGTTCTCCTGGCTTTCAGCCTTTAGTTGCAACACCCTGCTGCACTGGCCCACACCCTGGCCTCTCAATAGGAGATCTCCTGGCACCAGTCTTAAAATTCTCCTAGCCTGAGACCTCCTTAAGGTGGAGGGCACCTGTCCTCTGGACAGAGCAGACCTGTCTACTGGATGAAGCATACCTGTCTACTGGATGAAGCATACCTGTCATCTAACAAGAGCCCCACACTATGATCAAGTCCTTGGTTGTAACAAGTGTGCACACCTGCGCACTCACACAGTGTACAGGTTTCCAATAAGAGGCAAGAGCTCCTACCAGACCCCCAGCCTTTTTTAAGGGTTGATTTTGTGAATAGAAACATAGATGTGAATAGATATTATGGTAATGGGAAAGTTAATTTTATAAAGATAAATATATTAAGAATTTAGGTTTGACAAAGAGTTATATGATTTAATCCTAAAGTGTATATACAGTTGTGTTCAAAATAATAGCAGTCAGACATCAATAACCTGATCAATCACTGTTTTTGGTAGAAATGATATTTCTACATGGCAAATAATTTACTAGAAGGTATAGTAGAGTAATAGAAATCCAACAGACCCAACAGTCATGACATGCATGCTGCTGATTCTGTGTAATTGAATCACTAATTGAAAGGGCATGTTCAAAATAATAGCAGTGTGGAGTTCTATTAGTGAGGTCATTCATTCTTTGAAAAACAGGTGGCAATTATTGCCCTTATTTAAGGAAGGAAGGCAGCAAATGTTGTACATGCTGGTTACAGTGCATTACTCTCTGAAATTCTGAGGAAAATGGGTCGTTCCAGACATTGTTCAGAACAGCGTACCATGATTAAAAAGTTGATTGGAGAGGGGAAAACATATAAAGAAGTGCAGACAATGATAGGCTGCTCAGCTAAAATGATCGCAAATGCTTTATAATGGCAACCAAAACCTGAAAGACGTGGAAGAAAGCGAAAAACTACCATTCGAATGGATAGAAGAATAGCCAAATGGCAAGAACTCAGCAAACAATCAGCTCCAGGAAATCAAAGAAGGTCTAAAGTTACCTGTGAGTACTGTTACAATTAGAAGACGCCTATATGAAGCCAAGCTATCTGCAAGAAGCCCCCGCAAAGTCCAACTGTTGAAAAAAAGACATGTGCTGAAGAGGTTACAACTTGCCAAAGAGCACATTGACTGGCCTAAAGAGAAATGGCGCAACATTTTGTGGACTGATGAAAGTAAGATTGTTCTTTTTGGGTCTAGTGGCCGGAGACAGTTTGTCAGATGACCCCCAAACACTGAACTCAAGCCACAGTACACTGTGAAGACAGTGAAGCATGGTTGCGCAAGCATCATGATATGGGGATGTTTCTCATACTACGGTGTTGGGCCTATTTATCGCATACCAGGGATCATGGATCAGTTTGAATACATCAGAATACTTAAAGAGGCCATGCTGCCTTATGCTGAAGAGGAAGTGCCCTTGAAATGGGTGTTCCAACAAGACAACGACCCCAAACACACCAGTAAACGTGCAACATCTTGGTTCCAGACCAACAAGATTGATGTTATGGAGTGGCCAGCCCACTCCCCGGATCTCAATCCAATAGAAAACTTGTGGGGTGACATCAAAAATGCAGTTTCTGAGGCAAAACCAAGAAATAGAGAAGAACTGTGGAATGCAGTCCAATCATCCTGGGCTGGAATACCTGTTCACAGGTGCCAGAATTTGGTTGACTCTATGCAACACAGATGTACAGCAGTTCTCAGAAACAGTGCTTATACAACTAAATATTAATTAAGTGATTCAAAGGAAAGCAAAATCTTCAAACATTTTTCATAAAGAAGAATACAATTCTGATATTTTTTTGAACAGTCTAATATTCCCTTTTCATCAATTTTTTTAGAGGAACAACACAAATTTGATATATTTTTCTTCATGTTTTGATTTGGAATAGAATGTGTAGTGTTCCCAATGCATTTGTGTGTATGGAAATAAAAGCTATTAGAAGGATTTTGAGCTTTATTCACTTTTTTCAACACACTGCTATTATTTTGAACACAACTGTATGTGACACTGTTTATCATCGATACTAAAATGAAGCAACAGAAAATTGATAATCCACACCCATTTCTATACCTGCTTTGAAACAAGCATGTCTAGATACCGGATATACACTCACTTTATTAGGTACACCTGTTCAATTGTTTGGTAACACAAATTGCTAATCAGCCAATCACATGGCAGCAACTCAATGCATTTAGGCATGTAGATGTGGTGAAGATGATTTGCAGAAGTTCAAACCAAGCATCAGAATGGGGAAAGAAAGAAGATTTAAGTGACTTTGACCGTAGCATGGTTCTTCGTGCCAGATGGGCTGGTCTGAGTATTCCAAAAACTGCTGATCTGCTGGAATTTTCACGCACAACCATCTCTAAGGTTTACAGGGAATGGTCAGAAAAAGAGAAAATATCCAGTGAGCGGCAGTTGTGTGGATTAAAATGCCTTGTTAATGTCAGAGGTCAGAGGAGAATGGGCAGACTGGTTGCTGTGACATTCAGATGGTAGGGTCAGAATTTGGCGTAAACAATATGAAAGCATGGATCCATCCTGCCTTGTATCAATGGTTCAGGCTGTTGGTGGTGGTATAATAGTGTGGGGAATATTTTCTTGGCACTAGCAAGGTGTACCAAATAAAATGGCCAGTGGGTGTATATTTAAACTAGGTCACTGAACTGCCAGTTGATTAGTTGAGGATAGGTATCACAGTACCAGCAACTTCAAAAACAAACCGGCAGCAGCAGCTCCAATAAGAATTTCTCCGAACAGGTTAACCTTAACCACTTGCCTACCGGGCACTTAAACCCCCTTCCTGCCTAGCAAATTTTCAGCTTTCAGCGCTGTTGCACTTTCAATGAATATTGGCGGTCATGTAAAATTGTACCCATATGAAATTTTTATCTTTTTTTCACACAAATAGAGCTTTCTTTTGGTGGTGTTTAATTGCTGCTGGGCGCTTTGATTTTTGCGCTACAAAAAAAAGCAAAAAAAATTTTTTAAAAAAGGTTTTCTTTGTTTCTATTATAACATTTTACAAACAGGTCATTTTTCTCCTTCACTGATCTGTGTTGATGGGCGGCACTGATGAGGCGGCACAGATAGGAGGCACTGATGAGCGGCACTGATGGGCACAGGTGGGTAGCACTACTAGGCACTGCTGGGCACAGGGGGGTGGCACTGCTGGGCACAGGTGGGCGGCACTCATGGGCACTGGTGGGTGGCACACGTAGATGGCACTGCTGGGCACTGATCATCAGTGCCCTGATGATCAGTGGCGATCACTTCTCTGACATTTACTGGTTATCGGCAGTACTTTCCTCATTCTGTGCCTGAGCAGCACAGCTGCGAGAGGAGACTGTTAATGTGGAGCTAAACTGCCGGTGTTAAGCCCACTCTCCACCCAATAGGAATGCGCAGAAGAAGAGGGTTATGGAAGATGTAGTTCTTTACAGACTTATCTGGCTTAGTAGGCTAAGAGGAAAAAACTATAAATCCCACAAGGCACTGGGGCTGGTTTCCTGCTTTTCCTGGGCTGAGACGATGGAGTGTGGAGGACATTCTGAGGGACTAAGTGCACATTAGGCTGCCAGCAGATTGCACCCCACCTCACCTGAGAGATGTCATTAATATTTATGAAGCCTGGTGCCTGATCAAAGTGTGAAGGACACTAATCAGTTGTACTGCCAACAAAAAAACAGAGGGAAATCACCGACTACCACAGGAATTGGTGAGAGGCCACTGGTAAAAAAAACCCACTACACTTTGACAAACCAGGGACAGTGTTACCTGCAAGCATCACAGAGACAGTTTCTTTATCAGTGCTCCACTATTCTGCACACTCCGACATAAGAGTTGGACCCCAACAAGCTGGCCAGGAGAGGAGAGAATATATTACTGACAGCTGAACAGTTATGGTGGTGTAACTCCCCTTATTTAGGACTGCCTCAGTATAGGGTTTAGGTGGGTTTTTTCTCTATACCAATTGTTTTTTTCCCACATTATATTTCTTGCTACTGTTCACCTATTTTCAGTATATGTCTTGCTACTGTTCACCTATTTACAGTATATTTATTACTATTGTTTAACTTTTTGCACTATCATTACTGTTGGTCATATCTCTTTTTGTTACCTGGGTACTGCATATACATCTGCAATAGATATTCCAGACTCAGGCAGATGTGTCAGAGTGCATGGCACTATTTGCACGTACTGGGTCAGGGGACTCGAAAAACAGCAGCTCCTTCAGGGGTAAGAGCTACACACAGTTAACAAAAATAAATAATATAACATATTTCTTATTTGCATTCACTGCGCACAATGTTAAAGTAATTCACTGAAAACCAATTACAAAAAATTTAGAGCTTTGAGTACTGTCAGTGCCCGTTATGCTAACTCCTATTAGCAGTTTATCATTTTATCTATCTAGAATAGAATATTAAGGTGTCCAGACAGGACAGCAAGCAAAAATAAGTGTCATGACCTGTCTTTCCATAACACCTGTATTTTGTTATCCAGAACATAAAGACTATTACATTGCAGAAAACATTCATCGTTCAAAAAAAAAATCCTGTAGTTAGAAAAAAAACTCAATCATACTAGAATAGTCTTAGTAGTTTCTTTCTGCATGGGAACTTCTGTGTTTGAAAAGCTGATACTGCAGGTTGCTTTAGTGCCTTTGCTCTGAGATATTAGCATTCAGTGATAGGTGCAGTCAATCTGTTGTCAATATCAATGATACTTAACTCTACATTAAAATGACTGTGAAAGAAAATGTTGAGGAATGCTGGAGTTTGGGCTGGTTGAGGAAAATTAGCTTTTTTATTTTTTATTTTATATAGACATTGGCAGACTGAATCACACATTTATTTTACATCTGCTGTAACTGATGGTAAAAATTTTACTTCAAGCTCAAAGTTCTCTCTACTAAGCATGTCCTTTATCAGAGGTCTCACACTTCTTACACCTGCTGTAAAAGAAGGAGTGAAACTTAAAAGGGGGAAAGAGTCAGTGACTTCTGCAGGGATACATTTCTGCTAGTGACTGTAAGTGATATCAAAACTTAACAGTTTTATGGCAACAGACTTTAAATATACCATCAACCCTAGCTCATATATCCTGCCCTTTACTTTATTAGGGCTCATTCAGACAGGCATATGTGATTTACTGAAAGTAAAATCTCAATCTGAAATGTGACTTTTTAGCTATGATCAGCTGTTTAAAGCATATATTGAGCCTCGGCCCCAACCAGCTGCTCACAGGATAAGCAAGTTCCAGCTCTGACCAGCTGCTAACAGCATCTTTTAGTGAGCAGCACAGTGGCTAAGTGGTTAGCACTTCCACCTAGCAGCACTAGGGTCATCAGTTTGAATCCCAACGGTGGCACTACCTGCTAGGAGTTTGCATGTTCTCCTTGTGCCTGTGTGGGATTCCTCCCACACTCCAAAGACATGCTGGTAGGATAATTGGCTGAGGTATGAATGTGAGTTAGGAACCTTTATGAATACTGCACCCAGGCCTCAAACAGTTCCCTCTCTACCTTTCATCCAGTTAATGACCAGTTCCTCCTCTGTTTTCCCTCCAGATACACAGTCAGCTGTTGCTCCCCTCTTAACAGCCCATTAACAAGAAGTTGTTATTATTACACTTCATGGAACTTCATCAGCTCATGCATTGCCTCCTCTGCCTTTTTTTCCTCGAACAGCTTCTTCTCTTTCTTTAAAATCCATTGATTGTGTTGCTCCACTTTCCTCCAACCCCTGTTGATCAGCTTCAACTCTACCTCCTCTATGTCCCCTATCCATAACCAAAATTTCTTTCTTCCCTTCCTGGCTTTCCGCAAATGCCACCTCTCCTATTAGTCTATAAACATTTCCCTTTTTGTCTCCTATATCTCCCCCAGTTAACAATCTGCTTAGACTCTAGTAGAATCGTACATCTGACCAAGTGAATATACAGGTGAAACTCGAAAAATTAGAATATCGTGCCAAAGTTCATTTATTTCAGTAATGCAACTTAAAAGGTGAAACTAATATATGAGATATACTCATTACATGCAAAGCAAGATAGTTCAAGCTGTGATTGGTCATAATTGTGATGATTATGGCTTACAGCTCATGAAAACCCCAAATCCACAATCTCAGAAAATTAGAATATTGTAAAAAGGTGTAATATTCTAGGCTCAAAGTGTCCCACTCTAATTAGCTAATTCAGCCATAACACCTGCAAAGGGTTTCTGAGCCTTTAAATTGTCTCTCAGTCTGGTTCAGAAGGAAGCACAATCGTGGGAAAGACTGCTGACCTGACAGTTGTGCAGAAAACCATCATTGACACCTTCCATAAGGAGGGAAAGCCTCAAAAGGTAATTGCAAAAGAAGTTGGATGTTCCCAAAGTGCTGTATCAAAGCACATTAATAGAAAGTTATGTGAAGGGAAAAGTGTGGATGAAAAAGGTCCACAAGCAGCAGGGATGACCACAGCCTGGAGAGGATTGTCAGGAAAAGGCTATTCAAAAGTGTGGGGGACTTTCACAAGGAGTGGACTGAGCCTAGAGTCAGTGCATCAAGAACCACCACACACAGACGGATCCTGGACATGGGGTTCAAATGTCGTATTCCTCTTGTCAAGCCGCTCCTGAACAACAAACAACGTCAGAAGCGTCTTACCTGGGCTAAAGAAAAACAGACCTGGTCTGTTGCTTAGTGGTCCAAAGTCCTCTTTTCTGATGAGAGCAACTTTTGCATCTCATTTGGAAACCAAGGACCCAGAGTATGGAGGAAGAATGGAGAGGCACACAGTGCAAGATGCTTGAAGTCCAGTGTGAAGTTTCCACAGTCTGTGTTGATTTGGGGAGCCATGTCTCTCTACCAGGGGATTTTGGAGCACTTCATGCTTTCTTCCACAGACGAACTTTATGGGGATGCTGACTTCATTTTCCAGCAGTACTTGGCACCTGTCCACACTGCCAAAAGCCCCAAAACCTGGTTCAATGACTGTGGGATAACTGTGCTTGATTGGCCAGCAAACTCGCCTGACCTAAACCCCATAGACAATCTATGGGGCATTGCCAAGAGAAAGATGAGACCGAACAATGCAGAAGAGCTGAAGGCCGCTATTGAAGCATCCTGGTCTTCCATAACACCTCAGCAGTGCCGCAGACTGATAGCTTCCATGCCACGCCACATTGAGGCAGTAATTGCTGCAAAAGGGGTCCAAGCCAAGTACATATGCATGCTTATACGTTTCAGAGGTCCGATATTGTCCTATGTACAATCCTTGTTTTATTGATTGCATGTAGAGATGAGCGAAGTATTCAAAAATTCGATTCGACTGATTCGGCGAATTCGTAGAAAAATTTCGATTCGAGTCGAATATATTCGCTGTGAATTTAACTTAAAAAAGGGTGTTTCTAGGCTTCAGAGAGACTTAATATTAGTGCTGAACACTGTACCTTTAATTTAAATGCCCTTGGAGTCTGCTGGGGAAGAGAAATAATACTGTCAGGCAGTATGACATGCAGATGAGTGCCGTCGATCTTAGAATCACCGCACACTTCACTCATTTGGGCAGTCACGGGGCCAAAACCAGAGTGTGGAGCCACAGTGTGGCGGTGGAGGCAGCAGCAATGGGAGGCCATACAGCACCCTATGACAAAAATGGAAACCACCAGCAGTGTGAGGAGACCTGAAAGTGGCACATGGCAGAGTGTGGCGATAGAGACAGCAGCAATGGGAGGCCGTACAGGGACCCATGACACACTCTGGACCTGGCAGCAGCATGAGGAGGCGGTACAGGGGCCCATGGCAGATTACGGGCCTGGCAGCAGCATGAGGAGTCGGTACGGGGGCCCATGGCAGATTACAGGCCTGGCAGCAGCAATGGGAGGCCGTACAGGGACCCATGACACAATCTGGACGTGGCAGCAGCATGGGGAGGCGCTACAGGGGCCCATGACAGATTACGGGCCTGGCAGCAGCATTTGGAGTCGGTACGGGGGCCCATGACACACTCTGGACCTGGCAGCAGCATGAGGAGGCGGTACAGGGGCGCATGACAGATTACGAGCCTGGCAGCAGCAACTTGGACAGGAGGACGTTCAGTTTCTGCACCGTCTGGTGCGTGCTCGCAAACTGTTGTCTCTTGGAAACGGATTCCAAGAAAGACTGCTGACGGAATCCGTGAAGAGGAGTAGCAGGAGAAGGAGCATCTGAACGAGCGGAATATGCCAACAAGCGACAACAGGGGCCCATGGCAGATTAGGGGCCTGGCAGCAGCTATGGGAGGCCCGTAATCTGCCAGCACCCTATGACAAAAAATGGAACCCACCAGCAGTGTGAGGAGACCTGAAAGTGGCACATGGCAGAGTGTGGCGATGGAGACAGCAGCAATGGGAGGCCGTACAGGGACCCATGACACACTCTGGACCTGGCAGCAGCATGAGGAGGCGGTATATAGGGGCCTATGGCAGATTAGGGGCCTGGCAGCAGCTATGGGAGGCCCGTAATCTGACAGCACCCTATGTCAAAAAATTCTACACACCAGCAGTGTGTGAGACCTGAAAGTGGCACATGGCAGAGTGTGGCGATGGAGACAGCAGCAATGGGAGGCCGTACAGGGACCCATGAGAGACTCTGGACTTGGCAGCAGCATGAGGAGGCGGTATAGGGGCCCATGGCAGATTAGGGGCCTGGCAGCAGCTATGGGAGGCCCGTAATCTGCCAGCACCCTATGACAAAAAATGGAACACACCAGCAGTGTGAGGAGACCTGAAAGTGGCACATGTTTGGGGCATGATTCATGGCGGATTTAGTCAGTTGTGTCAGGAACTGGTGGTTTGAAATCCAGACTAATCCACGCCTGATTCATTTTCACAAACGTCAGTCTCTCCACACTTTGGGTGGACAGTCGTGTCCTCCGCGGAGTTGCAATACCTCCTGCCGCACTAAACACGCGCTCCGATGCCACGCTACTGGCCGGGCATGACAGCCTTTCAAGGGCAAATTCAGCTAGTTGGGGCCAAAGGTCAAGTTTCGTTGCCCAGTAGTCAAGGGGATTGTCTACCTCGGTTGGCAGGGTGCTGTCCAAGTAGGCCTAAGCCTGTTGTTTGAGGTCCTGCTCCAGGTCCACCTGATGCTGCTGCTGCTGCTGCGGCTGGTTAGTAGTTTCCTCACTGCGCTGGTGAAGAAAGCTACTCATCATCGACTGCAGACTGAGGCAGCCGCTGCTGGTGGAGCTGCCACTGCTCCTACCACCCCACCCCTCCCCTGCTGCCATGGCAGCGGAACGCGAGCGCACAGGGCCCACAGTGTCTGAGGATGGACGTTGGCGCAGACAGGCAGAGACCAGCTGACTACATAGGTGGTTTTTATAGTTCGTTATTTTGGCCTCCCTCTCAGCAGGTGTGAAAAAGGCCACCATTTTTGAACGGTAGCGAGGGTCCAACAAGGTGGACAGCCAAAAGTCATCCCTCTGTCTGATGGTTATTATTCGGCTGTCGCTACGCAAGCAAGCGAGCATGCTATGGGCCATTTGTGCCAAGGAATGCGAGGGACTCCCTGCCTCCATCTCCACAGCATACTGCCACGGTGCGTCTGGGTCCTCTGTCTCCTCCTACTCCTCCTCTACCAGATGTTCCTGCTCCTCCACTCCTGTCCGCTGAGTGGAAAAACCACCCATTTCACTCAATAATTCCTGAGCACCAATGTCCTCCTCTACCTCCTCCTCTTCTTCCTGTCCTGCCCCCACAGGGGTCATGTGGCGTTGAGATCTGTGCGCCACGTCTACCGCACCCTGACCAGCCATTGTTAACAGCATTTGTTCCAGGACGTGCAACAGAGGAATGACGTCGTTCATCCCATAGTCCTGCCGACTCACGAATAGCGTGGCCTCCTCAAAGGGCCTGAGCAAGCGCAGGTGTCACGCATGAGCTGCCAATGGCTGACATCTAAGTTACACAGGGAATACCTTTATCCGCTTTTAACATCAGGAAATCTGTGATGGCCTTTTGCTGTTCGTAAAGGCGGTCTAACATATGTAGGGTTGAATTCCACCTTGTTGCAACGTCACAGCATGAGGAGTCGGTATAGGGGCCCATGGCAGATTAGGGGCCTGGCAGCAGCTATGGGAGGCCCGTAATCTGCCAGCACCCTATGTCAAAAAATTCTACACACCAGCAGTGTGTGAGGAGACCTGAAAGTGGCACATGGCAGAGTGTGGTGATGGAGACAGCAGCAATGGGAGGCCGTACAGGGACTCATGAGAGACTCTGGACCTGGCAGCAGCATGAGGAAGCGGTATATAGGGGCCTATGGCAGATTAGGGGCCTGGCAGCAGCTATAGGAGGCCCATAATCTGCCAGCACCCTATGTCAAAAAATTCTACACACCAGCAGTGTGAGGAGACCTGAAAGTGGCACATGGCAGAGTGTGGCGATGGAGACAGCAGCAATGGGAGGCCGTACAGGGACCCATGACAGACTCTGGACCTGGCAGCAGCATGAGGAGGCGGTATATAGGGGCCTATGGCAGATTAGGGGCCTGGCAGCAGCTATGGGAGGCCCTTAATCTGCCAGCACCCTATGTCAAAAAATTCTACACACCAGCAGTGTGAGGAGACCTGAAAGTGGCACATGGCATGAGAGACTCTGGACCTGGCAGCAGCATGAGGAAGCGGTATATAGGGGCCTATGGCAGATTAGGGGCCTGGCAGCAGCAATGGGAGGCCCATAATCTGCCAGCACCCTATGTCAAAAAATTCTACACACCAGCAGTGTGTGAGGAGACCTGAAAGTGGCACATGGCAGAGTGTGGCGATGGAGACAGCAGCAATGGGAGGCCGTACAGGGACCCATGACAGACTCTGGACCTGGCAGCAGCATGAGGAGGCGGTATATAGGGGCCCATGGCAGATTAGGGGCCTGGCAGCAGCTATGGGAGGCCCTTAATCTGCCAGCACCCTATGTCAAAAAATTCTACACACCAGCAGTGTGTGAGGAGACCTGAAAGTGGCACATGGCAGAGTGTGGCGATGGAGACAGCAGCAATGGGAGGCCGTACAGGGACCCATGACAGACTCTGGACCTGGCAGCAGCATGAGGAGGCGGTATATAGGGGCCCATGGCAGATTAGGGGCCTGGCAGCAGCTATGGGAGGCCCTTAATCTGCCAGCACCCTATGTCAAAAAATTCTACACACCAGCAGTGTGTGAGGAGACCTGAAAGTGGCACATGGCAGAGTGTGGCGATGGAGACAGCAGCAATGGGAGGCCGTACAGGGACCCATGACAGACTCTGGACCTGGCAGCAGCATGAGGAGGCGGTATATAGGGGCCCATGGCAGATTAGGGGCCTGGCAGCAGCTATGGGAGGCCCTTAATCTGCCAGCACCCTATGTCAAAAAAATTCTACACACCAGCAGTGTGAGGAGACCTGAAAGTGGCACATGGCATGAGAGACTCTGGACCTGGCAGCAGCATGAGGAAGCGGTATATAGGGGCCTATGGCAGATTAGGGGCCTGGCAGCAGCTATAGGAGGCCCATAATCTGCCAGCACCCTATGTCAAAAAATTCTACACACCAGCAGTGTGAGGAGACCTGAAAGTGGCACATGGCAGAGTGTGGCGATGGAGACAGCAGCAATGGGAGGCCGTACAGGGACCCATGACAGACTCTGGACCTGGCAGCAGCATGAGGAGGCGGTATATAGGGGCCTATGGCAGATTAGGGGCCTGGCAGCAGCTATGGGAGGCCCTTAATCTGCCAGCACCCTATGTCAAAAAATTCTACACACCAGCAGTGTGAGGAGACCTGAAAGTGGCACATGGCATGAGAGACTCTGGACCTGGCAGCAGCATGAGGAAGCGGTATATAGGGGCCTATGGCAGATTAGGGGCCTGGCAGCAGCAATGGGAGGCCCATAATCTGCCAGCACCCTATGTCAAAAAATTCTACACACCAGCAGTGTGTGAGGAGACCTGAAAGTGGCACATGGCAGAGTGTGGCGATGGAGACAGCAGCAATGGGAGGCCGTACAGGGACCCATGACAGACTCTGGACCTGGCAGCAGCATGAGGAGGCGGTATATAGGGGCCCATGGCAGATTAGGGGCCTGGCAGCAGCTATGGGAGGCCCTTAATCTGCCAGCACCCTATGTCAAAAAATTCTACACACCAGCAGTGTGTGAGGAGACCTGAAAGTGGCACATGGCAGAGTGTGGCGATGGAGACAGCAGCAATGGGAGGCCGTACAGGGACCCATGACAGACTCTGGACCTGGCAGCAGCATGAGGAGGCGGTATATAGGGGCCCATGGCAGATTAGGGGCCTGGCAGCAGCTATGGGAGGCCCTTAATCTGCCAGCACCCTATGTCAAAAAAATTCTACACACCAGCAGTGTGAGGAGACCTGAAAGTGGCACATGGCATGAGAGACTCTGGACCTGGCAGCAGCATGAGGAAGCGGTATATAGGGGCCTATGGCAGATTAGGGGCCTGGCAGCAGCTATAGGAGGCCCATAATCTGCCAGCACCCTATGTCAAAAAATTCAACACACCAGCAGTGTGAGGAGACCTGAAAGTGGCACATGGCATGAGAGACTCTGGACCTGGCAGCAGCATGAGGAAGCGGTATATAGGGGCCTATGGCAGATTAGGGGCCTGGCAGCAGCTATAGGAGGCCCATAATCTGCCAGCACCCTATGTCAAAAAATTCTACACACCAGCAGTGTGAGGAGACCTGAAAGTGGCACATGGCAGAGTGTGGCGATGGAGACAGCAGCAATGGGAGGCCGTACAGGGACCCATGACAGACTCTGGACCTGGCAGCAGCATGAGGAGGCGGTATATAGGGGCCCATGGCAGATTAGGGGCCTGGCAGCAGCTATGGGAGGCCCTTAATCTGCCAGCACCCTATGTCAAAAAATTTCTACACACCAGCAGTGTGAGGAGACCTGAAAGTGGCACATGGCATGAGAGACTCTGGACCTGGCAGCAGCATGAGGAAGCGGTATATAGGGGCCTATGGCAGATTAGGGGCCTGGCAGCAGCTATAGGAGGCCCATAATCTGCCAGCACCCTATGTCAAAAAATTCAACACACCAGCAGTGTGAGGAGACCTGAAAGTGGCACATGGCAGAGTGTGGCGATGGAGACAGCAGCAATGGGAGGCCGTACAGGGACCCATGACAGACTCTGGACCTGGCAGCAGCATGAGGAGGCGGTATATAGGGGCCCATGGCAGATTAGGGGCCTGGCAGCAGCTATGGGAGGCCCTTAATCTGCCAGCACCCTATGTCAAAAAATTCTACACACCAGCAGTGTGTGAGGAGACCTGAAAGTGGCACATGGCAGAGTGTGGCGATGGAGACAGCAGCAATGGGAGGCCGTACAGGGACCCATGACAGACTCTGGACCTGGCAGCAGCATGAGGAGGCGGTATATAGGGGCCCATGGCAGATTAGGGGCCTGGCAGCAGCTATGGGAGGCCCTTAATCTGCCAGCACCCTATGTCAAAAAATTCTACACACCAGCAGTGTGTGAGGAGACCTGAAAGTGGCACATGGCAGAGTGTGGCGATGGAGACAGCAGCAATGGGAGGC
Organism: Staurois parvus; assembly: GCF_062004578.1. Classification (NCBI taxonomy): domain Eukaryota; kingdom Metazoa; phylum Chordata; class Amphibia; order Anura; family Ranidae; genus Staurois; species Staurois parvus. The sequence goes on from NW_028317966.1 coordinate 4,800,590, forward strand.
CGTACAGGGACCCATGACAGACTCTGGACCTGGCAGCAGCATGAGGAGGCGGTATATAGGGGCCCATGGCAGATTAGGGGCCTGGCAGCAGCTATGGGAGGCCCTTAATCTGCCAGCACCCTATGTCAAAAAAATTCTACACACCAGCAGTGTGAGGAGACCTGAAAGTGGCACATGGCATGAGAGACTCTGGACCTGGCAGCAGCATGAGGAAGCGGTATATAGGGGCCTATGGCAGATTAGGGGCCTGGCAGCAGCTATAGGAGGCCCATAATCTGCCAGCACCCTATGTCAAAAAATTCTACACACCAGCAGTGTGAGGAGACCTGAAAGTGGCACATGGCAGAGTGTGGCGATGGAGACAGCAGCAATGGGAGGCCGTACAGGGACCCATGACAGACTCTGGACCTGGCAGCAGCATGAGGAGGCGGTATATAGGGGCCTATGGCAGATTAGGGGCCTGGCAGCAGCTATGGGAGGCCCTTAATCTGCCAGCACCCTATGTCAAAAAATTCTACACACCAGCAGTGTGAGGAGACCTGAAAGTGGCACATGGCATGAGAGACTCTGGACCTGGCAGCAGCATGAGGAAGCGGTATATAGGGGCCTATGGCAGATTAGGGGCCTGGCAGCAGCAATGGGAGGCCCATAATCTGCCAGCACCCTATGTCAAAAAATTCTACACACCAGCAGTGTGTGAGGAGACCTGAAAGTGGCACATGGCAGAGTGTGGCGATGGAGACAGCAGCAATGGGAGGCCGTACAGGGACCCATGACAGACTCTGGACCTGGCAGCAGCATGAGGAGGCGGTATATAGGGGCCCATGGCAGATTAGGGGCCTGGCAGCAGCTATGGGAGGCCCTTAATCTGCCAGCACCCTATGTCAAAAAATTCTACACACCAGCAGTGTGTGAGGAGACCTGAAAGTGGCACATGGCAGAGTGTGGCGATGGAGACAGCAGCAATGGGAGGCCGTACAGGGACCCATGACAGACTCTGGACCTGGCAGCAGCATGAGGAGGCGGTATATAGGGGCCCATGGCAGATTAGGGGCCTGGCAGCAGCTATGGGAGGCCCTTAATCTGCCAGCACCCTATGTCAAAAAAATTCTACACACCAGCAGTGTGAGGAGACCTGAAAGTGGCACATGGCATGAGAGACTCTGGACCTGGCAGCAGCATGAGGAAGCGGTATATAGGGGCCTATGGCAGATTAGGGGCCTGGCAGCAGCTATAGGAGGCCCATACTCTGCCAGCACCCTATGTCAAAAAATTCAACACACCAGCAGTGTGAGGAGACCTGAAAGTGGCACATGGCATGAGAGACTCTGGACCTGGCAGCAGCATGAGGAAGCGGTATATAGGGGCCTATGGCAGATTAGGGGCCTGGCAGCAGCTATAGGAGGCCCATAATCTGCCAGCACCCTATGTCAAAAAATTCAACACACCAGCAGTGTGAGGAGACCTGAAAGTGGCACATGGCAGAGTGTGGCGATGGAGACAGCAGCAATGGGAGGCCGTACAGGGACCCATGACAGACTCTGGACCTGGCAGCAGCATGAGGAGGCGGTATATAGGGGCCCATGGCAGATTAGGGGCCTGGCAGCAGCTATGGGAGGCCCTTAATCTGCCAGCACCCTATGTCAAAAAAATTCTACACACCAGCAGTGTGAGGAGACCTGAAAGTGGCACATGGCATGAGAGACTCTGGACCTGGCAGCAGCATGAGGAAGCGGTATATAGGGGCCTATGGCAGATTAGGGGCCTGGCAGCAGCTATAGGAGGCCCATAATCTGCCAGCACCCTATGTCAAAAAATTCAACACACCAGCAGTGTGAGGAGACCTGAAAGTGGCACATGGCATGAGAGACTCTGGACCTGGCAGCAGCATGAGGAAGCGGTATATAGGGGCCTATGGCAGATTAGGGGCCTGGCAGCAGCTATAGGAGGCCCATAATCTGCCAGCACCCTATGTCAAAAAATTCTACACACCAGCAGTGTGTGAGGAGACCTCAAAGTGGCACATGTTTGAGGCATGATTCATGGCGGATTTAGTCAGTTGTGTCAGGAACTGGTGGTTTGAAATCCAGACTAATCCACGCCTGATTCATTTTCACAAACGTGAGTCTCTCCACACTTTGGGTGGACAGTCGTGTCCTCCGCGGAGTTACAATACCTCCTGCCGCACTAAACACACGCTCCGATGCCACGCTACTGGCTGGGCATGACAGCCTTTCAAGGGCAAATTCAGCTAGTTGGGGCCAAAGGTCAAGTTTCGTTGCCCAGTAGTCAAGGGGATTGTCTACCTCGGTTGGCAGGGTGCTGTCCAAGTAGGCCCAAGCCTGTTGTTTGAGGTCCTGCTCCAGGTCCACCTGATGCTGCTGCTGCTGCTGCGGCTGGTTAGTAGTTTCCTCACTGCGCTGGTGAAGAAAGCTACTCATCATCGACTGCAGACTGAGGCAGCTGCTGCTGGTGGAGCTGCCACTGCTCCTACCACCCCACCCCTCCCCTGCTGCCATGGCAGCGGAACGCGAGCGCACAGGGCCCACAGTGTCTGAGGATGGACGTTGGCGCACAAAGGCAGAGACCAACTGACTACATAGGTGGTTTTTATAGTACGTTATTTTGGCCTCCCTCTCAGCAGGTGTGAAAAAGGCCACCATTTTGGAACGGTAGCGAGGGTCCAACAAGGTGGACAGCCAAAAGTCATCCCTCTGTCTGATGGTTATTATTCGGCTGTCGCTACGCAAGCAACCGAGCATGCTATGGGCCATTTGTGCCAAGGAATGCGAGGGACTCCCTGCCTCCATCTCCACAGCATACTGCCACGGTGCGTCTGGGTCCTCTGTCTCCTCCTCCTCCTCCTCTACCAGATGCTCCTGCTCCTCCACTCCTGTCCGCTGAGTGGAAAAACCACCCATTTCACTCAATAATTCCTGAGCACAAATGTCCTCCTCTACCTCCTCCTCTTCTTCCTGTCCTGCCCCCACAGGGGTCATGTGGCGTTGAGATCTGTGCGCCACGTCTACCGCACCCTGACCAGCCATTGTTAACAGCATTTGTTCAAGGACGTGCAACAGAGGAATGACGTCGTTCATCCCATAGTCCTGTCGACTCACGAATAGCGTGGCCTCCTCAAAGGGCCTGAGCAAGCGGCAGGTGTCACGCATGAGCTGCCAATGGCTGACATCGAAGTTACACAGGGGAGTACCTTTATCCGCTTGTAACATCAGGAAATCGGTGATGGCCTTTCGCTGTTCGTAAAGGCGGTCTAACATGTGTAGGGTTGAATTCCACCTTGTTGCAACGTCGCAGATCAGGCGATGCTGTGGAATTCCGTTCTGCCGCTGCAGCTCAAGGAGGGTGTGCTTTGCGGTGTAGGAATGGCTGAAATGCATGCAAAGTTTACGTGACATTTTAAGGATGTCTTGCAGTGGGATGGTGGATTTTAAGAACCGCTTGACAACCAGATTGAACACGTGAGCCATGCATGGCGCATGGCACAACCTTCCTTGACGCAGAGCAGACACCATGTTCTTTCCGTTGTCGGTCAACATGGTTCCGATTTTCAGTTTGCGCGGAGACAGCCATCTGTCGATTTCTCTGTTCATTACACTCAGAAGTTCCTCCCCTGTGTGACTACGTTCGCCAAGGCATACCAGGTGCAGAACAGCGTGACACCGTTGCGCCCTGCACATGTGATATGCCGGTCGGGTAATGGGACTTGGCACGGGGGTGGCGGCTGAGGACACGGCGGAAGAAGAGGTGGTAGAGGCGGACATCTTTGCCGGACCAAGGACGTGCAAACGTGGAGGCAAAAGCGGCGTGACCTGTCCAAGTTGCTGGTGCGGCTGTGACGGCACCACGTTCACCCAGTGGGCCGTAAATGACATGTACTGTCCCTGACCGTAGTTACAGCTCCACACGTCGGCGCTGCCGTGCACTTTGGCAGAGACCGACATGCTCAAAGACTGGCCCACCATGTCTTCTACATGTGAATGCAGGGCTGGCACTGCCTTTTTGGCGAAGAAATGACGGCTTGGCACTCTCCACCGCGGCGCGGCACAAGCCATCATTTCTCTGAAAGGTGCTGAGTCCACCACTTGGAAAGGGAGGGACTGCAGCACCAGCAACTTGGACAGGAGGACGTTCAGCTTTTGCACCGTCGGGTGCGTGCTCGCAAACTGTTGTCTCTTGGAAACGGATTCCAAGAAAGACTGCTGACGGAATCCGTGAAGAGGAGTAGCAGGAGAAGGAGCATCTGAACGAGCGGAAGATGCCAACGAGCGACAACTCCCCTCAGCAGAGGTGTTGGAGCCTTGACTGGCTGATGGAGGGCGATTGACGTCGGGTGACGGAGCAAGTAACGGAGCGGGTGATGGAGCGGGGGCTGGGGCGGGCAGAACCGCCGTATCTTTATCACGGTTTTCCCAGGCCACCAAATGGCGACGCTGCATATGCTGCCGCAACGCTGTAGTCCCAACATGGGCCCCCTGGCCACGCTTGACTTTCTGGCCACATAGTCGACATACGGCTACGTTTACTTCCTCGGGCGGCTTGACGAAAAATTGCCACACCGCCGAGTAGGAAACTTTGCCCCCGATACTCCTCACTGGCTGACTGCTGCTTCCTCCGTGCACACCGGCACCACTACTGGCCGTGGTGGTAGGCTGCAGTGGAGCTGGTGCTCTACTCCGTGGACGTTTGGCTCCACTGACACTGCTGCGACCCTGCTGCTGTCTCCTGGGCAACCCACCGACTGTTTTGCTCGCTGCCAAGCTGCCACCCTCTTCTCCTGATGATGCGGAAGAAATTGCCTGATGACGACGAGGCTGCCAAGTGCGATCAACCTCCTCATCATCAAGTAGGGTCTCCGCCTCACTACTAGCCCCCTCGGCTGCGTCTGGGTCAGGAGACAGACCTGTCTCTAGACCGGCTACCGAGCCACTCTCCTCGCCACTACTTCTTCGCCTGGCTGCTGAAAAGGCGGATGTCTCCCCCCGTTCCTGACCGCCCTCTGTTAGCTCTTCCTCACTGTACAGTGGGGCTGAGCCCACAGCATGCGATACTTCGCTTGGTGAGGGAACACCAAAGGACAGGGGCAGGTAGAGGACACGTGATTTCAGTGGGCTTGGTCCCGGGCCATGCCAACTAACGGTTGTGTCTGACGTACCCACCGACCGTTGGCTGTAGGTGTCAGAGGTGACCTGGGAAGAGGAAGACGACCGAGCCAACCAATCGACGACGGCAGGGTTGTCGGTGGAGACACGACCGCTGGATGACACCGGGAGCACTGGCCTCTGGCTGCGAATAGTGCTGCCTCGACCCCTTCCTCTGCTGCCACGTCTGCTCGCTCCTAAAACATTGCATCCTCTGCCACTCCTCTGCATGTTGTCTGACATACTCTTTAATTAAACGATTATGTGTCCCTGAGTAACAATTCTGTGTCCCTGAGTAACAATTCTGTGTCTGTGCGAGTAACAATTCTGTGGCCCTAAGTAACAGTTCTGTGGCCCTCAGTAACAATTCTGTGTCCCTGATTAACGTTTCTGTGGCCCCAAGTAACAGTTCTGTGGCCCTCAGTAACAATTCTGTGTCTGTGCGAGTAACAATTCTGTGTCTGTGCGAGTAACAATTCTGTGGCCCTAAGTAAAGTTTCTGTGGCCCTAAGTAACAATTCTCTGGCACTCAGTAACAATTCTGTCTGTCCCTGAGTAACAATTCTCTGGCACTCAGTAACAATTCTGTCTGTCCCTGAGTAAAAATTCTGTGGCCCTAATTAAAGTTTCTGTGGCCCTAAGTAACAATTCTCTGGCACTCAGTAACAATTCTGTCTGTCCCTGAGTAACAATTCTCTGGCACTCGGTAACAATTCTGTCTGTCCCTGAGTAACAATTCTCTGGCACTCAGTAACAATTCTGTCTGTCCCTGAGTAAAAATTCTGTGGCCCTAATTAAAGTTTCTGTGGCCCTAAGTAACAATTCTCTGGCACTCAGTAACAATTCTGTCTGTCCCTGAGTAACAATTCTCTGGCACTCAGTAACAATTCTGTCTGTCCCTGAGTAAAAATTCTGTGGCCCTAATTAAAGTTTCTGTGGCCCTAAGTAACAATTCTCTGGCACTCAGTAACAATTCTGTCTGTCCCTGAGTAACAATTCTCTGGCACTCGGTAACAATTCTGTCTGTCCCTGAGTAACAATTCTCTGGCACTCAGTAACAATTCTGTCTGTCCCTGAGTAAAAATTCTGTGGCCCTAATTAAAGTTTCTGTGGCCCTAAGTAACAATTCTCTGGCACTCAGTAACAATTCTGTCTGTCCCTGAGTAACAATTCTCTGGCACTCAGTAACAATTCTGTCTGTCCCTGAGTAAAAATTCTGTGGCCCTAATTAAAGTTTCTGTGGCCCTAAGTAACAATTCTCTGGCACTCAGTAACAATTCTGTCTGTCCCTGAGTAACAATTCTCTGGCACTCGGTAACAATTCTGTCTGTCCCTGAGTAACAATTCTCTGGCACTCAGTAACAATTCTGTCTGTCCCTGAGTAAAAATTCTGTGGCCCTAATTAAAGTTTCTGTGGCCCTAAGTAACAATTCTCTGGCACTCAGTAACAATTCTGTCTGTTCCTGAGTAACAATTCTCTGGCACTCAGTAACAATTCTGTCTGTCCCTGAGTAAAAATTCTGTGGCCCTAATTAAAGTTTCTGTGGCCCTAAGTAACAATTCTCTGGCACTCAGTAACAATTCTGTCTGTCCCTGAGTAACAATTCTCTGGCACTCCGTAACAATTCTGTCTGTCCCTGAGTAACAATTCTCTGGCACTCCGTAACAATTCTGTCTGTCCCTGAGTATGAATTCTGTGGCCCTAACTAGCGTTTCTTTGTCCCTAAGTAACAGTTCTGTGGCCCTCAGTAACAGTTCTGTGTCTGTGCGAGTAACAATTCTGTGTCTGTGCGAGTAACAATTCTGTGGCCCTAAGTAACAGTTCTGTGGCCCTCAGTAACAATTCTGTGTCTGTGCGAGTAAAAATTCTGTGTCTGTGCGAGTAACAATTCTGTGGCCCTAAGTAAAGTTTCTGTGGCCCTAAGTAACAATTCTCTGGCACTCAGTAACAATTCTGTCTGTCCCTGAGTAACAATTCTCTGGCACTCAGTAACAATTCTGTCTGTCCCTGAGTATAAATTCTGTGGCCCTAAGTAAAGTTTCTGTGGCCCTGAGTAACAATTCTCTGGCACTCAGTAACAATTCTGTCTGTCCCTGAGTAACAATTCTCTGGCACTCAGTAACAATTCTGTCTGTCCCTGAGTAAAAATTCTGTGGCCCTAATTAAAGTTTCTGTGGCCCTAAGTAACAATTCTCTGGCACTCAGTAACAATTCTGTCTGTCCCTGAGTAACAATTCTCTGGCACTCAGTAACAATTCTGTCTGTCCCTGAGTAACAATTCTGTGGCCCTAATAACGTTTCTGTGGCCCTAAGTAACAATTCTCTGGCACTGAGTAACAATTCTGTCTGTCCCTGATTATGAATTCTGTGGCCCTAACTAGCGTTTCTTTGTCCCTAAATAACGATTCTGTGGCCCTCATTAACAAGTCTGTGTCCCTGAGTAATGGTTCTCTGTCCCTAAGTAACTTTTCTCTGTCCCCAATTATCGTTTCTGTGGCCCTAACTCTGTCCCTGTCCCTAGTACAGAGCGGTCTGCCTCTGTTCAATAACTGCAGGCAAATGAAGAATTCCAAAATGGCCGCTATTTATAGCTCGACCATTACACAGTGCTGGCTGGCTGGCTGCTGATAGGCTGATGCGATCACATGTAGTTGAGGAATGCATTATGGGTCAGCGCGCCTTGTCTGCGCGCCTTCCCAGACATCCCCGCTCCGTCGCCGCACATGTCAGCCGCCATTTTCTGAAAAATTTCGATTCGCGCGTCCGAATTAGGCTATTTTTCGGATTCGGCACGAATCGAAATTTTTCCGATATTCGACTCGAATTCCACTTCGGATACTTCGATTCGCTCATCTCTAATTGCATGTAATATTCTAATTTTCTGAAATTGTGGATTTGGGGTTTTCATGAGCTATAAGCCATAATCATCACAATTATGACACGGCTTGAACTATCTTGCTTTGCATGTAATGAGTCTCATATATTAGTTTCACCTTTTAAGTTGCATTACTGAAATAAATTAACTTTTGCACGATATTCTAATTTTTCAAGTTTCACCTCTATACATACATAATATTCTGTCTGATGGGCAGACATGGATACTAGAACATTATGAAACACTTATAAACCCATAAACTATTTAGCCTAGTTCATGAACAGATGTATTTTTGCTAGTTATATACTTTTTAATTAGTAGTTCACGAAGTCAGAATATTCACATCTTATCAAATCCCGATCACATTTGCAATTTAATATACTAGTTCCAAATTATTATACAGTATGTAGTTATTTTGTTATACAATTCTGTTTCTAGCTAAAAATTTTAAGAAAGTTGAAGCTATTAGCAGGCATAACCCCCTAAAAGTAGGAAGAAGTATACCCATTCTTCCATGTGTCAGTGATTTCAAGGACTTAAAGAAAGTGGAGAACATGAGAAGTCGTTGTTTAAATCTACATTTAATCTATATTTAAGTGGGAAATTATTAGTGGGGTTATGCTACAGGCCCCTTAATCTGAAGAATGAGGAGGAGTTGGATCTCTTATCGCAGTTAGAAATGGCAGCAAAGCAAGGCAACTTTATCATAATAGGGGACTTCAACTACCCAGATATTGACTGGGCAGAAGGAACAGCTCACTCATTTAAATCTCGTCATTTCTTAAATGTCTTAATTTGCCAGTTGGTGGATGCCCAGACTAGAAAAATACATTGCTAGATCTGTTAACCTCCCTGGCGGTATGATTATTTCAGATTTTTGGTGCTGAAAGCGGTACCATTTTTTTGCATGGAATTATGTAGTTTTTTTATTGTAGGCCTGTAATTTAGGAATAACTCACTGAAATCTGTCCAAACAAGAGTCTAGTAAACATTCCGGATATGATAAAATTTGAAACACGAAATCATAAATTATAATTTAATAAATACTCATAAAAAATAATAATATAATAATAATACATTTAATTCAATAATATAATCAAACCAAAAACACTGAAATTTGAAATATAGCGCCAAGTTCGCACATCGCTGAGCAAAGTCACAGAATCGTTTTCGTGTCTGATGACGAATTTCCCCACGAATCATTATCACTCAATTCTGCAAGTGGTTCTGATTTACTATCACTGTTCTCTAGCTGGTCTAAAACCGATTTTGACATAAAGGGATGCTTTTTGGACGCCATGGACTTTTCTAAGTTTCCAGGCAGAAAGAACAGTCAAAATGTAGGCAGGGCACAGGACAAAGCAGTAGGGACAAAATGTATGTGAAATGCTTTGCAACAGTAATGTTTTACTATGTAATAATCGTTTTTTAAAAATTTTCAAATTTGCCGCCGGTTCCACCGCCCGTACGTCCCGACGTCACAGGGACCGGAAAACGGAAGCCGGATGCCGGCATCGGCCGGAGGAGATGGCCGGGGACGCTGCAGGGGACGCATCGCGGGAGCGAAGGGCAAGGTAAGCGCTGCAGGGAATCCCTGAGCAATGCCGCATGGTAAGCCCGAGTGTAGCTCAGGGTTACCGCTTTTGGTACTGAAACTCTACCCCGCGCTACACTCGGGAATACTGCTAGGGAGGTTAATTACAAATAACCTGGATTTGGTCACAGATGTGGAAATCTGGGACAACTTTGGAACGAGTGATCACAGGATAATTACATTCAGCGTAAATCATAGGAAAAGGAGACACAGGGGTAATACAAGAACACTCAATTTCAAAAGAGTCATCTTTTCTAAACTATGCTCAATACAAGATATTATATAGAAACTTTGAACACTGAGGAAAAATGGGAGCATTAGGAATATATTCAATAGAGGTATCATCCACTGTATTCCAATGGGCAACAAAATTAAAAAATCTAAGATAAAACCTAGGTGGCTAAATTTTCACGTATATAGACATATTAACGTGAAAAAAAAATGGCCTTTAACCACTTCAAGTTCGTACATTTTCACCCCTTTCCAGTCCAGGCCAGTTTTCAGCTTTCAGTGTTATCACACTTTGAATGACAATTGCGCGCTCATGCAACACTGTACCAATATGAAATGTTTTGCATTTTTTGAGACAGAGCTTTCTTTTGATGGTATTTTTTCACCACTGGGATTTTAATTTTTTTGCTATATAGATGAAAAAGACCAAAAATTTGGAAAAAAAAAATTAAAACTTTTGCAAATAAATAATCTTTCTTCATTAATCTTGGCCAAAATGTATTCATCTATCTTTTTAGTAAGAAAAAAATAACCCAAATTAGTTTATAACCAAAAATTATAGTTTTTTTAAATTTTTTACATTTTAATTTTTTTTTATATTATTTATGTTTTTTTTCTTTACATACTGTCACCCTAGCTGACACTGACACTGTACTACTTGTGGGGGATGATGAAGATTTTTGTTTCTTTTTTTTTTTTACACTGATTGCTTTTACACCCATAAAGAATGTAAAAGCAGTCATTTCTCCTCCTCTCTGGCTGCATTCCTGCAGCCATTGAGAAATACTGTGCGAGCTGTGATTGGTTACAGCTTGTAACGTGGTACAAGGCTGTTGTGAATAGCCTTGTAACATGTGACCTCTGATCTTTCACAGATTGCACTAGTAGTAAGCAATGATGTCAGGAAGTGACATCTTGTTTACTACTATTCATGTGATCACAGATTGGCTAATCGATGATCACATGAATTGGGACCTCACAGAGAGGTCCTGTACTGTGATCTGTGTTCCGCTGTGTCTACTGGGAGCGTGTCCAGGTAGTGCGCAAAGGCAATGGATGGGGGGGACGTTTAGAAATGTCCTCCCGCATCGGCAGCGCTCCCGCCCGGCTGTTTATCAGCAATGGGCTGGACGGGAAGAGGTTAAAAAATATAAAGGTAGAGGAGTCATTGTCAGCTTTCCAATACTACAAGGAATGCAATAAGAAGTGTAAGAATGCAATCAGGCCGGCTAAGATAGACCCTGAGAGACACAGCGGAGGAGAGTAAAAAAATCCCCCAAATTCTTTAAACATACTAATAGTACAAAAGTGAGGTCAGAATATATTGGCCCCATAAAGGATGACAAGAAAGCAATTGTATTAAATAAATTCTTCTCCTAATGCATCACAGAGTGTACCCTTGTGGCTAACAGAAGCCAGTGTCTGAAAAAGTCTTGAAAAGCAAATGAATCTTCAGGACCAGATAGCTTACACCTGAGAGTCCTCATAGAACTCAATCAGTCCTTGCAAACAAATTCTTGCTTTTTTGGCTGGGGATGACTATACTGTACAAACTGACCCAGCTTAGGATGTCCACAAACTTTAGAGGCTGGTAGGACATGCTTGAGTCACCCAAAGAAAAAAGACCTTTAGAAATTACCAACAAATCAAATTAAGCTATATTAGAATTTATAGAAAGTTTTATCCAACGGAATGCTTTAATTTATGACAAAAATAGGGTTGAGTGTTAAAACATTTTCAATTACTTATATAAAAGAAGGGGTGCGGATTATATTTACAATATTTAACAAGGTCAAATTACAACTCCGTTCTAAGCAATCAAGGCATGTTTTCGGGCCCCCATGCCTCAGAAGCTTACCTGGCATAAACTTTATAGAAATTACAGAAAAAAAAAAAAGTAAACAATTTAGGAATAGATGGTGTCAATTAAACACACATGACAGCTTTATTATTTCCACATTAAGGAAGAAATTAACTAAGTACTATTTATATATCTAAACTAATAACACATTGTAATCCCAGAAAAATTACAGAAAATCAAACACCTTTTCTGTGAGAAAAAAAAGGGTCCTACTTATAACGGAGAGTGGATATCACTTGATATTACAGAAAGGCTTCTTCACAGTAAGAGCTGTGTAAATGTGAAACAGACTCCCTCAAAAGCTAGTTCTGGCCAGCTCAGTAGATTGTTTTAAAAAAGCCTGAATTTTTTCCTAAATTCACAATATATAACTGGATACTAATATTTATAGGTAAATTTGGTCCAAGTAATATCCGATTGCCTCTTGGGGGATCAGGAAGGATTTTTTTTTTGCTCCACTGGAGCAAATTGAATCATGCTTTAGGCCCCATTCACATGTGCTATAAGCACATTTGTAAAGCACTCTGTAGGCTTTATAATGTACCATGTTGTTTTTTTTTATCTTAAAGCTTTGGCATTGTTAAGGCCATAGTGCTGATTTTTTAAACTGGACCCCTTGTTTTTATGTTTTCCGAGGCCTCCTTCACATCATATGTATATAAAAACTAATGGAAAACACATGCAGATTTGACTTGCTGAGAATATTTTAGGGTTGTTCACACCATGTGCAGAAAAGTGCATTTTTTTCATTCATAGTCAGAAAACCTTTCTCCAGTTTGCTGCATTCTCTGGATTCCAGCAGCAGATTCTTGTGGCCGGAGTGACCCAGGCGTGCAAATAGCAGCAGCCACTCATATAAACTGATGATAGGCTGACAGCAGATGCCGCTGATCGCATGTAGCTGCACACCAAGCACACACCTGCGGATTTCCGAGCCTGGCCGCAGTCAGCTGAATTTGCCGCTGGAATCTGGAGATTGCAGCCAACTGGCCAAGTAAAAGGGGCCTAAGCCACACTCCATCATAAGGATCAGACACAAAATCTTTGATTTGGATCAAGTAGCTTGTATATTAGCAGCCTCCCAGCTTCAAAAACACAGACAAAATTGTTAGTTACATTTTTTTTAAATGCCAGATTCTATTTTAGAATCAGAGTTGTTGACAGAGCCGAGGTCAGTAACTGGTAAGCAATGGTACAAGGATGATCCAAGATCAGTTAAGGGATGAGCTGGGTCAGTAGCAGGAATCATATGCAGGACAAAGAGCACAGGATACAGCTGAAGACCAGTCAGCACTGACGTTGGGTTAGAGCATCCCTTAAAAATGCCATCTGGCACCAAAATTGACTGTGGACATGCACCAATCTCCACATGCGCACTTCTGTGTGAATGCACTTGCCTGACCACGGTTCTACGTGTAGCACAATGCACAAGTCTCTAAGCCAGTTGGCTCACATGACATCTCCAAAACAGTAGCTGGATATTTTTGATTAGCTGCATGCTATTAGACTGCTCAGCTGCCTGCATGCTGGTTCTGACAGCAGAGGGCCTCTCACTTGACTGCACAGTACTTACACAGCTACCTCTGCCTCATCAGATGTGACCTCTCTGAGCTGCTGAGGCAGCCCACATGGAAAAAAATTATATTTGAAATATATTTAAAAAATATTCTTCCCAAATATATTGCCATATATTTGAAATGCTACAATTTTGGCCATATTCACTATATTAAAATTTTATATATATATATATATATACACACACACACATACATACACACATTCATACATACATATATATATATATATATACACATATATATATATATATATATATACACATATATATATATATATATATATACGCACACACACACACACTGCATGTTATGAAAACTATTTTTAAAAATAAATTTCAAATATACTGTGTCTTTAAAAATACAAATCTACATGTTTGGAAGGTATATGTAAAAATATACAGTCATGGCCGAAATTGTTGGCACCCTTGATATTTCTCCAGGAAATCATGTATTTCTCACGAAACGTATTGCATTAACACATGTTTTGCTATACACATGTTTATTCCCTTTGTGTGTATTGGGACAAAACAAAAAAAGGGAGGAAAGAAAGCAAATTCGACATAATGTCACACAAACCTCCAAAAATGGGCTGGACAAAAGTATTGGCACCCTTTCACAACTGCGGATAAATAAGAATGTTACAAGCATGTGATGCTCCTGTAAACTCACCTGGGGCAAGTAACAGGTGTGGGCAATATAGAAATCACACCTGAAAGCAGATAAAAAGGAGAGACGTTCACTTAACCTTTGCATTGTGTGTCTGTCTGTGCCACACTAAGCATGGACAACAGAAAGAGGAGACGAGAACTGTCTGAGGACCTGAGAACCAAAATTGTGGCAAAATATCAACAATCTCAAGGTTACAAGTCCATCTCCAGAGAACTAGATTTGCCTTTGTCCACAGTGCGCAACATTATCAAGAAGTTTGCAACCCATGGCACTGTAGCTAATCTCCCTGGTCGTGGACGGATGAGGAAAATTGATGAAAGATTGCAACGCAGAATAGTCCGGATGGTGGATAAGCAGCCCCAAACATGTTCCAAAGACATTCAAGCTGTCCTGCAGGCTCAGGGAGCATCAGTGTCAGCGCGAACTATCCGTCGACATTTAAATGAAATGAAACGCTATGGCAGGAGACCCAGGAGGACCCCACTGCTGACACAGAGACATAAAAAAGCAAGACTACAGTTTGCCAAAATGTACTTGAGTAAGCCAAAAGCCTTCTGGGAAAACGTCTTGTGGACAGATGAGACCAAGATAGAGCTTTTCGGTAAAGCACATCATTCTACTGTTTACCGAAAACGGAATGAGGCCTACAAAGAACAAAACACAGTACCTACGGTAAAATATGGTGGAGGTTCAATGATGTTTTGGGGTTGTTTTGCTGCCTCTGGCACTGGGTGCCTTGACTGTGTGCAAGGCATCATGAAATCTGAGGATTACCAAAGGATTTTGGGTCGCACTGTAGGGCCCAGTGTCAGAAAGCTGGGTTTGCGTCCAAGATCCTGGGTCTTCCAGCAGGACAATGACCCCAAACATACGTCAAAAAGCACTCAGAAATGGATGGCAAAGAAGCGCTGGAGAGTTCTGAAGTGGCCAGCAATGAGCCCAGATCTAAATCCCATTGAACACCTGTGGAGAGATCTTAAAATTGCTGTTGGGAAAAGGTGTCCTTCCAATAAGAGAGACCTGGAGCTGTTTGCAAAGGAAGAGTGGTCCAAAATTCCGGGTGAGAGGTGTCAGAAGCTTATTGATGGTTATAGGAAGCGACTGATTTCAGTTATGTTTTCCAAAGGGTGTGCAACCAAATATTAAGTTAAGGGTGCCAATACTTTTGTCCAGCCCATTTTTGGGGTTTTGTGTGACATTATGTCATATTTGCTTTTCTGCCTCTGTTTTATATTTGTTCCAATACATACAAAGGGAATAAACATGTGTATAGCAAAACATGTGTTAATGCAATACCTTTTTTGTGTGAAATACTTGATTTTCAGGAAAAATATCAAGGGTGCCAACAATTTCGGCCATGACTGTATGTTACAATTATTATTATTATACAGTATTTGTAAAGCGCCAACAGTTCGCTCAGCGCTGTACATTACAAAGGGAGACAGAATTACTTTTTTATATGTTAAAAAAAATCTGAAGAATATGTTTAAATATATATATTTAAAAAAATATATGTTTTTAAAAATATATATTTTACTGATATATTCTTCAGATTTTTTTTAACATACAAAAAAGTCATTTTAACATATATTTGTACATATATTTGTAACTGCATTCCAAAAATGTAGATTTGTATTTTTAAAGACATACAGAATATTTGAAATGTATTTTCTTAAAATTCATATATTTTGTAATAAAAACGCATTTGAACATGCAGTGTATATATATATATATATATACACACACACACATATATATATATATATATATACACACACATATATATATCTACATACATATGTGTATATAAATAATATGGCCAAAATTGTAGTATTTCAAATAAATGGCAATATATTTGGGATAAATATTTTTAAAATATATGTTTTTTCTATATGGGAAGGAAGCAGAGAAACTTATCTTCTCTGGGTGTGTTGAGCAACCCAGGGAGTTGTGACTTCTGAGCAAAGTGAGTAAATTGGCTCTCCAGTTCATTAGCATTAAAAAAAATACATTTAATGATGTAATAATGAACAGAGAGCTATCTTAATTAGTATCATTTATATCTGCCAGGATAATAGTATATATTTTTTCTCCCATTGCATATGGTTTCCAATAGGGCTTTAAGGATGTTGACAAAACCAATCATGTTAAAGTCATAGGATAGATATGGGATTACACCTTTGGCATAGTTATTGTTATTTTACACAGAATTTTAACTATTATAAACAAAGCCAGTATGGAACTGGCTGTAACATCCATTTCGCTGACTGCAAGTATTCTCTTTATTCAGTAAGTACTAAACAGAACACACATTCAAAAGACTTTGGGTGGAAAAAAAGCCCTGGGCCTCATGGAAGCCAACCAAGTCATGCTGAAAATGTAAGAATATTGGGTACACACTGTAATGATGCTAACATTCTTAACATTGTCCTTATTTTAAAGGGAACCTGTGAATATTATGAGAATTATGACAGTTTAGAAGGTATACAGTTGCAAGAAAAAGTATGTGAACCCCTTGGGATTATGTGGAGTTTTGCATGAATTGGGTATAAAATGTGCTCTGAACGTCATCTAAGTCACAACAATAGAAGAACACAGTCTGAACATAATACTACACAAACATTAGATGTTGCCATGGTTTCATTGCACATAACATGTAAACATTCACAGTGCAGGGAGGAAAAAGTATGTGAGGCCCTAGCTTAATGACTTCTCCCAGAGCTAATTGGAGCCAGGAGTGAGCCAACCTTGACTCCAATCAGTGTGATGATATTGGATGTGTTGCTGACAGCTGTCCTGCCCTTAAAAAACACACACCTGTTTTGGGTTTACTGGTTTCAAGAAGCACTGTCTGATGTAAACCATGCCTCGCAGAAAAGAGCTCTCAGAAGACCTACGATCAAGAATTGTTGACTTGCATGAAGCTGGAAAGGGTTACAAAAGTATCTCCAAAAGCCTTGATGTTCATGTGTCCACGGTAAGACAGACTGTCTACAAATGGAGAAAGTTTAGCACTGTTGCTATTCTCCCTAGGCGTGGTCGTCCTGTAAAAATGACTGCAAGAGCACAGCGCAGAATGCTGCATGAGGTAAAGAAGAATCCCAGAGTGTGAGCTAAAGATCTACAGAAATTTCTGGCACATGCTAACATTTTTGTTGACACATCTACAATAAGGAAAACATTAAACAAGAATGGAGTACATGGGAGGACACCACGGAGGAAGCCATTGCTGTCCAAAAAGAATATTGCAGCACGTTTGAAGTTTGCAAAAGAGCACCTGGATGTTCCACAGCACTACTGGCAAAATATACTGTGGACAGATGAAACCAAGATTGAGTTGTTTGGGAAGAACACACAACACTATGTGTGGAGAAAAAAAGGCACAGCACACCAACATCAAAACCTCATCCCCACTGTAAAACATGGCGGAGGGAGCATCATGGTTTGGGGCTGCTTTGCTGCCTCAGGGCCTGGACGGATTGTTGTCATTGATGGGAAAATGAATTCCAGAGTTTATCAAGACATTTTGCAGGAAAACGTACGACCATCTGTCTGCCAACTGAAGCTCTGCAGACAATGGGTGATGCAACAGGACAATGGCCCAAAGCATACAAGTAATTCAACAAAACAATGGCTGCAACAGCACAGAATACGCCTTCCGGAGTGGCCCAGTCAGAGTCCTGACCTCAACCCAATTGAAATGCTGTGGCATGACCTTAAGAGAGCGATTCACACCAGACATCACAAGAATATTGCTACACTGAAACAGTTTTGTGAAGAGGAGTGGTCCAAAATTACTCCAGATCGTTGTGCAGGTCTGATCTGCAACTACAGGAAACGCTTGGTTGAGGTTATTGCTGCAAAAGGAGGGTCAACCAGTTATTAAATCCAAAGGTTCACATACTTTTTCCTCCCTGCACTGTGAATGTTTACATGTTATGTGCAATGAAACCATGGCAACATCCAATGTTTGTGTAGTATTATGTTCAGCAGACTGTGTTCTTCTATTGTTGTGACTTAGATGACGTTCAGAGCACATTTTATGCCCAATTCATGCAAAACTCCACGTAATCCAAAGGGGTTCACATACTTTTTCATGCAACTGTATGCTGCACAAAGTGAATCACGGCTTTCATTGCTGCTGGCTATTTAAAATGTAAATGGGGCATTCAAATGTTTACATATTATGGGCAGCACAGTGGCTAAATGGTTAGCACTTCCACCTGGCAGTACTATGGGCGTTGGTTCGAATCCCAACCATGGCACCACCTGCCTGGAGTTTGCATGTCCTCCCTGTGCCTGCGTGGGTTTCCTCTGGGTACTCCGGTTTCCTCCCACACTCCAAAGACATGCTGGTAGGTTAATTGGCTCCTATCTAAATTGGCCCTAATATGTGTATGTGTGAATGTAAGTTAGGGACCTTAGATTGTACACCCCTTGAGGTTTAGGGACTGATGTGAATGTACAATATATATTTGTAAAGTGCTGCGTAAATTTACAGCGCTATATAAGTACCTGAAATAAATAAATATTATTAACAAGTAGTAAATGAGCAAAATAAATGTAGCTGCAGGTATTGTGAGGTAATTTATCCTTAAAATTTACAACAGAAGCAATTTCACTATCAGCCACTTTGTTCATTATATCACTCCCCTCACTGTGGTTTGGCAGTCTTCCAGCCTTCTAATCTCTAATGTAAACACAGAACAGATGTTCTGGAAGTGAGAGAGAAGAGTGCTGAGACCCATCTTGATTGACTTCAGTAATTCTGCTGTGAAATTTGAAAATTAAATGCTTCACAGTGCCTGCAGCTACAAAGGTTAGTAAGAGCTTATGTTAAAGAGTGTTTACCATTTGCCACAAATATGTATATAATCCATAATCTGACCATTTGTTGCATAACTTGACCTCCAGGTTTTACCTCCTCCATGACCAGGGCGTTTTTGGCTATTCAGTACTGTGCTATTTTAACTGGCAATTGTTCAGTCATGCAACACTGTACCCAAATTAAATTTAAATCCTTTTTTCACACAAATAGAGCTTTCTTTTAGTGGTATTTGCTCACCACTGGGTTTTTAATTTTTTATTATATAAATGAAAAAAAACAACCATGATTTTCTACTTTGTTATAAAACATATCCAAATAAAATCAAATTTCTTCATAAATACAGGCCAAAATGAATTCTGCTACAGGTCTTTGGTTAAAAAAAAGAAAAAATGTATACTGTATTAATTGGTTTGTGTGACAGTTATAGCGTCTACAAATTATGATGCATATACTGCAATTTACACAGTTATAGACTGTATACTAGAATAGTGGTGATTAGAGACTTATGGTGTGACTGTGATAGTGTGGCGGTCAATCTGTTGCTAACTGACACTGGGCTGGGAGGGACACTGACTGACATTGCTATAACACTAATACAGTGATCAATGATAATACTGTACTAATGACACTAATGGTTAACAGGGGTGATAAGAAGGGAAATTAAGGGGTTAACGGTGTGCCTAAAAAGTGAATGTGTGCTGCTTTTACTCACAGGATCTGGCTTTTTCTCCCTGAACTCCCTGAAAAAACAGCCATATCACTGTTCTGTGCTCGGTGTTCAGTATGTATGTAAACACAGAACTCTGTTCTGTGATTGGCCACAGCCGATCAGCAGGTATATAGCCAAAATCATTGGCTGACCTGCTGACAAACTCGTGCACAGGGGGTGCACAGGTCAACAGGTGCGCATGTGTGTACCCGAAAACCAGGAAACTCATCACGATATATGAGTATGTCGCGGTGCCTGGCTTAGTATAATGAAAGATTCTGCATTTTCCATTTTCTAAGATAAAAACAAGGCAAAGAAGTAATAGGATTTTTGACTTACATGTAAAATCCTTTTCTTGAAGCATAGTACAGGACACAGAACTCAAGTTCTACCCGTGGGTTATATTGTGCCACCTTAAAGTGATTAAACACTGGCAAACAAAATTGTTAGGACAGCTCACCCACCCCCAGCAAGTCTCAGTTTTGCAAACAGCAGATGGAAAAACTGGGACATCTCAAAGAACGAGCACAAGGGGGAGAGGGCCATGGCAGTACCTCTGTACTGTACACTAATAAATTATTTTACAGGCAAGTCAAAATGCTATTTTGTTAATCATATAGTAAAGGACACAGGACTTTAGGCATAACCATGAAAGCAGTCCAACTGAGGGATGAGCAACACAGAAGACAAATGACAAATGCTAATAGGCCCACGGAATAATGGGACAAGAAGGACTGAAAATACCCATGGAGCAACTTAAAGCACCAAACACCTGAATTTGGTACCAGAGAGATGGACTGACAAAAAAAGGAGTATCAGAGCAGAGATAAACTTGAACAAGAAATACTACATCCAGACAATGGGGAGATAACTCCAGAGGTTGTATAGCAGCACAACATAGAGAAGGCACGTAACCAATGAAGGAAGGAGAAAAACTTAAGAAGAGAGAAGACCCAGACCCCAATGCAATCGGAGTAAGAACATTTTCCTTATGAGTGAAGGCTGCAAACTCAGAACTTGCAACACAAAAGTGAATGTGAGAAGGAAACTGAGTAAGGATAGACAATGAAAAATTCCTACTAAAATTCAAGGAGCAGTCCATACTAGGTTGAGTCACTGGGAAAAATACAAGAAGAACAATTGCAAGCAACACCCTTTACATAGGACTCCAGAAGCAGCCTCAGAAAGGAACTTCTAAGGCTGGGATTAGACCAGGGGTAGGCAATGTTAAAGAGGTGGAGATCTACCTGAACATGGGAGAAGTCAAAGATCACTGGACACAGTGGTGCCTTGTCACACCTGTGTACACATGCCACAGCAGGAATTAAACCCTCTGTTGCTTTTGGTGGGTGCTACCTCCTGCTAATTGCGACCCATTCAACTAAATGGGGCCACTCTGCAAGCTGCCTGCAACTGCACACTTCTGCGGGGTCCAAGGGGTTAAAGCAGGTGGTGAGAAAGCAACACAACAGTGCCTGCTTTAACCCCTTGTTTACTGTACTGCAAAAGGTTGCAGGGCACTTCTAGAATGGCCTCACTCACTTGAATGGGTCAGGCTTGTCAGGTGCTATTTTCATCAACCATGACAGGGTGTATAACTCCTGCTACAGCTGCAACATGTGTACTCCTCTAGCCAGTGCAGCTAAAGAGGGTGAGGTTGGGGTGGGGATGGTAAGAACACTTCTTAACCATGGGGTTTTTCCACCCCCCAGACTGCAATGGTAAATTACTTTTACTGTTCGGAGCCTCCAATAAGGCTGTTTTCACACTGATGTACTGCAGTTTACCTGCACCACGGGTGCAACGCAGTGCATCTTCAACTTTTCTGGACAGGAGCCAGCACCACAGAGGAGACATCAGCTTATGTGGCTCTTGCTCCCTACTACAGCTCCAACTTTACAAGTAGTCCCTCTGCATTGTATTCTGATTGATGGTCTGGGTTGGCAGGTCAACAAGTTCAGACCACAATCTATCAGTCACCTGGCGGCGATCTACTGGTAGATCGCGATCTATGGGTTGCTGACCCCTGGATTAGACCCATGATGGTCATCAAGGCCCAACACTGATCCAGACCAGACTGAAAAAGCCAGGATAGCCCTTGTTCACCAACCAAATGCCTCTAGACAAAATATCTCCACATACCAACTCATCTGAAGAGATAGGTTACACTTCCACAATATCCTTAGCTGAATGAAACTGTAAGAAAAAACTGAGATGGTCAGGGTGTGGCAGATGAAGGAGAGGCAAATGTCATCTGTGACCTTGACACTATAGTCCATCCTACAACCCACTAACAACAATAACACAATAGTTGAGTGCTCAATCCAAAAACCAGGCGAATATGCAGAGTTGAGCAATAAATTATAAGATTCAGTATATGTTATATGCAAGTACATGAGAGGCGGAATGGGAAAACTTAGCTTCTCAGAGGCATCCTATGACCCACAATTGAGTCAGCAACAGAAAAAGGTAATTCACAGACCAACTCCGGAGTAGAAGGATTAATGGCCCAGCTTGGTTAGGTCATAGCAGGGCATGATACAACAGTACAGTATACAAGTTAAACAGTACCAGTAAGTTTAACTGACATGCCACCTATAGAGCAGTAGGGTTAAATTGCTTTTTGTGACTAGACCATCTCATGCTGCTACATATACAGTAAAACAGTAAGTAAGGGAGACATGATTTACAAGAGTAGAGTGTGGACCAACAGCAAAGTGGGAAGGGTAAAAGGCAATACATGACCAAAGCACCCTATGTCATCATACAAAATATTTGTAGGGCCAGGTCATCTTAGGCCATTACACAGTGACAACGACAAACAGTCCACAGTGAAAACAGTACATAGACAATAAAAGGCTAATGCACAGACCTACTGCAGAGCAGTAGGGATTATTGGCAGTTTGTAACTAGTTTATCAAGCAGTAAGCAATGGGATTGTCCAACCAAGGGTACACATAGCCCCCCCTTGCTGAGTAAGAGGGATAAATGGCCATGCATGACAAGGTTACCATAGCCCCTGTACCAACAGTAACCCGTAAGATGTTTGCAGGAGGTTTATAAGCAACCCTTTTGCTAAGTATGAGGAGATATTGACCATGTATGACTAGATCACCATAGGCGGTCATGCAACCAGTACAGAAGTGAGACAGTACCAGCAAAGGAACTCACTGACTTACTGCAGAGCCGGAAAGATAAAGGCTGATTGTGACTGGTACACCTGAAGATGCTATTCCAACAGTATGCAAGTGAGTCAGCACCCGCAAGATTTACTCATTAAGGTATTAGTCGCCATTCATGACTGGGTCACCGTAGGCTACCATGCATTCCATGAGACAGTTCCAATAGTACAAACAGTAGATAGTAAGATATCCCTAATTAGTGTTACTCATGGACCTACTGAAGAACAGTAGGAGATAATGGTCGTGCGGGACAAGGTCACCATAGTCCACCGTACAAATGATTTTATAGTGGAGGTATTAACAAGGTCCACTCACTACCCAACTGCCAAGCAGTAGAAGTTAAGAGGCATGTGTGATTGGGTCAATCTAGACTGCAGTACAAACAGCAAACAGAAAGACATTACTAAGGTCTACTTACAGATCCACTGCAGAGCAGTAGGGATTAAAGGCCATGCATGACTGGGGCACAATAGGCTGGTATATAACAGGATATGGTGAGACATTCCCATCCAGGGGTTAGTCACAGACCACTGCAAAGCAGGAGGGGTTAATGGCCATACACATGGTGACCACAGTCTGCTGTCCAACAGTCCATTGCTCACAAGGTTACACTCAACACTTTAGCAGTTAATTTTCATCCATAGCAGTATAGTAGGTATAAGCCTTATACTGGCTTCACCCACCTTGATGGGCATACACCCTGAATTGCAGGCAGACCACAGCCCTGGACCTGTACAGCACCCTGTAGCTAACTCAATGTGATGCACCACATGCCAAGGTGAGTACCCACTCAGAGTGACAGTTCGTGAATCTTCATCTAGATGGAGTACTGGTACGATTCCTCAAGGTTCAGCTGAGGCATCAACCTAACTGAAAAGCTGGAAAAAAGACAGCCACATTGTCTACAGTTCAGCTAGGGATCTTGAGAGAAAATCCTATCACAAAGAGGAGAGAGAGAAGATGTCCATTATCTAAGGACACTAGCAAAACAACAAGACTTTCTGTAAGTGGAAGGGGTTACATCGGCGTGTCCTAATAACTATTTGCCAGTGTCCAATCATCCGAAGGTGGCAGCCCATTATAAGGGCTGCCACAATTATTGCGTCATGTCATGTTTCTGATGTGCACTTAAATTATAAACATTATTATTTTCTTTGTTCAGAAATATAATTTGTTTTAATACTGGACATCACGCAGCAGCAAAAATGAATATGATGTAAAATCCTTTATTACCGTATTAGCAGAAAAAATTAGAATGTAATAAATGCTAATCATTAATAAAAATGTTTCTACATTTTATTTAGGACTAAATACCTTGAGGTTTTTTTTTTATTGAAGACAAGAGCCAACTTACTTAGCTTAGTAAATACGGCAAAGATGCATTCACTTTGAATACCCAATCATGTGCAATGGAGATTTATAAAATAAACAAAAAAAATAGATAGCACATAATTGGATGATTAAAGTAAACACAGCTTCACCTTATTCACTTTGCCCAGTGAACAGTCTTTATTATCTAGTAAATCAATCCATATTCTATTACAATTAAATTAGAAAACTGTTTCAGCAACTGTTTTAGGGCTCGTTCACACCATTGTGCAGAGAATTTAGTTTTGCATGTGTTCTACAAAGACACAATGAAAATTGACTGTTCTCTATGTGCCCTGTTCACACCACAACACAGGTATCACATGCATATTTTTTCTGTGCAGGAATCTGCAAAGTGTATAAACTCACTGAAATGTGCATGAAAACTGATGAAAACTGATGTAAACTGATGTCTCTGCAAGTGAAATCTGCGCGTCACTTTCCACAACTTTTTCTGCACTATGGTGTGAACGAGGCCTTACAGTGTTCCTTATAATATTTTTTTCAGTTTGTCTGAATTTATTGTATTTGTTATATCATAGTATACATAATGTTTTACTGAATCTAAATATGGCGTTATATTAAATAACTTTTATATGTGCCATACAGTTGCTTGGACATTTACTGCTTGATAATTTTACTGAATTTTATTAGATTCATTAACAAATTCTTCCTTTTAATGTATTACCTAGGAAACACCAAAGGATGTTGTTCACCATGCCTTCCCTACAGTTGATGCTCCAGATCATGTTCACTATACTATTGGAGCTGTAATCCTGGCAGTAGGAATAACAGGAATGCTGGGTAACTTCCTCGTCATCTATGCTTTTTGCAGGTACTGATATGTGTCACTCTAGAGCCTGCCAAAGTTGTCACAATGTTAAATTGATATGGAACTTTTGGCATAGACTACATTTGGGATACCTAATATATATTCCTTAAGGATAAATTCCAGGTATCGATATTTTTATGTAATTACATTGTTCCAGCTTGATGTAAGTATACATAGACCATACCCTCGAAGCTAGAAACCACTGTCATAGTTTACTCAGAAAAATAGCTACATTCTGTTCCCTATTGGCGGTTGTAGGTTTTCTACCTACTGGGATCCAGCTCTGGGTTCTCTCTTGTCCCTAAGCTATTTTATCTCTAAGAACATTTCTAATTGCTGGCTGTCGTGAGGGTTTTTACCCTTGCAGAGTCAACACATGCACGTACTGTAGGCTCAGTCTGGTTACTAGAGAGTTTTTGTCATTTGTCACAGGTGAAAGCTACAGTATTAAACATTATATCAACTGTGGGTCAAACTATGTAGTCTATTTAAGACTGTCATTGCATGACTGTCATTGCATGTTCTTTACAGTATGTGGGGCTGAACTATACGCCCTACGAGAACCTGCATAGGCGAACATTACTGCAATGTTCAGAATGTCAATTCTAAGCAGTTTTCAAATGTATCTCATCATTTTAGGAGGTATATGGTAATGGTATGTCCTCCTTTAGGCTTTGTGGGATTGAGTGTGCTTCCTGCTGACAGGGGTGGAGATAGACACCAAATGGTGTAATGTAAGGTGTGGTGGATACACAGGTTAAAGGACACATGCACCCCAATTCTTGAATCTCCATCGGGATTTTGACATATTGTATATCTAGGGTTGCCACCTCACCCCTTTAAAACCGAACACATTATTTACACGGGTTCTGAGGCTAATTTAATGCAGATAAGGCACTAAGAGTTTAATTACCGCCTTAATCAGCCACAAAATCTGTGTAATTAATATGTGCTTAGTTTTAAAGGGATGAGGTGGCAACCCTATGTATTTCTCAAATGTTCTTGCTGCCCCCCTGTCCTCAGGATATGCTGATCTTTTTGTTAGGACTTTTTTTGACAATGCATTGTGTGGAGGTATTTATGATCATTTTGGATAAGTGCTATTGGTGCATATTTTATATTTTGCATTTCCATTAATATTTTTTTGTTTAATGTCTAATAGAGCCATATGTATTTGCTCTTGCTGTTCATTTTCATTGCGTATGTATTTTTATTGTGTGTACCTCCTTTTAGAGATCGATTACCTGTCCCTCCCCATGTGCACGGGAGGTGCAGGTATTTAATATTGTTTGGGACTGTTTGTGTTAGCCATGATTAAAGCCTCTATGGGCTGAAACACGTAGGTCTCTTGACTTGATTTTACCTCTACTGCAATAAATGGATATTTAAAAGCAGAGTTTATGCGAGTTGCTGGCTCTCTCTTTATGGACTGTAGTAGGCACCACTACTTAAAATACATATAAAGATTTTTTTCATGATCACAGAACAGCATTTGTTGATGTTTTTTATATGTAGCCAGACTTCAGCTGTATTACACATATAAAATAGCACCCTTTTTAGTTTAATATACAGAATATGATCTTAGATAAGATGTGTATTATTGTATTATACATAAGCTAATTTTGTTGAATGTATTTGATGAGAAGAGAATCTTTAGAAAAGCAGGAAAAATGTCAAAATTTAATTATATTATTTTTTGTTGGATTTACATAATCCATTTTGCTATATTTAATGTCATCTGACTTTAACCCAAATGCTAATCAGATTAAGAAAATCTGATTGAAATAGCACTCTGAAATCTGCTTACAACATTGACTATATGGGCCAGGTAACCTGCTTTCTTCTTGATTTACTAATGAATCTGCAATTTGTGCAATGCAGAAGGGGATAAAGAGCAGCACTGAACGTCAGTAACCTAGCACAGGTCCAAGCAAAACACGTGGGAAATAATAGAAGCTTTGCACAATGGCATTGGCAGTTAAATCCCTTATAAAGCACTTAATAATGGTATTTGATTTTAAAAAGCTAGGATCTGCAGTCCTTTGCAGGAATACAACATAGCTCACTGAAGTCTACAGTTCATGGTACTCCAGTGTCAATCCCAAGATGGCTGTGTACAGATTAAGAGTTATAAGGCCTCAGTGCCCTCACTAATACTAAGCCGTTTTACCAATTGTTGTGGCACATCTATGCTTCACAATCTTTTTTTCCTTGATAGTTGATACCTCCCACAGGGGACTCCAACTGCCCCCTAAATCTTGCAATGGCTTAACCAATACATCACAGGTTCCAAGTGCTAAATTGTACAGCCAGTCACCTCATGTGTTATCTGCAGTGCCACATCAATTCTCTTGTCCAAGTTTTTCATATCTTTCCTATGCAGAATCAGCACAATCAATGCAACAGATGACTGCCTAATGTTTCTTGTTACTGGTGTGTGAGGTGGGGCTGAGCAATCTCTCTAGATGGTACTGGTTGCTCAAACCCAAGGTTAAAGGTTTCAGATGGCAGCAGTGTCTAAGACCCACATGCCTGTCCTTGACTGCTCAAGTCTTGGGAAGAAAAATAAGAACTGTGGTGACACCTAAGCAAAGTGACATCAGTGCATGGTGGTTTAAGGAGCTCCTTCCACAGGGTTATAGCATGCAGTCAGGATCCAATTTTTATTGGTAGTCATAGGAAAATATAGCCAAAGCATTGGGGGGGGGGATTAGGGCACCCCTTTTGCAGGCCTATAGAAAAGAAAACAATACACATGCAATTGAATGTTTGGAGAACATGTTTGGACTTGGGAAGTGGAGTAAAAAATATGGTCATGCTATGTGAAACCATAGAGAATACCTTCATAAATTCAAACAGACTAAATAAGTAAAAAGTCATTTTTGTTGGTTCCTAGAAAAGAATAGGACTAATTAATAGAAATTATAAGATTATTATTGGTAGTAGTGACTCTTGTGACTCTGTGGAAGGTGCTCCTACACACCTTGTGTGCCTCCCATGTTACTGCACAAGCTGATTACCGGAATGCATACCATGCAGCCCATTTAGAAACAATTGTTTGCTAGGATGAATTATTTTATGACTCAGAAGTCTCTACAAAAATCAGTCAATCGTATGTACTACATGTGTAAAAGGAGACCTGCCATCTCTTTACCCATACATTGTAGCTAATGAACAAATAACTTCCAGGCTGTCAAGTATAACATTTTCTAAAGTCATTGGAATGATTCTATAAAATAGGTGCTTTCTATCATTTTCTTATCAAAACATTCAATTCACAACAAACATAAAAATAGCTTAAGTGTGGAATTGTTATTTTCTTCTTGTGTGATATAGACAACTATTAAATTATTCAAGTTACTAGTCATGTTCTCACAATAGAGGGAGGCACAAAAAATGTAAACCAGTACAACATGTACTTGAACATAGACCCTGATTATTGCATAACCTTCTTGTGCTTTAAACCTTCATCAAATGTGAAGCCAGAGGTTGCTGTGAAGATCTGAAGAAGCAACTGATGCATTATCTAATCAGAATGTGTAATCCCCATATTTAGTAGTCAGACCTAATCTCATCAAGTGTAGAAAATGCCCCTGATCCCCAAGCTCAACATCACCCAAATCCAGAAAATCAGTGAAGGAGGTCACTGTTAATTTCCTGCAAAAGATAGAAGAGAGCATGCAGTAGGACAGTAGCTGAACATAGGCTGGATAATTAAATGCTGCTGAGCAGTGCGAGCTAATATGGGCTAAATTCAGTTTCTCTTCTGTCATTTGGCAGCTGGTTTTTGCTGGTCATCACAGCTTTGCATTAATCAAGCCTCAATCTTTTTCTATATAGGAGTAGGAGTCTTCGATCTCCAGCCAACATGTTCATTATCAATCTAGCTGTTAGTGACTTCTTCATGTCCGTAACTCAGGCACCAGTGTTTTTTACAACAAGCCTACATAAGAGGTGGATCTTTGGAGAGAAAGGTAAATAAAACATTTTCAGTAACACTAAAGCTAAGTAATAGTAAGCATGGTCATTGGACAAGTAGGTCACTCATCACAATATTGGATTTTTACAGTATTTCTCTCAGTTGTTGTTTTAGTAACTGTTTGAATTGCACTCTGATCATAACCTAAATTAAAGGGCTCATTATAATGTTTACCAGTGCCATAACAATTACATTGATTATTTTTAATAGTGCAAGTGCAATAAATATTACAAATTATTTCTGACAAAAATGAATATGCAAAATTGGTCAGTGAAAACGCATGGCATACTGGAGGTCGTTATTTGACCTGAGACCACTAAATTATCTTGTAAAAGATAATGGTCAAACCTGCTGAAATAGACACATAATGGAGTTGAGAATCAAATTCTATATACTATAGTTATGGGTCTCATAGTCTATATTCTGAAGTGTATGGAGATCACCAATAGAGTGGCAGCGTAACTACCCATACTATGCAAGAAATAATATGATATTCTAATAGTAACTGGTTGAATAAATCATTTTCAGGAAGTATTGAATCCTTAGAAATAACATACAAAGTTTTGAAGTCCATACCAAATGTTCAGAAACAAGTCTGATTTGCATGAAGCCGGCTGTACTCTCGGCACTGACGAGAGTACTTTCACTGCCCCAAACATGTCCATGCCACACAATTTGACAGCTCTGGTTAACACACCACAATTTACAATTTAAAACAAAAATGCTCAATTTTTTATATAGTGTTTTCTGGGACCCCCAGCTTATGGTTTGCCATGGTTCTGTAAAAAAACAAACTGAATGTCATTACAACTCTATGAACCCAATTCAATTAGTGACAATCTAGGGACCTACAAAATGTGCTGTGAGATCCTCTTTCATGATTCAACCTACAGAATACTAACACCCCTGATGTCTATAAATCAGGCAAGTCAGCATAAGAGGTCAGGCACAAGACACTGAAAGGACTAACAAACCTACAAATATGTTCTTAAGACATTGCTTGATCAGGAATAATCATCCTGATGCCCCTGATCTGCTGTTTCTAGTGCCCCCATTGTGTATACAACCTGTAGACATTTTGACAATTTTGAAGTTTGAAGTGTGACATCACCTTCAATTATAAAATAAGATATTTTACAATAAAGATCCTGGAATCTGGATATCATGCTGGAACAAGTGTTTCTTCAGTCCTAGAGCTTCCAGCTGTTCTTGGGGGATCTTACTATTAAAGGAAACCTATGCTGAGAGACAAATTTAGGCTACATTATTGACCTTATTCTAAAAGTGCTAGTTACCTAGCTGCCTGACTTCAATACCTTAAGGCACTGACCTGGAATCATGCAACAGAGCTGATTGGAGTGAAGTCAAATCTCCTGATATCCATACTTGTTCCTGGTCAGCATCTCAAATGTACTAAAGCCAATGGATCAGAATACCAGACAGGCAATTTGCATTTTTAGAAAAAAATGGCAGTTTTTCATATTCACAGTACACATTTTCCTTGAATTTATTTTTGGATTTAGTAGTCATCAAAACATACTCGTCAAAAGTTCACCTATTTGTTGTTATTACTGATATTCACATAAATTGGTAATTTTGAGCAAACAATGGCCACCGACTTGATAGCCATGCCAAGAAAAATTTGTCTTTAGTATTAATAAGCCAGAATGACAGGTGCTGCTATGTGATAAATACATCTGACATGGTATGTGGTCATGCCAACATCTCATAAACAGGCAGATATCTCCTATTTGACTTTATTAGTAATTTGTGGCCTTACCTCACAGAGATAATTGCCTATAACTGTGTTCTGTGACAGCAGTGGTGGGCTGTGAGGTCAAACATACTGCATTTGTTCAGTGCAAACAATGGACACTCATAAAACGGTCTAATAATAGTGCTGCCATGATTACTTGAAAGAAAGTTCAAAACTTTTGTATTAGACAGTTTACTTCTCATTCAGCAGCTTGGAATGGGTGTCTGTTTTCAGCATTGCATTGAGGCAGGGAAAAAGCAGCTTTATTATTTTACAGGATTTATAGTATATAGCGCAAACAGTTTATGCAGCGCTTTATAACATAAGGGCAGACTATACAATTACAATACAATTTAGTACAGTAGGGATCAGAGGGCCCTACTCATTAGCGCATACAATCTAAGAGTATATACAGGATTTATATAGCGGTTGTGATTTCACTGCACACTGTGGGAACCATACAGTGTGTATTAGATGCTGCAGCAAGTCAGATAGAGCCTACATCATTTCCTGGCTAGAGGATGCCCAGCATTATCTAACTCTTCCATTCCCAGGCTTACGGTTGCGGTCTTGCCCCTTTAATTAATTGAATTGCAATTCTTTCAATCATGGAGGCTCAAAATTACACGTGGGTGTTATCTAGGGCAGTCAGGATGCAAATAAATCTGTCTAGGAACATCTTTTTTTCCAGGCTGATATCCACCCATCAATGAATTGTGATATTTGATTAACTCCTGCCACAAGCCTGCCTGCTGGCATGCATGTGGGAACTGTGTGATGTCACCTTTATTTGATGATTTAAGTGAAGTGTTAACATGATGGCCCACCCTAGGAGGATAACATCTTTTTACCTACTAGTGACACCTGTCCTGGCACTGACTATGAATTCATTTTTAGGGAAATAGAATTGAACACTGATTTTCCTTCATCAGTTCTTACACATGCCACACTTGACACTTAAAGTGGTAGTAAACTCTTTTTTTTTTAACTTTTACCTGCAGGTAAGCTTATAAGAACGCTTACTTGTATTTAAAATGAATATTTCCTAAACATGCACTGCTTAGGAGATATTCTTTTTTTCTTTTTTTTTAGAGCCAGCGTGTTTACTCTGAAAGAAACAGCATGCCTGTTCCTTCAGAGTACTGTGCCATGGCCCAGGACTCCCGCGTGCCTGTGTGGGAGTGATGCCACCGTGGCTTTGCCAGTCAGATGACCGGAGCTTGCGAATCCAGAAGGGAGAATGGGTGATGATGAAAGCTTCTGCAGTGGTGACAGTGCACCACTGGAGGGCTTCGTTTTAAGGTAAGTCCTTCATAATGTGTTAGTATGCGATGCATACTAGCACTTTATGACATTACCTTGCAGGGGATTTTGTTCTTTTACCTGGGGTTTGCTACTGCTTTAACTCTTCAGCCTTAAGGCATGGAGGGAAGATGTTGTATACTTCACGAGACCTCACACGCCATGGTCCAGGACTAGTCCGTAGAGGGTTCTGCTATGTAGCAGGCCCTAACATAGGGTCCCTGATGCTTATAAGGGTAGACCATACAGCCACCAATCCATCCCTATGAAGAACCTCCTTCACTGGTCACCACCGCATCCACTTCCGAACTGACTGCTTCTTCTTCCTTCCATCTCTTACTCTCCATCACCTGTGAAGGTGAAAGTGAATGTTTCTACCTTGTCCCTCATTCCTATTCACTGTTGGATCTCACTCTAACAAGCAATTTCTTTTACTGAATAAAAGTTGACATAACCACACAATTTTTCTTTAAAATCACATGGCAATGCTCTTAAATATTAGTTAGTCCCATTCCAGGGTTCCGCTGAGAGGCAACCCCACTGAGATGTGACTCTGCATCTGCCAAAGTATGGTCCTTCTCGCTCCCACTAACAGCCAATTCCAACCTCCTTGCCCAACCCCCTTTCTGCTTCAATACCACTGCTACTGAAAGCACCACAGGCCAGGTCAGTGTATTAACCCTTACATCACTGAACACTATTCAAGGATTCTTGAGAAAGGTACTGTGGCAGGGTGCTGTGATGTTTTTCCTGCACCCTGTAACATTACAACACATTACAGCACCCCTTCCACCTACCATGATCTACCTGCATTACACAGGGCAGCACAGAGACCTAGTGATGACATTGTATGGCCTAAAATAAGGTATGTAATAAAAACAGAAAGTTATTTGAATTTATGAACCATAATGGCAATGCCAATATAGGCAGATTAAACATTAGCTTTAGATCATATCAGATGACAGCACTGAGCTTGGAGCATTCTATCATACTGTATGCATCGGTGAGTAATCCCAATAATAATTTGTATTCATAAAACGTGTACTTACTCCTGTTGCATAAAGTTTTCCAGCATGTTCCCAGGCACAGCCCCAGCACTGTTATCAGAGATTCCACAGGCAGTTGTAACGTCAGCATCATGGGGACACAGCAACAGAGGTACATTTATTATTTTGTAGCACTGTATCCTATATATTCTTGTCTTGGTGTCACAGGACAGAAAGTTGGCAGGAGGGTACTCCCTCATAAGCACACAGACAGCAATAAGAACTTGACATAAATTCTGATTGTTACCCTAATGGATGGACACTGCAAGAAATGTTTTGTCTAGAGTTGGGCTTTAAGAGTTAATATTCTGTTTTTTAAATGCCCGTTTTGACTGTTTCTCTTTCAAAGCACCTTGCAAACAGCAGTTCATTAAGTGATAGCAAACAATTTGACATGATCTTTGGATAGCTGAAAGATGATATTTGGTTGGCTGCTGTAAGTTATCATCTGCTCTTGGTCTTTGTATAATTGTAACTCTTGATGAATGTAATTCTTAAGAAGGATTGGGACTAGGCTGCATGATTCACTACACAGCTTTCATAATAAATTGCAGAATTCTTGTCATATTTAATTCTATTGTTTTTTCCTATTCTAGGATGTGAGTTATATGCTTTCTGTGGCGCCCTGTTTGGGATCACATCAATGATTACACTGATGGTGATTGCTGTGGATAGGTATTTCGTAATCACCCGACCACTTGCTTCCATTGGAGTGATGTCCAAGAAGAGGGCAGTGTTAATCCTTTTAGGTGTTTGGATATATTCTTTGGCCTGGAGCCTTCCTCCCTTCTTTGGTTGGAGTAAGTCTGGATGACTGCTTTGAACAGATAATATGAATTAGGAATCACAGTGCTTTCTTAGAGTCAACCATAGCTTGCCTGTCATATAACAAAGATTATTTGCTTGTAATTTATTTTCAGAAATGGAAAGAACTAAATGTCTTAAAAGACCCATCTTTATAAATGTAATTGTTTTTGTTTGAAATTTTACAAAGTAGAAAACAGAAAAGTTTATTAAATCAAGAACATGTCAAAACATAAAAAAAACAAAATTACACAGCCTAAGAGAGACAATTCATTTCAGAGGAAGCACGTTTCATCCTCTAGAAATACATTTATCTTGTCTTCTCCTCTTATGTAAACTGAATCGGTGTCAGAATAATTGTATAGGCAGCCCTTAAAGGAACCAGACCCCGAGAAAAAAAGCTTGCTTTTGCAACAGTTGTCTGCTTAGATTAAGTGATGTGTTAATGCAGAGAGTTGGGATTCGTGTTACGATATAATCCAAAGTGCATAATTTAAAATGTACTCTGGGTTTGGCTCTTTTGAATATTAACCTTCAACCACCTAAAATAAGAAATTCTTCCTAAATACATTTATTAACTATCCATACTGATATTTTTTACTATAACTTTTTCTTTTAATAGAAACTACCTGGTGATCCTGACATTCCTAGGGCTTTTTTTCTTCCTGGTGGCAACATTTTGCAGACTCATAGAGCCTCTGCAGTATTGCCACTAGACGTGTGCACAGCCGCAATCTTCATTTTGTTTTTGTTTAATTGTCTAATTGAAGAATGTAGTTTTAGCAGATTTATTATGTTGTGTAATGCTACAGATTTGTTTTCAGAATTCATTTTGTATCTTTGCAGTTGTTTCATATATTTCTTTGTATCAGAAGGATTCAATATTGTTGAATCCAATCCGAATTAGCTGGTTGTTAAGGAATGGGTGTCCACTGTGTCCATAACAACCATGATTCATCTGTTCTCAGCGAGATTCACCACTGAAAGCAGAATGTAAACAAACAAGCTCCGTCAAAAAAAAAATAAAAAGCGTGAGGATCCCTCCCAATCTATAACAGGCTCTTCGGAGGCCCTTGAGGGGAACACAACACCAAAATTAAAAAAAAAATGATGTGGGGTCCTTACTAAAATCTATATTTCCCAGAATCTCACTGACAGCATATAAGTCATGGCTGTTAAGGACATGGCAGCTACACGCTCCTTATCAACCAGCTATTTACAATGAATTCAATATGTATTGGACTATATCGAAAATCTGAATGAAACAAATGCATTTGGGGTTTTTTTGCTATAACTTTTTTTGGATTCGTTGCCATTCGAATCTCCGAAAGCAAAAAATGTTCATCTGAAAAACAGATCAAAACAAAATGAATAGCACATGTCTAGTTGCCACTACAGTGTGCATGCTGGTTAGTAAGCCAAGTACGTAAGGTGTGTATTACTATACTGTGTGATTGCTGTTCTTAGTAGCACAGCCCACATGCCATGTGACATCGCTGTTACATGCCCTTCCCTCCAAGCCATTCAGAGTGTGGTGTAAGTCAGGCGAGTGTTCAACCCCCTAGGCCAGGGGTGGGCAACTGTGGCCCTCCAGCTGTTCTAGAACTACAAGTCCCATGAGGCAATACGAAACTGACAGCTACAAGCATGACTCCCAAAGGCAGAGGCATGATTGGACTTGTAGTTCACCAACAGCTGGAGGGCCACAGTTGCCCACCCCTGCCCTAGGCAGCTCAAATGGTTGATTGACAGTGCACTCTGCTCTGAATGATATGGAAGGGGAGAGAGCATGATAGCAATGTCACAGGAAATTTGATGACCTGCAATTTATCTCTGCTCACTCCTAGGCCAAGCTGCGGTGAAAATAGGATCACATGACCAAAGGAAATTTTTTTTAAAAAAAGTACAGATTAAAGAAATGTGTAATTTCATTTGTGGCCGTTGGTGTGACCTACCTACCCAAGGGGGCAGATGAGTGAGTTTATTAACACTTTAAATGGGATAAAAAATGGAGAAAATCATTTGTTCTCTGTATAACTGCTTATAACAACTTTTCATCCTGATTTTTTCTCTGATCTTTAACTAGGCTTTAATTTGTGTAATGGCAAATGTATTTTTTGCAATGTTAGTAGCTTTCACATTTTTACAAACTTGCTCTTCTATATTCCTTTTATTGTATTAAACGGGTAGATGTGTAGTTAAGCACAACTAACAAAGTAGATTACACCCTGTTCCAAATTATTATGCAAATGATATTTTAATCATTTTCCTAAATAATTGATGTAAATAACAGTCAGCAAAATTCTCATGTTATCAACTATTAAGAGTACAATTCAAATTTTATTGAACAAACCTCCTAATGATAACAGTATTTTTTTTAAGCATAAAAAACTTACAATGCACTGTTCCAAATTATTACACACAGTAACTTTCAAAACACTTTACAGGTTGTAAAGAACTGAAAATTGTCATTTGTTGTGTTTGCAGCATATTTACTGAAATCAAAAGCTATTTCAATCAAACTTTTAACAACATTTTAACTTTTTAAACATTTTAACAGGTGACGTTACATTTTAACATAGGACCCCTTATTTGATAGCAGCTTCACAAGTCTTGCATCCATTGAACTTGTGAGTTTTTGGACAGTTTCTGCTTGAATTTGTTTGCAAGATGTCAGAATAGCCTCCCAGAGCTGCTGTTTGGATGTAAACTGTCTCCCACCCTCATAGATCTTTTGCTTGAGGATGCTCCAAAGGTTCTCCATAGGATTGAGGTCAGGGGAGGATGGAGGCCACACCATGACTTTCTCTCCTTTTATCCCCATAGCAGCCATTGATGCAGAGGTATTCTTTGCAGCATGAGATGGTGCATTGTCATGCACGAAGATGATTTTTATTACGGAAAGCATAGTTCTTCATTGTGTACCAGGGAAGAAAGTGGTCAGTCATAAACTCTACATACTTTGCAGAGGTCATCTTTACACCTTCGGGGACCGTAAAGGGGCCGACCAGCTCTGTTCCCATGATTCCGGCCCAAAACATGACTCCACTACTGCCTTGCTGACGTCGTAGCCTTGTTGGAACAGGGTGGCCGTCCACCAACCATCCACTACTCCATCCATCTGGACCATCCAGGGTTGCACAGCACTCATCAGTGAACAGGACTGTTTGAAAATTAGTCTTCATGTATTTTTCTGCCCAATGCAGCCGTTTCCACTTGTGAGCATTGGTTAGTGGTAGCCGAATAGAAGGTTTATGCACAGTTGCCAGACTCCGGAGGACTCTACACCTTGATGTCCGTGGGACTCCAGAGGCTCAGCAGCTTCAAATATCTGTTTGCTGCTATGTAATGGTATTTTAGCAGCTGGTCTCTTGATCCGATGCAGGGATCTGGCAGAAATCTTCCTCAATGTGCCTTTATACCTCGGCCAAGGCATTGAACTATTTTACTCTTTTCGGCAGCAGAGAGATCCTTTTTCTTCCCCATATTGCTTGAAAATGGTGCTCTGCTTAATAATGTGGAACACCCTCCTTTAGTAGTTTTTCCTTGCATTGGGCTCACTTGCCAATCTAATTATCACAGGTGTCCAAGATTGTTTTCAGTGATCAAAAGAGCCCTGAGACACAATGCCATCCATGAGTTAAACTGAAAAACTTAATATTTACTCTTTGTGACACTTAAATAGAATGTGCATAATAATTTGGAACAGGGTGTAGTTTCTAGAATGACCCTACCTTATAGATGTTGAGATGAGATATCAGCCACACAGGGAGAGCTTTGTTTTTAATAAGTTGGACAATTCTCAGGCCAGATTTTGGTAATGCACGACAAGGTATATTATGTACATTGGTGCTTTGTAGTACCATTCATTCTGATTCTGAATAGCCCCCTATGCACCTTCCCAACGCACCAGCGTTGCAGTGCAACACAACTACCGCAAACTTGGTGGTGCATGAATGGGCTGTGTTAACACATTGCGCAGATGTGGATTTCCCTTTTAGATTTGCATTTTAAGAAGCAGTAAAGTTTAACTATTGTGTAGGGCTGTGAAGAAGGAAGCAGAGTCTGTACTCTGTATATGTAAGTAGAAACAGAGTCTGTAAATATGCAAGGAGGTCTTTTACACCTTGTTTGTATTTGCCATGCTCTCGGAAGAGCATTTGACAGGCAGTGAGGTGTTGTATGGCCTTGTCACCTTATCACTGCCCGCTTTAACCCCATGAATCCCACATTAGTGGGGTAACTTTGAGGCACTCCATTCACTTGAATTGGTTGCGTTCAATGGGCAAAACTGCCTGCTGAACGTGACATTGGGGATACGTTTTGCTGCACCGCATATTGAAGCATCTCAGCCACGGGATGTTTACACAACTATGTTGCCTTTAACCACTTCAAGTCTGGACACTATCGCCCCCTTTCAGTCCAGGCCAATTTTCAGCACTGGTAAACTTTAAAGGACAATTGCACGGTCGTGCAACATTGTACTCTGGGAAACACTGTGAAAATTTTATAATTTTTTTTTCACACAAATGGAGCTTTCTTTTGGTGGCAGTTGATCACCACTGGGTTTTTTAGTTTTTGCTATATAAATGAAAGTATACAGAAAATATTGATAGAAAAAACTGTTTTGTTTTTGTTATAACGTTTTGCAAACAATATTTCTTCATAAATTTAGGCCAAAATGTATTCTGCCATATTTTTTGGTAAAAATAACCCAAAACAGAGTATATTATTTAGTCTTTGTGAAAGTTTTTGAGTCTACAAACTAGGGGATATATATATATGAAAAATTATCAGTTGAGATGCTAAAATGCTGGACACTGGTATGATGACTAGCAGTGATCATAACACTGGTATGGCAATGATCAGGATGATGGTATGGGGTATGGTGGTGATCAAGATGCTGGTATGGCATATGAGGTGATTAGGGAGCTGGTATGGGGTATGGTGATAATCAGGACACTGGTATGGGGTATGGTGGTGATCAGGATGCTGGTATGGGGTATAGCGGTGATCAGGGCAATGGTATGGTGTATGGTGGTGATCAGGGAGCTGGTACGGAGATGATCAGGATGCTGGTATGGGGTATGGCGGTGATCAGGACACTGATATGGCATATGTGGTGATCAGAACACAGGTATGGGATGATCAGGATGCTGGTATGGGGTATGGTGGTGATCAGGATGCTGTTATGGTGAATGGCGGTGATCAGGGAGCTAGTATGGTGTATGATAGTGATCAGGGAGCTGGTATGGTGTATGGCATTGCATATGGGGTGATCAGAACACTTGTATGGAGTATGGCGTTGTTCAGGATGCCGGTATGGCATATGGGGTGATAAAACCGCTGATATGGGAAATGGTGATGATCAGGATGCTGGTATGGTGTATGGCAGTGATGAGGGTGCTGGTATTGTGTATGGCGGTGGATCAGGGCATGTGTATGGCAGTGGATCAGGGCATGTGTATGGTGTATGGCGGTGGATCAGGACATTGGTATGGCATATCGGGGTGATTATGGTGCTGGTATGGGGTATGGCAGTGATCAGGGCATTGGTATGGTGTATGGCAGTGTTTTTGTGAGCACTGGGACAGGTGACAGGGTCTTGCTGCATTTTTTATTTACATTACACTGGAGCAGTGATTAGGGACATAGGGGCAGCTGGCACTGCAGTCTGTGGGTGTACAAGCAGCCTGACAGGCTCGCAAGCTCATACCTTCCAACAGGTCTGGATTGGGAGGGACTTTCCCACATTTTCGCCTTTGACCTGCAGTCCTGGTGTGCAGAGGCTTTGTCCTGCATTACTCTATCAATTCATTATATGCTAACCTCCAGCTGAGCAGGAGCTGCAGCAGTGTGAACATCTAGCACAGTCAGGGCTTGCAGCAGCAATGAGAGAGAGCGTGCAGCTGTCAAGTCCAACCTGTGATGTCTGGGATGGGCGGGGCCAATATGTGTTTTACAACCGTACACCCCGACATCTTGTTTGCCAATCCCTGGCTGTGCTAGATATTCACACTGCTGCAGGTCCTGCTCAGCTGCATTCATTTGTTATCCATCTGATGCCTGCATTCTTGCCTAGGCTCCTGTACGCTGTTAATCAAGATTTTAAAATGTAAGTGTATGTTTAATTGGTGTCTTTGCAGTTTAACTAACTTCTGAATCCTGCACTATGTTTGAAACGTATCCCTGAATCCTGCACTATGTTTGAACCATACTACTGAACCCTGCACTATGTTTGAAATGCATCCCTGAACCCTGCACTCTGTACGTAACGCATCCCTGAACTCTGTACGTAACGCATCCCTGAACTCTGTACGTAACGCATCCCTGAACTCTGTACGTAACCCATCCCTGAACTCTGTACGTAACGCATCTCTGAACCCTGTACATAACGCATCCCAGAACCCTGCACTCTGTACGTAACCCACCCCTGAACCCTGCACTCTGTACGTAATGCATCCCTGAACCCTGAACTCTGTACGTAACCCACCCCTGAACCCTGCACTCTGTACGTAATGCATCCCTGAACCCTGCACTCTGTACGTAACGCATCCCAGAACCCTGCACTCTGTACGTAACGCATCCCAGAACCCTGCACTCTGTACGTAACCCACCCCTGAACCCTGCACTCTGTACGTAACGCATCCCTGAACCCTGCACTCTGTACGTAACGCATCCCTGAACCATGCACTCTGTACGTAACGCATCCTTGAACCCTGCACTCTGTACGTAACGCATCCCTGAACCATGCACTCTGTACGTAACCCACCCCTGAACCCTGCACTCTGTACGTAACGCATCCCTGAACCCTGCACTCTGTACGTAACGCATCCCTGAACCATGCACTCTGTACGTAACGCATCCCTGAACCCTGCACTCTGTACGTAACGCATCCCTGAACCCTGCACTCTGTACGTAACGCATCCCTGAACCCTGTACTCTGTACGTAACGCATCCCTGAACCCTGCACTCTGTACGTAACGCATCCCTGAACCCTGCACTCTGTACGTAACGCATCCTTGAACCCTGCACTCTGTACGTAACGCATCCCTGAACCCTGCACTCTGTACGTAACGCATCCCTGAACCCTGCACTCTGTACGTAACGCATCCCTGAACCCTGCACTCTGTACGTAACGCATCCCTGAACCCTGCACTCTGTACGTAATGCATCCTTGAACCCTGCACTCTGTGCGTAACGCATCCCTGAACCCTGCACTCTGTACATAACCCATCCCTGAACTCTGTACATAACGCATCCCTGAACCCTGCACTCTGTACATAACGCATCCCTGAGCCCTGCACTCTGTACGAAACCCACCCCTGTACCCTGCACTCTGTATGTAATGCATCCCTGAACCCTGCACTCTGTATGTAACGCATCCCTGAACCCTGCACTCTGTACGTAATGCATCCCTGAACCCTGCACTCTGTACGTAACGCATTCCTGAACCCTGCACTCTGTACGTAACGCATCCTTGAACCCTGCACTCTGTACGTAACGCATCCTTGAACCCTGCACTCTGTGTGTAACGCATCCCTGAACCCTGCACTCTGTACGTAACGCATCCCTGAACCCTGCACTCTGTATGTAATGCATCCCTGAACCCTGCACCCTGTATGAGACACACTCCTGAATCCTGCACCCGTGAGAATCTTTCTTGTGGCACAGCAATCAAAGCATATGTTATTGATACAAGGAAGCCCGGGTTTTGTTTAACCACGCCTCTTCCCACTCTTATGCATTTGACCACACCCATTTTTGCCACAGCTCGCTATGCACACCGCAGGTCACTTCCTCCCTCAAGTGTCCCTCATTCTGAAGTTCAAAAGTTGGGAGGTATGCAGGCTGCAGCATCGGTTCTCTCTGCTATCACAGTGAGAGCAGAGAGAGTTGATCTTTACTTATACTTTGTATTGTTTACTATGTGATTGAACATGGCAATCACATGGTAAAACACCATGTGATCACCCAGACACAGTGGTAATGTGATCTGCTGTGTCTCAGTGACACATGGATCGCCGGGCTCCTAGGTGCCTGCTCTGTGAGCGGCACAAGACCCTCCGAGGTGGGCTGATGTACAGGTATGTTAGCCCGCATTGGCAATGCTTCCTGTCTGCCGTCTATAGGCAATGGGTGGACAGGAAGCGGTTAAAGTTAAAGGGAGAGCTGTTGGGGACACTAAACATGTGACTTAACTATTGAAAATAAATCAGAGATGTTCTTAATTATTTAAAAGGTAATAATCTTTTAGGCTCACTCCTAGTAATCAGGCACAGTTTGCAGGTTTATACGACTAGTTTGTACATTTTATAACAGGCATGAATGAACTTTTGACTAATACCAGAAAAACAGGCTTGAATGAGGTGTTTTTGTTCTTTTGTATAGGGAACATCATGTTTCAATGGCCAATGCCATTACTTACACACTACAGCATGGTACATTGTGCATTGGGTCTAGTAATAGGGGACTTACATTAAACTGTACCGGATACAAAGTGGAAACCTGCAGATAATGTTTCACCCACAGCTTTCCAAAACAAATGTATAAATTGGCTCTTAAGAATATGGAAAGAGAAAAAAAAACACTAAATCATTTAACAAAGCAACTGACTAAAAAAATAAAGCAGAACAATAAATGAAAGCAAAAGCTTAAAAAAAAAAAAGACCTCTCAGTGAATCTATTTTTACATGTTCCCATTCTTTGTATTGCTAAATAGAAGACATTGGACATCATGCTTGAATCACTTGATGGTCATTCTGAGTTACTGTACCAAGGTTATTTGGCGATCATCATTCATACGGTTATGCAGTATTCTGTTAGGGCTAACCCTTTACCTACCAGCATTAAAGTAGTATTAAACCCTCAGAATGTTTAGCTTAGCACATTAAGCACAACTAAATCAACATTCCCAGTAAACTTTGGGGGTTACTTACTAAAACAGAGTGCAAAATTTGGTGCAGCTCTGCATAGAAACCAATCAGCTTCCAGGTTTTATTGTCCACACTTAATTAAACAAGCTGAAGTTAGAATCTGGTGCAACTGTGCAAAGTAACCAGTCAGCTTCTGAGTGTAGAAGTTTTAGTAAATCTCCCCGTGTGTTATTGAGCACTTGCAGTTTACAGCTTTCAATGCTGCTGGCTCCTGCTCTCTGTGCCGCTTCCCTGAGCTTCTGGTCTTCACAGGAAAGAGTGAACAGTGGACAGTGCAGTCTACAGCCAGTCTGTTAGCTTGGAGAAGGGAGAGGGAGGAGTGGGGGGGGGGGAGCAGGGGCATTCTTTGTCATCCTAGACTATGTTGTTAGTTTCTATTGATGAGACAAGAATTTGGGCATTCAGAGGGAAGCTCAAAAAGCACCACATCCCAAATGGCAACAAAAAATGCAGGAAAAGGGAGGAGGGGATACAAAGAAAGATAAAGAGGACAAGAATAATCTCCTCACTAATGAAAAGAAAATGGGCGGGACTTTAAGGGTGCCATCAATGAAATAAATGTTGTATTTTTAGTTACAACTTTCTCATTAATCACTTAAAAGTCACAAATATAATAATATACATTTGAGTATCCAAACTAGGTGATGATACTTATTCAGTAGTACATATCCGGTGCATTATTTCTCAACATGTTTCGCCCATTTTAAGGCTTCTTCAGGAGATATTAGATATAGCACCTACAACAACAAATCATGCTCATTACAAAATGTGTCAATAACTATATTGAACAGATTGATTATCCAAAATATATGACTCAGTACTAGAACATATATAAACTAGATATGTGTATATCATAGGCATGTCTCAAAAATCACTGGAGGGCAACTTACCAGCAATTGCATGACTGGCTCAATTATACACATTATATGCAAGCCAATTAGTAGGTAGTTTAAAGGAAAAGGGAGTCATTAACTCAGCATGGACATAAAGATCGCTCAAATGGTTGGTGAAGGAGCCCATAGGCTAACTGCCAAGATATACAAGAAAAGAATCAAATGCCACCAAAAAATATTCCAAATTTATTTAGCAGCTTGAGGCAAGAACATTATACCTTTTAAAGGTGGAGATGTATAAAAAATAACTGCTCAATGAATGCTAATTATCACTGCTATACTAATAGCATTACATCAGGGAAAAGAGAGCCAGAAATACCAGTCCAAGTAGAACACTAGAACAGAA
Source organism: Staurois parvus (assembly GCF_062004578.1). Lineage (NCBI taxonomy): Eukaryota > Metazoa > Chordata > Amphibia > Anura > Ranidae > Staurois > Staurois parvus. The sequence continues at coordinate 4,844,538 of NW_028317966.1, forward strand.
TATATGTAATAAATTTAAGCACAAAAATGGTGAAACGAATCAGCCTACCAATGGTATGAATATTGATAATAGGGACAAAACTGAATTTACCTCAATCAAGTAATTGGAAACAACCAAAGGGGGAGGTGGCAGCAGTAAACCAAGGCCGCATAGGGGCCCAATCCTCAAAGGAGAGACACATGCTAAGAAACAAAAACACCAAAAAGCATGGGACACAGTGCAGGCTATTTATTGACTATGTGGGTTATAGGCCACCTATAGGTGAATGGATACTGGCTGATCAATCAGAGAGGAGGTCCTTCCCTAAATAACCCCTCCTATACAGGAAGTACCTCTGTTTTTGTAGCAAGCAATGACCTTCCAGAAAGAAGGGTGGGACCTCTGTGTCCCATGATGTACTCCAAGAAATGGATTTTACAGGTAAGTACGTAGAAAAAAATCCAATTTTCTTTATTGCACATCACGGGACACAGAGCAGGCTATTCATGACTATGTGGGATGTCCCAAAGCAATAAGAAATTTGAGGGGAGGGTGAAACCATGATAGCCAGAGTCAATAATCCCTCAGGACCTACTCAGCGATCCGTAAAACACTACGGCCAAAGGCAGAATCCTCTGCGGCTCGGACATCCACATGGTAGAACCTTATGAATGTGTGAACCTGGCCTTGCAAACCTGAGCCACTGACACCTAATACCCTCACACTCCTGGTGGAGTGGGCCTTCACCCAAAAGGGTGGGACTTAACCTTTCAAACCATCTGGCAGCCCCTCTGGCAGCACAAAGAGCATTTGACCTCCTGACCTGTGTTGTCACCTTCAAGAAGACACTTACAGCACGAACCACATCCAGGATATGCAGAGATCTCTCTTTTGCTGACTGAGGCCTAGGAAAGAACAAAGGCTGAACTAGAAACAACACCTTACGAGTCAACCGGACTAGTGGAATCTCTCCAATAGGTTCAAATGGTGGCTTTTGCAAAACCTCCAAAACCAAGTTCAGGTCCCAAGAACACAAAGGCAACCTGACAGGAGGAACCATATGTGTGGACCACAGTGTGAGATGCAATCAGCCTCTGGAAAAAAATAGCTAATGCTGAAATCTGGCCCTTAATGGTACCAGCAGCCAAATTCTTATGCAACCCTGTTTGGAGAAACGACAGAATCCAGCCAATAACATACTTTCATGGGGGCCATTTGTGAACCTAACACCAGGCAATCTAAACCTTCCAAATTCTGTAAAAAATGTTCCTAGCAACTTCCTTTCTAGCACCCAACATGATGGGGATGACAGAATCTGACACTCCTCTATCCTTCAGGATCTGGGTTTCAATAGCCACGGCGTCAAATGTAGCGACTGTAAAGCTGGGTTCAATATAGGACCTTGAGAAAACAGGTCTGGCCAATACGGCAGGGCCCACGGCCCGTCTATTGAGAGTTATCAACCACCAATTCCTGGCTCTGCACCTCTGGAGACCAGATATGCAGTAATCAAGGGCCGGAATAATTTTGTACCAAACAGACAGAATGTACCTTTGCAGTGGTCTGGAGTGGAATTGAGCATAGGGAATAGACTGGACACCATCTTCCCCAGCAACCTCATACAGAAGCAAATTGAAGGATACCTCTTGGCCTTCAAACTACAAACCTCATTCCTCAGGGTGCAATGTTTCCCTGCAGGCAGAAATACCTTTGCTTGAACCGTGTCTAGGGCCATCCCCAAACACTCAAGGCTCTGCACCAGTTCCAGGGTCGACTTCTTGAGGTTGAGCACCCAGCCCAGCTGTTTCAGGATCTGCATCGTAAGAACCGCATCCTGCTTCAGATCTGGCACCGACAGATTTCTGAGCAAGAGATTATTTATATAACCTGTGACCGTTACTCCAAGTTCTGAGTAGCCTCAACTCCGGAGCAAGAATGTTTGTGAAAACTCTGGGCCAGCCCAAATGATAGTGCTATGAACTGGAAATGCTGAGCCCCTACTGCAAACCGCAGAAATCTTTGGTGAGGGATGAATATTTGTACATACAAGTATGCATCCTTGATGTCTATGGACGCTAAAAAATCTCCCTCCTGTAGGGAGTCCACTACTGACTGAACCGTTTCCATATGAAAGGATCAGACATTTAGGAACTGATTTAGCCCTTTGAGGTCCAAAATGGGCCTTTCATCCCCATTTGGCTTTGGGACTGTAAACAGGTTTGAATAAAACCCCTTAAACCTTTCACCAGCTGGAACCTCCGTGATTAGTCTTTGAGCCAATATGCAATCGAGTGCCTGAAATAAAACTCTTCTTTTCTCTGGATTCATTGGCACATTTGATCTTACAAAACTGGGCAGAGGGAAATACCTGAAATTCTAGTCTGTACCGAAGAGAAATTGTGGAAATGGCCCATTTGTCTTGGATAAGAGCCACAAGATTCAAAAGCCTTCCCCCCCACCCAAACAAATGGTAGCACCCTTTCATAAGGAGGCAGATGTTGGATCTGTCTTAGATTACTTTTGCACTCAGGGTCTTCTTGGGTTTTGATTCTGAGATCTACCCCTGGAGGCTGGGACCTGTGTGGGGCAAAACAACTGCCTGGTAGATGAGGGCACAGCAACCGAAGCGCCTGACACCTTAAAAGAAGGGCGTTTGGATTTCCTCTTAGAGGGTAAAGAGTACTTTTACCCCTGAAATCTTTTGGATATATTTGTCCAAATCTTCCCCAAACAGCCGTTCCCCATGAAAGAGAAAACCTGCCAACAATTTTTTGCATGGCAGTTCTGCTGACCAACTCTTCAGCCTCAAAACCATGTGCATGTGCACTGATAAGAGGGCCAAGTGAGAAATTTGCTGAATTGAATCCTTAAGAACATTAAGCGCGAAACACAAAGCACACAGAGGATTCTCCAAATCCTCAGCCAAGCATTCCCCCTGCACTGATGGTCTTCCAATCCATTACTTGTCATGGTCAGAGACTCTGACAAATGCCAATAGCTGCCACAGCAGGCTGTGTGGCAGAACCTTCCAGGGAAAAGGAGGTCTTAAGGAGAGACTCTAGCTTCTTATCTGCTGGGTCCATGAAAACCTGTACATTGTCCACAGGACATGTTAAAGATTTATTCAGGGATGAAACAGCTTCATCCACTACAGGAATACCCCATTTCTTAACACGTAAACTTTTGTTACATGGGGTACAAGAAATAAAACCTCTTTGGTGGAACAAATACCCTCTCTGGGTGATCCCAGTCAGCATACATAATTTGCTCCAGAAGAGGATGCACAGGAAAGGCCTGAATACTCTGAATGCTTCAAAGAGCCCAGGGAAGAATAAGTAACCACAGAGGTTTCTATCAGAGGTAGCCTGAATCCAGACCGTACCATATCAGTGAGGTCTTGGACTAAAAATCTCTAAGACTGGGAAGCATAGACCTCCTGATTCTTCTCAGGCTGTGACTCCTCAAACAGAAATTCTACTGTCTGACCTTACTCCAGCTCTTCTTCATCCTCAGACTCCACCCATTCCTGCTCCAGGATTGGTGGTTTTAGAGATGGGGATCTATGCCGCTTCTTAGTCCCCTGAGAACCTACTGCAATCATCCCAGCAATCTTATCTTCTAAACCCGCTAAGGCTGAAGCAAGATCATCCTTGGTTTCATATGCTGAGGCAGAATTCCCAGTAGTAGCCACAATGCCAGATAGACACAGTGGCTCAGACTGCCCAGTAGTTTCTGGCCTGTCAGGAGTAGATATTACAGTGGACCTTCACCTAGGTTCTTCAGGACCTGGTGGTGGTACATTAGTGCCCTTTCCTGCTGCACCTCCTCCATTCTGCTTTCTGGAAGACATTACTTCAGATAGCGAAAACCTGTGCACCTCCACTAGTGACACAAATCACAATGATAAAGCTATGCAAGTAGTGTGCTGAAAAACGCAATTAAATTGTTGCCTTATGAGCCACCTAGGGTGGCTCCTAACTGACTGGTCCACGCTTCCCCCTCAGGGGAGTATTTACGTGCCCCTACAGAATAGTCTGCTTTATGTCTCAGCCACAGGAGATTTCTCAATAGCAGCAGCCCATGTGTGTCCTGGTTTCCAGATAAACAAAATATGGCCGACTTCCGTTTCCAGCCTCACTCCCTCTAGTGGTCGAAAACAAAAAGAGCAAGCACATCTTGGGAAAAGTGAGCACTCCTCCTGGCGGAAACTCAGCGTCACAACACCTCTCCTTTTCCCTCCAATTTAGAGCTTTGTTTGTTTCTCCTTACAGAGAGAAAAAAAAGGAGATATCTTACCAGCACCGTTGCAGGTCCCTGACTTCCGGCACCAACCTTGACCCATCATGGTGGTCATGGTCATACAGACCTTCAAGGACTCATGCTACCATGCTGAGGGGCTACTGCCTTGGCTCCATATAGCACCCCGCTGGAAGCACCTTGGTCAGATTTAAAACTGCACAGGGTTCCATCTAGGCAGGGTCCAGCACCGTAAGGCTGCATTACAGGCAAAACCTTGAGGATTCTTCTCCTTATCCAGGGAGGCTCGGGTACCATCCATTTTAGTTCATAGCATTCCGAATGGATCTGATTAAAGTCCCTGATTCTCTAATGGAACCATCCTGGACTTTCAGGTATGCTCCAAGAGCACAGCAACACTTTAAGTGACCATCCACCTTACAGACACTGGTGAAGAAACTGAGGTACGTCCTGTATCAGAGGGGTTATATAGGGGAGAACTTGGTTGGCCAGTGTCCATTTACCTATACTAGGTGGCCTATAACCCACATAGTGATAAATAGCCTGCTCTGTGTCCCATGATGTTCGATAAAGAAACAAAATATAATTATAGCCGTAACATTCTATTAGCTGTATTATACAGGGTGTTTATTCTAGTGTATTTACAACATTTAAAAGCAAACCTTTAATATTTCTCAAAAGTTACCAACTAAAATGATCCAATTATTTTTGGGCTTTTGGTTTTCAGATCCACAATTTAGCTGAAATCAAAATCAGGCTTGTAGTCTGGCTTCTTTGTAAGCTGTAGGGAATAAAATGTATGCACAAGAAGCATTATATGCATAAAAGGCAGGCATCAGCTGTGTGCTGGTGTTCACCGGTAGTGCATCCAACAACCAGGAAGTGAGACGGTGGCATGGAGTTGGAACTTTAGTGTGACCATCTTGGTGCCATTCAGCTAGATAGCACACCATGAGTGGCCAGTTGACATGAGTAGAGCATTACTTTGCACAGAGCTCCTGTTATACAAACAAACTCCTCTCTCAACAGACATGAGATGTTGAATACCTCTTCTAATTCTTAAACAAATATTTTCTCATGTTGATTTGGAACCACTGAGGGGGAAGGTGACGAATTTAAGTCAAATGTTACTTAAAGTGATTGTAAAGCTTAATTTTTTTTCCTCTAGAATAATACACGTTATACTTACCACCTCTGTGCAATAATATTACACAGAGCAGTCCCTTTTCTCCTCTTCTGGGGTCCCCCAGCAGTGCTCCTGGCTCCTCTTCCCTTCTGAGTGCCCAATTACAAGCTGCTTGCTTGGTGGCCACTCATGTGAGTTCAATCCTAAGCCAGGCTGCGTGCATCTGTAGACACACAAAGTGAGGCTCAGCCCTTCCCCAACTCCCTCCTCACATTGGCTCCTGCTTATAAGTCCTGTGTGGAGAGGGAGAGGGAGCAGCACTGCTTCTTTCGGCATAGCACTAGATCGAGTTAAGACACAGGAAATTATATGGGGGGGGACTGGTGGAGAGCTGAACATGGAAGATTTTGCAGAGAATGCATTAAAGTAAATGCTTTTACGGTTGCTTTAAGTTTATTTGAACATCTGAATCTCTATAATAGTTTAATAAAAGTTTCCCAAAAAACCAAAACATGTATCAATAGTTCAACACAGTGGCTGCATTACTTTTGTCTTTTTCAGGAATTTTCCTTTATTTTTATATGATCCTGCAAATAGCACACAGGATGTTCTAAAATGACAAGCCTCATTCACACTATTAGTGCTGTGTCCCTAGAGTAGTGTTGTCACCCTATTGTTCACAGAACTACAGACACCACCCATATCCTTGTTTACATAACTTCGTGGGAGTTGTTCTGTAGTCTTAACATACTTCCTAGTAACATTGTTAACGATAACACCGAAGAGTGCTCAGGACAATTTATTTCTGGCAAATCAACAAATATTTTGTTTTTACATTTATCCAACATATAAAATGGTTTCAGTGGTATGTTTATCACACGAAAGGAAGAAAATAAGAGAAATTCATTGTTCATGTTTACACATATTGTACTTTAAATATGTTTCTGTTTTCTCATTTTTCTCAAGATTATCTACATTTTGGATGTAAACTCACTCTTTAAACAGATTAAAGCCGCCCATACTCTAGAAGAATTCTGTCCAAAACTTTTCATTTTAGGAAGATTTGTTTGATTTTCTAATCATTAGTGGGGTCAAGTTGATGTCCATTTATAAAACCAAACAAAATTACTTTTGAAGGACATTTGTTTGATTTGATTTTTTAAATTTTTTTATTGGACATGTCTAACAGCAAAAAGTTAAAAATGTTGATTTTTTTTCTCAAAATTGTCGGCGTTTTTTTTGTTTATAGCACAAAAAATTAAAACTGCACAGGCAATCAAAGACCACCAAAAGAAAGCTCTATTTGTGGAAAAAAAGGGCATAAATTTCATTTGGGTGCAGCGTTGCATGACAGCGCAATTATCAGTTAAAGTAATGCAGTAAGGCAAAAAATGGCCTGGTCAGGAAGGAGGGGAAATCCTCTGGGGGGCAAGTGTTCTATCCATTTCACAGTAACAGAATGTTTTCTATATAATGTGACTTTTCTATTTTCTAGGTGCTTATGTGCCTGAAGGCCTCATGACATCGTGCACATGGGACTATATGACCTTCACACCCTCTGTTAGAGCCTACACCATGCTCCTCTTCTGCTTTGTCTTCTTCATCCCTCTTTTCGTTATAATCTACTGCTACATCTTTATATTTAAGGCCATCAAGAACACTAACAGGTGATTGACTTAACACATGTACAGTGGTAAAACAAAACCATTATATAAAGCTAAAGAATTACCAGGAGCTTCAAACCAATGAAATGTGAACTGCTCAATCCTCCTGTCTCCTGAAATACATAAGCCAGCTGGGAACCTGCTGTGCTCTGTGAACTAGAAGATATATGTTTAATACTTAAAACAAGGTTGAAATGTTTCCAGCATCCTATGCCACAGTACATGTGCAGCTGAGTGTAACTAACATAAAGCACATAACTCACATATATCAATCTCTAAAGCAGGTGTTAATACACCTCAATATTTTCACTTCTGAATCCCTCTTAGATACTTTGTTCTTTATAGTTGCATCCAGCATAGCGCATATGACCCCTAACAAAAACTTTTTTCACCTGTAGAAATAATCTCAATTGTAAAATGTGGGTGTCATAACCATCAGTTATAGTAAATTCAATTTGCTTCCAAGGGAATCACCTAATTTACTAGCAAGCACAGATTGTGTTGCTGTAAGGAATCAGCGGCAGCGATGGCCAGATCTGAGTGGCTACACTCAGGAAACTTGTCCCGGACTGTGTATGCTTTAAGTGAGATTCATTTACAGTGAAACAAAATTCATCCAAACACCAACACAGAAAAAAAAAAAAATTATGTGAACAAAAATCCCAGTGACAGAATACTTGATCAATAAACCTAACAAACAGAAAACAGCTACTGTAACTATATACAATATTTACAAAATGGGGAACATAGAAAAGTAGGGAAAATTTGGAGGTGCAAGGAACAGATGGGAAGGGGGAACCAAAACTGGGGAGCAGGTATTAGCAGCAGGATACAGGGTGCAAGGTACAGGGCAGGAGCAAGATATGGATAAAGATCAGGAACAGGTTAACACAGCATACAGTATCTGGCAGAAAGCAAAGCAAAAACACTCATGTAACTTGTAATGGTAGACGAGGACATATATATCCACCCAGCAGCCAGCATGAGACTGATTACTGGAGACTGCTGAGAGGCACCCATAGCTGGACACTAGAATTACAACCCTTCAACCAGGGAACCACAGTGCCACCAGCATGCAATCCAGATCCTGACAGTTGCACCCCTTCATTGTTCTCAGCTGGGTTAAGAGTCTATAGAAATGCATTGGAAACATTTATTAACATGAAGGGAATGGGGGAATAGCCAAAGATTCCTGGAAATGGCCTGGTATTGAGAAGCACTTAAATGAATTTAAAATACACGCATTGTGCATCTTAATTTATATATCACAAATGCTGCTTATGGGACCCGTAAACATGCACTGGATGAAAAAGCAGAGACATGAAGAGTATTGTTGGTTACAATGTCACAGGCCTTCTTATATATTTTGAGTGCATGTTGGTCCCAAAGAACCTTACAGTCCTGTCCCAGTCTTCCAAATTTTGGAGGACTGTCCCAAAGATTTTTACCACCTCTACAGGAAGATGAAAGGACAAAACCCAATCTGTGCTTCCTATTGTTGCTTTCTATCAGTGTAAACAAAGCCTAAGAGTGCTGAAAACAAACGTTGATTTGATCCCACTAACAGTAAAACAAACAAATTCTTCAAAAGTTTTCAAACAATATTCTACTAGTGTATGGTTAGTTTTAAGCTTCAGAGATGACCTTCTTCTTCTTCTATGATTTAAAGAGATACTAAAGGTTAACTTAAAAAAAAAAAAACAAACAAAAAAAAAACACAACAAACATGTTAAACTTACCCCGATTCCCCCCCCACACACACACACTTCTGGCCCCTTCTCCCTGCTTGTCCGTGCTCGCACACAGAGCATGGCTAGGCTCCACTCCCTCCTCACTGGCTCCTCTCCTTACTACTTAACATTGGCTCCCGCTGCTGTGTCCCAGCTGTGTCCAAGCCGAATCCCAACCATTGAGGAGGGAGAGACTTGGGAGAGCTGCTTCTCTTGTACATAGCGCTGGATCGCAATCAGGCTCAGGTAATTAAGTATTGGGGGGCTGAGCGGAGAGCTGAACACTGAAGGTTTTTTAGAGTAGAATGCATGACAGTAATAAACATTCAGCCTTTAGAACCACTTTTACTATTTTCTGGCAGTCACTTATTTAGGCTAAGGCTATATGGGAGATTTTTATTAGCTAAATAGCATTACTAAAATCAATAGCAATTTATCACTAGGAGTAGCAGCTGTTAGCTGAAAGAACAAAATGGCACCCTATGAAGTAAGTTACACAAGCAGAAGCATCTTGTTGGGAGCAATGGACCACTGTTTGATCATGCAAGACAATCACAATCACTAAGGCATGCAACTGGTGTAACTTACGACATAGGAAGCCAGATCTTCTATCTGGTTAGCAATCACTTGATGTTCCTAAAGATTAACCGTTCACAATTTTAGCAGCATGACTGGGCTACTACAAATCTCTAACGTAAGTAGGAGATCCCTCTCAAGTGGCTAAAGCTGAACTCCAGGTATGGATTTTATTTCATAGTTACAATGGTCCAGCTTGGACCAAAGTAAGTATGCATATGCCGTACCTGTAAGCTGCTGTGGAAGCATAGAATCATTTTATTTTTATTCATTTCAGGTACTTATAGAGCGCTGTCAATTTACACAGCGCTTTACATATATATTGTACATTCACATCAGTCCCTGCCCTCAAAGTGCTTAAAATCTAAGGTCCCTAACTCACATTTATACACTAGGGCCAATTTAGACAGGAGCCAATTAACCTACCGGCATACCTTTGGAGTGTGGGAGGAAATCCACCCAGGCACAAGGAGCACATGCAAACTTCAGGCAGGTGGGGCCGTGGCTAGGATTCGAGCTAACAATCCTAGTGCTGCTAAGTGGAAGTGCTAGCCACTGTGCTGCCCATTGTAATAATTGTAGCTATTACAGTGATCTCTGCTCTTACGGGTCCCATGAAGGCAAAACATTCTCTGATTGGACTAGGTGGAGATTGTGATTTCACTGCCCAACTTCCCCACCTCATCCAATCAGAGAACACCTTGCATTCATTGATAAAAATATGAAAGGCACCCATGCCAAGCCAGCATCCCTGTGTGGTTACTAGGCAGCAGGGCAGCTTCTTGGCACAGGACTCAGAAGATAACAGTGATCACTGTAATAGCTCCACTTCTACAGTGGTCACACACATATGGCAAATGCATACTTGCTTGGTCCAAGCTGGACCAATGTACTGTAACTATGCAATAAAATCCATAAATTGAATTCAACTTTAAATCTTTCAATATTATGAGTTTGTAGGTTAGACCCAAGCTAAAGACCTGATTTACTTTGCATTTGCAAAATGAAGATTCCTTGTGGTATTTCACCAGTTGTGATGGTGCAGCATTTATTTATTTTGCATGCTTCACCTTGTGGGCCCCCAGAAGGAGTGCCTGGGCAGCGGCCAGAAAAGTAACAATAGATGCATCTCTGCATCCATTGCCTGATACAAGCCCTAAGTTACCACACTGGGTCCTTGCTAACTACCCTACAAGAGCCTGTGAAGTCACAGTCCACAATAATGTCACAAGCGATACCAACGCTTATGGCAGAACACTATTTAAAACTCAACATTTTATTATAAAAATGTAAAGTGAAAAACATTCCAGACATTTTACAGCTGTAACAGGAAAATACATTTGTCAGTTGTAATGTCCTGGTTCTGTGTTTTTCAAACTATCTATTACTACAATACAAAAAACAGAAAATCACTCAAATTGTAACCTACTGCCAAAATGTGCGCAGTTGACAAACACATTGAAACATCAAGTGCACAGAACCAGACATTAAGAACATTTACTGATCATTTTTATCCTGTCTCCATTGCTTCTGTAATCTGTAGGGGTCAAGAAACACCAAGCTGTGTAAAGACAGCAACTTCAAACGTAACTTCTGCTTTTCTGTGCCTGTAGTGGACTTTTGTTAAATTCAATGTTTGTCTATAACAGGGCTGTGCAGAAAATTGGCTCTGATGAAAACAAGGAATCTCATAAACAGTATCAGAAAATGAAGAATGAGTGGAAGATGGCAAAGATTGCACTTATTGTCATCCTTCTTTATGTGATTTCGTGGTCCCCCTATTCTACCGTTGCATTGGTGGCCTTTGCTGGGTATGTATGTGCAGTATATACAGCATATATACACACGCTATATTGCCAAAAGTATTGGGATACCTGGCTTTACACACACATGAACTTTAATGGCATCCCAGTCTTAGTCAATAGAGTTCACTATTGAGTTGGCCCACCCTTTGCAGCTATAACAGCTTCAACTCTTCTGGGAAGGCTGTCCACAAGGTTTAGGAGTGTGTCTATGGGAATTTTTGACCATTCTTCCAGAAGCGCAATTGTGAGGTCAGGCACTGATGTCGGACGATAAACCCTGGCTTGCAGTCTCCTCTCTAATTCATCCCAAAGGTGTTCTATCAGGTGGCGGTAAGGACTCTGTGCAGGCCAGTCAAGTTCTCCCACACCAAACTCACTCATCTATGTCTTTATGGACCTTGCTTTCTGCACTGGTGCACAGTCATGTTGGAACAGGAAGGGGCCATCCCCAAACTGTTCCCACAAAGATGGGAGCATGAAATTGTCCAACATGTTTAACACCTTAAGAGTTCCCTTGACTGGCACTAAGGGGCCATGCCCAACCCTTGAAAAACAACCCCACACCATAATCCCCCCTCCACCAAACTTTACACTTGGCACAATGCAGTCAGGTAAGTACCATTCCTCTGGCAACCACCAAACCCAGACATGTCCATCAGATTGCCAGAAAGAGAAGCACGATTCATCACTTCACTTCATGTCCAGTGGTGGCGTGCTTTACACCACTGCATCTGATGCTTTGCATTTCATTTGGTGATGTAAGGCTTGGATGCAGCTGCTCGGCCATGGAAACCCATTCCATGAAGCTCTCTGCACAATGTTGTTGTGCTAATCTGAAGGCCACATTAAGTTTAGAGGTCTTTAGCTATTGACTCTGCAGACAGTTGGCAACATCTGCACATTGTGCACTTCAGCATGCACTGACCCCTCTCTGTCATTTTACGTGGCCTGTTTTTTCCAGCTGCTTCCACGTTACTTAAAATCCCACTAACAGTTGACCGTGAAATATTTAGTAACAAGGAAATTTCATGGATGGTCTTTGTGCACGGGTGGTAACATATCACAGTACCATGGTTAAATTCACTGAGCTCCTGGGAGTGACTCATTCTTTCACAAATGTTTGTAGAAGCAGTCTGCATGCCTAGTTGATTGATTTTATACACCTGTGAAGTAATGGTGAGAACCTCCTGCATTTATAATCCTAAAGTAAATATATTACTAGGAGAAGCTGCTAACATCTAATCACATACCCATGATCTATTGAATACAGTACATATAAATGATGTAGCGCTAGTCACAAATAAATAAACACATAATATATATATATGTGAATAAAACTGGTGACAAACCATGCGGACAAACACAATAGTGAAATCAAACTGGAGCTAGCACTCCATCAAAGTGCCACAATCTAAAATAAATAAGTGAAACAATAGTGAAACAATGCACAACTATGCAATGTGACACAGACTAAATGACACAAATAATAATATCCTATAAACGGATAAAAAAGTTATGGTGAATGGTGATCCAAACTAAATAAACCTGTGATGGGCCTATACCACAATAAACTCTATAGTAAACGCATGAACATGCAAAAGACCTGTGCATAAAAAATTAATGATAAATACACTTGCCAAATAATCCTAGTGCAGAATCATATATAGCAAAGAATATATACCACTGATAAAGTGCAATACTGATGGAACATATAAAATGTACATACTCTTACCTGTATCTGGAGAGGAGTCACCACCTGAGTGCTGACCCCTAAGAGGGAGATTTATTTGCGGGGAGAGCTGACCAGTGGAGAGGCTGTATGCTTGAAGGATCTGAGGGTGTGATCCCCTAAATATGCTTTGACCCGCACGGGTCGAAGCTCTGAGGTGGGAGGTTAATCTAGCCACCTGTTGGATTTTGGCAGCAGTTACCCACAGTCACTAACATCAGCACGAGTGTGTTTTTTTTTTGGATTAAGTGGTGTTATTAACACCAAATTGGACTTTGGTGCACAGATCAGACTATTTTGGTTTGATCAAAGAGTGTGTGTTTTTTCACAATATTGGCACAGAATATTTGTCACATTTATGTTTGGTTTCATATATATATTTATTTCACTTATTGATACATTTTATATGTTCCATCAGTATTGCACTTTATGAGCGGTATACATTCTTTGATATATATGATTCTGCACTAGGAGTTATTTGGCAAGTGTATTTATCATTTATCAGTCATTTTTATGCACAGGTCTTTTGCATGTTCATGTGTTTACTATAGTGTTTATTGTGGTATAGACCCGTTACAGGTTTATTTAGTTTGGATCACCATTCACCATCACTTTTTTATCCATTTATAGGATATTATTATTTGTGTCATTTAGTCTGTGTCACATTGCATGGTTGTGTATTGTTTCACTATTGTTTCACTTATTTATTTTAGATTGTGGCACTTTGATGGAGTGCTAGCTCCAGTTTGATTTCACTATTGTGTTTGTCCGCATGGTTTGTCACCAGTTTTATTCACATATATATATTATTATGTGTTTATTTATTTATTTGTGAGTAGCGCTACATGACCATGGAGGTGACCATGACCTCCATTGTGGCCATGGAGGTGATTGGAACACCTGAGTCCAATGATTTGGAGGGATGTCCCAATACTCCAATACTTTTGTCAATATTGTGTGTGTATGTGTATACACACACAAACATATATATATATATATATATATATATATATATATATATATATACACACACACTATATATATATATATATACACACCATTTATAATTGTATTTTGTGCATAACATAATACAAAATAGAAACTAGTGATTAAATACGTTCAGAAAATGTTTAATGGTGGAAATGTATTTTTTTTCTTATTGATTCCTCTGTATTAACCTAATAACATATGAAAGCACTTGAAATGTGATGGTGTTTTGTTATATTCATAAAGTAAATCTGTTGGTTATTTTTGGTTGCATTTATTGCTTTAAGCATTAGTAAGGCAAAATCATTTTTAATATAATTTTGTTGCTTGTTCATGTTTATTCTTTAGCAAAAAATTGTATATTCACACTTGTCTGTTTTCATGCAGCAAAACCCATGTTTTTCTGCATGAAGATCCATTAGAAGTTCAAATCCTAGTCTTTCCTATGGGGCTGGTTCACACGTATGGAGTTTCAGGTGAAATGAAAATGGAAATGATATGGGCCCATTCACACCTGCAGTATGCGTGTGCATTAACACGCAGGCTTCTACAGTTTAAATCCCCACTCTCTTTCCAGGGTACAAAAATTACAACATTAAACAGATTCAGCTTCCTAGCTTAAAGTGAAAATTCACCTTTCACAAAAAATGAAAACGTGAACTAACTGCCTCCCCCTCTCCAGTCACCGCTGCACTTACCAGCGTGGGTGATTAGCTGATACTCCCAATGCACCAATATAGTGGTCCAGGGATTTGAAAGCCCCGCTCTTCCTTCCCATTTTTTCTTAGGGCTCCCAGTATGGATCAAAGCAATTCTGATTAGTCACAGGACCATCAGCATCACTGCATGGGCAGTGACAGCAATGGAGAGGGTGCAGAGTATTAGTTCACCGTTTCATTTTTTGTGAAAAAGTTGAACTTACACTTTAAAGCAGTAGTTTTATCGCTCCTCTGGACATATAGTTGTTGCTTAAGGACTATCTCCAGCTCATCCACACACTATTCTATGGTTTAATAGTTTCTGAGAGACCCTACCTCCAAAAAGGCACCTGTGATCTCCCAAGCCTAGTGCCAGAACCCGAAGTGGAGTCCCTCACCACAGGAATCGTCACATTCTGGATGCATTAGAAATCCTGTCCAGGGTTAAAAGACCTAGGTATATTTGTCACTATATAGTGACAAAGATTATTCAGATTACATAAAAAAAGAACATCACAAGAGAAACAGAAATAATTAGCAAGAGGGAATAAATAATGCACGACTTGTAGGGGTTGATTTACTAATTCTGGAGAGTGCAAAATCGGGTACAGCTGTACATAGTAACAAATCAGCTTCTAACATCAACTTGTTCAATTAAAGTGCTACTAAACCCACAACAGTAAAATCAGTCTGTATATACAGTAAAGCATGCTTGTTATACTCACATGACCACTGTGTGATCATGACTTATCTGCTACTCCTCTTGTTCAAATGTCCAGGCCTTATCTCCTGATAAGACAGACTGAACCATAGCCATTCTACACATGCTCAGTTTAGAGTGTATTGCTAGAGAGGTTTTTTTTTTTCTTGGGATAGTGCATTTGATCAGCACAGTCCAGACAGGTCAGGGGTTTTGCATCCTCCTAGAGCAGAAAGAAAACTCCTCCTACAAGCTTTAACCAGTGCTCTGCTGAACACTGATAGAAGTCACAAGACTAACTGCTGATGAGAAAAGGTATTTAGCAATTTATAATTACTAAAATAATTGCACTTCCATGTTCTGTGTACTGTGGGAGACCAGATATAGTGAATTCAAGATCCTGGGTTTAGTAACACTTTAAGCTTTGGTAATAAAATCTGGAAGCTGATTAGTTTGTATGCAGAGCTGTGCCAGATTTTGCACTCCCCAGTTTTAGTAATCAACCCGATAATGTCTGACTTTTTAATCTGTGTTTTTCATATTCTTCCACAGGTATGCAAATATGTTAACACCATACATGAACTCTGTGCCTGCTGTGATTGCAAAGGCATCTGCCATTCACAATCCAATAATCTATGCCATTACTCATCCTAAATACAGGTAGGATTTGTGATAAAAAGGTAAAAATTACATACTTATTCATGTACTGAATGGTGGTGGCTGTCAAGTGTGTGAACATTTTGAACTAGAAAGACTATAGGAGATACACAACATGGTTGATTTACTGAAGGCAAATATGCTGTTAACTTCGCAAGGGACTTTACCCTTAGCTTAGCATTAATAGTATTTTTTTTTGTCCATGTACATGATTGGGAATTCCTTGCCAAGTAAAAGTTGCTTACATTTACTAAGCTCTGGGAAAAATTCCCTTGCAGAGTGAACAGCCTATTTGCCTTTAGTAACTCAACCCTGTAGACTTTCATTATAAAAAATTGTAAAGAAAAGCAGTGCAACCATAGTGTAGCACTGCAACGTAAGAAGTAGAGGTTGTACATGTGAAAATAATTATGGCTATAACTATATCTAAAACTTTTTTTTTTCCATTTTCATTTTGAACTGCATAAGAAAGTGTTAAAAAATCCTTGTCTGGCTTTCTTCCACATTGATGATATTTCCCTTTACATAATTGTGTCTTGAAGACACAATAGGAGCTGAAGGAAATCTCTTAAAATTGCAGAAATGTCCTTCTTGGACAGTTGTCACCAGAACAAGTCTTCTCATTGGAAGATTCTTCCTTTAATTCTGTTCTAGTGACAACTACATTTTTGATTTTCCTTCTTTTTTTGGGGGGATATAGATAGCAATTGAAACTTGACAGAGGTTCTAACTCATCCTCATTATATAAAAAAAATTGGTTTGAAACAAATGTTAAGCATTTGTTTCATAGATAGCCTTGTGTATATACAGGTGGAATAATCAGTTTCAGCAATGGGAAACTTTGCAAAACATTATTTTTTGTTGGAACTTTGGTCTTGTTCATATGGGCACTAATGCCCATACACTGTGAATGAGCTGTTTGTTTATACATCCCTAGCAGGTTCTGCATGCAAGAAGCCCATTCAAGTCTATTGGGACACATCTAAACAAACAATCCATTCACAGTGTACAGGCATCAATGTCCATGTAAATGAAGCCTTGAAGGTAAATTTAAGTGACACAGTTTTAAGGGATGGCGATTTCTCTGATTCAAGGTCCACTGATAACATATATATGGTACATACAAGCGTCCTAGCATCAACACATTGTATATCTGAACCCACAAGATTCTGCCTGCAACCTTCGGGCTGTTAACTACAGATGAGAAAAATAGATATCAAATCCTGTTGTTGCTTGACATAGAACTACATGGTGTCTCCATTTTTGGGCACTGTCGCTTGTTTACACCCCTGTCATGCACAGCAGGCATCCATCTTATTGTCTGCCCATTGCTCTGAAAGAGCTCTCTTGGCATTGAACCCAGAATAAAGACTAGCAAAACAGAGATGAAACATTTAGCCTCATGCTCTTATAACTTCGGTCTGTTTTTTACCTTGTTAGGATAAAACTTCTAATCTGATGATCTAAAAATAATAAGCTTTTTGGAAATAACACGTAGAATAAGAAATGAAAATTTGTAAGGGAATCAGCAGTAACATGCAGACACAAGCAATGAAATGGCATGTCCTGAGCAGACCTCCATGAGGGGAGATAGCAACGTATTACAAGGGATTCTGACTAGGGCCATAAATAAACATAATGCAGACAATATTGAACATGTCTCCTAAGTGGATTAGTCTGGAAATCTGGAAGTACATCTTTGGATGTGAGGAAATGTCACACTTGAAATACAAGATTTTTTTTTTATATCAAACTACAGAAATACATAAATCAAAACTGTTAAAGTATAGTGGACTGAACTGAAAATATCCGTATAATTGCATTCATTAGAGGACATCTATACCAGCACAGTAGAATTACTTTTGTCAAGCCATTTCATTGCTTTTATAGGCAATATTTTTTTATCATTATTTTTGAACGGAGAAGTGAATTGTCTTTGCCCATCGGAAAGATTTCCCTTCACTTCCTGTTCCAGATACACAAAGAAATTGAGAGGAAATGTGGCAAACAAAGTGAGAGGACTTCTCAGACAAAATTGCAAAATTGACCCATTTTAGCTTATTCTACCTTTTCTGTCTCTGTAACAATGATCACCTGGACAATCAGACTAACTTGGAAAGAGACACCAATACAAATCCTGACAGGGGTTCTAACCATCTCCTCTTCCCCCACACACAAATAACTATGCAAGATGTCAAAGTAGTAGAAGACCCTCTGCATTGCCAGGCAAATATAGGCCCTAAAGAGAGCACAAAATGTAAGGAGTTGCCCAGTGTACATTACAGCACCCCTCGAGGAGTCATGGGCTTTTGTTGTGGGTGGATCCCAGGTTGGGGTGCTCAGATACACTTGCATTTGCAAGAGCTGATTGAAATGAGACAAGGTACAGAACCGTAGGGGCAAGACTTAGATCAAGCAAGAGGTCAGCAGTGGCAGCAAACAGAGGTCTTTAAAAAACAGACAGAGGACATACAGTTGTGTCCAAAATTATTCAACCCCCACTGAAATTGAGTGTTTTGGCCAGTTTGACATTGCTTTTGATCATTCAGTCATCTTGCTTACATTTACATTAAAGAGGCACTTGTAGGTCAGACAAATATAACATAACAGTTATAATGAAATAACCACAAATGTCTTTTCTGTGCTCACAGCATTATCAGTTTTATTCAACCCCCAAGTGACATTCAATCTTAGTACTTAGTACAGCATCCTTTTACAGTTATAACAGCTTTTAAACGTGAAGCATAGCTTGACACAAGTGTCTTGCAGCGATCTACGGGTATCTTCGCCCATTCTTCATGGGCAAAGGCCTCCAGTTCAGTCACATTCTTAGGCTTGCGCACTGCAACTGCTTTCTTTAAGTCCCACCAGAGGTTCTCAATCGGATTTAAGTCTGGTGACTGCGATGGCCACTCCAAAATGTTCCAGCCTTTCCTCTGCAACCATGCTCTAGTGGACTTGGAGGTATGCTTGGGATCATTGTCCTGTTGAAAGGTCCAACGTCTCCCAAGCCTCAGGTGTGTGACGGACTGCATCACGTTTCCATCCAATATCTCCTGGTACTGAAGAGAATTCATGGTACCTTGCACACGCTGAAGCTTCCCTGTACCTGCAGAAGCAAAACAGCCCCAAAGCATGATTGACCCTCCACCATGCTTCACAGTAGGCAAGGTGTTCTTTTCATCATAGGCCTTGTTCTTCCTCCTCCAAACATAGCGTTGATCCATGGGCCCAAACAGTTCTAATTTTGTTTCATCAGTCCACAGAACACTATCCCACAACTTTTGTGGTTTGTCCACATGGCTTTTGGCATACTGCAGTCGACTCTTCTTATTCTTTGGAGACAGCAAGGGGGTACGCCTGGGAGTTCTGGCACGGAGGCCTTCATTACGCAGTGTGCGTCTTATTGTCTGGGCTGAAACTTCTGTACCCACATCTGACAAATCTTTTCTCAGTTCCTCAGCAGTCACACGGGGACTTCTCTCCACTCTACGCTTCAGGTAGCGCACAGCAGTCGAAGTCAGCATCTTCTTTCTGCCACGACCAGGTAGCGTTTCAACAGTGCCCTTTGCCTTGAATTTGCGAATGATGCTTCCTAAGGTGTCTCTTGGTATGTTTAACATCTTTGCAATCTTCTTATAGCCATTGCCCTTCCTGTGAAGAGAAATCACCTCTTCTCTTGTCTTCCTGGACCATTCTCTTGCCTTCACCATGTTTGTAACCACACCAGTAAATGTCTAGAAGGAGCTGAGTATCACAGTCATTTTAAAGCTGCCTAATTGGTGCTTATTATGCTTGATTGCTGCTCGGTGACATCCACAGGTGTTTTCAATACCTGATGGAAAGCACCTGTATGAACCTCTGTTCTTCAGAGTGGTAGTCTTTAAGGGGTTGAATAATTGTGGCAATGAAGAAACCACATAAGAACCATTTACTACTGTATTACATAAACAATTGATGTCATTTTAGTTGCATTTGGGTAGTTACAACGTCCTTGTAGGATTTGATTCTGAATACAATTCCAAATGTACACTATAGTCCCTAAACCCCTTTACAGCATTGGGGGTTGAATAATTTTGGACACAACTGTATACTGGCTTCAGACACTGGCCCAGCAGAATGGTAACAGAATAACAGAAATGCCATTACCTAAACATTTCCCCCATTGAGCACCCCCCTTGCGTATTGAAGGAATAAAAAAAACAGATAACCATGTCTTGTCAGGTCACCAGAGCATGTTGCACATAGACCACTGATAAAAAGATTTTTTATTATGTAAAGAAACAATAATATACTTTGATTTTGCATCTCAATTACATTTCCATTGGGTATTTAAGGGTGAAATTATTTAGTTCATCAAATATTTTTTATGAATCAGCAAAATGTTGAACATGTAATTCTTACTCTTATCCACAATCCTTTCTAGCTCCTCTAACCCTGTAATTCAGGTCATGCTCTAGGTATAGAAATATAGAATGAGGATCGGTTCAGCTTTGGAAGGACTCGCCTGCCAAAGGTTTGAATGGTAAAACTAAGAGGACACCAGAAATGGCAAAAAAATAGGGAGTTGAAGAAATGTAATCTTAAATGATTGCTTCTCTATGATTTAATGGAACAGATAACCATTGTTGGATGAATCAATAAATATGACCTCAGCACACTATAATATGTACTTAGCTTAAAGTGTATGTTTGGTCAAAATGTACAATCATATGTTTATTTCCAGCCCTCTTCTATTAATCTAAATTATCTTGAAGTTTGTAAATGTACTTTGTGAAGATACCCAACATTTACTTGAATTCCACAACGCATATTTCCTATGCACTGTGCGTAGTCCTGGCTATGTCACGTATTTTGTAGAATCTGCCTTCTGAACTATAGAGGTGCTGGGAGGAGGAGTTTCAGGAGGTGGAGTCAGTACAGGAATCATTGCTTGCAGGCAACAAAGTACCATGGGATATGTAGTCCTTAGAAATTGAGACTAAACAGCAGAAGAGAAGCTGCAAATCTTGCAGGGAATACAGAAAAATGTGGAAAGTGATGAACAGACAGGAAGCACTCACAACATGAAAGGAGATTTTTCAAATAAGTCTATATTTTATTGTCAAAAATAACTAATGGTTGCATTCCTATTACAATGCTGATGTTATACAATGAAAGTGTATGCTGGGACTACAGAACTCCTTTAAATAATTTTTTAGGGCATGACATGTTTTTAGTGATTTGTGGACTGACTAATAAAGCCCAGTTCTTGTATCACAGGATGGCAATTGCCAAGTATATTCCTTGTTTGAGACCAATCCTCAGAGTGACTCGCAAAGATTCCAGAAGCTATAGCAGCTATCCATCTTCTCGCCGCTCCACTGTTACAAGTCATTGCAGTCAATCTTCTGACATATGTGGGCACCCCAGACTGAAAGGACCTGTTCCTTCTGTCTCAGATAGCGAATCGGTAAGCATGATTTTACCAATTTAACCTCTCCAATCAGCTCTTATTTCGCAACTCTGACTTTTAAAGCATGTCACATTATAATCAATAATTCTTTAACTATATATCAGGAGTGTGCTTCTTAAATAAGATTGTATGTACTGTACAGTTGATATATCACCATACCTGCTCACCTGATGATAAATTTGTCAACTTACACAAATTAACTTTTCCACATTTAAGCTTTTCAGATGAGGTAAACCTTACATGGTTATGCAAAATTTTATTTTTTTGCTGTGAGCATTGGAAATCTAGAGTTACTTAGGTCAAGCAAAATAAGTTTCTAATAGACTTTTGTCAATGACCAACTGGATCAAGGCACTGCATTTTGTAATGTCACACAGTGGGGCTGATTTACTAAAACTGGAGAATAAAAAATCTTGTGCAGCTGAACATGGTAGCCAATTGGCTTCTAACTTCAGATTGTTCAGTTAAGCTTTGACCAAAAAAATCTGGAAGCTGATTGTTTCTATGTAGTGGTGCCCCAGTTTTAGTAAAGCAAACCCATCGCTGCGAGCCAATAGCAAAATATTGGGATAATTCGAAAACTAAAGCAGGCCATACACTAGTAGATTTTTTACCAAATGTTTGAATGAAGAATGAAAATTGATGCAAAAATTCTCAGTACATTTGATGATCGTTGTTCAAAAGCACTTTAAGATTTAATTTGCTTTTACATTGGATTTTGGAGTGAATGGATTGTCTTGAAAGGAAAACAACATTCACTGTTAGAAATTCAGTTCAAGAAATATTTTCATCCTGCTTCTCTGAATGTTCTTTAAAAACAAATGTTGATTTGACCTCACTAACAATAACAGAAAATGAACATTCTTGAAACAAAAAATTTCAAACAAAATATGGCCAGCTTAAGATATAGAATTCTATTTCATATCGTTGGAATGTGTAATGATTGGTAGTATTTTTTGTGAAAATTCTTAAAGCTTTTACAGTTGACTGGCAAGCTAATAAATTGAAAGTACTTGAGGTTTATATAACAACATAACACAGGCTGCATTCATTGAGGAGGTGACCCCAGATCCAAAAGGCCCCCAACCAAATGTGGTGATCAATAACAGTCCAGGTAATGCAAGATAGAGGAAAACTGTCATTTCCAGATGCCTATAAATGATCTGCATCAGTTCTTGCAGCTCCAAGTACCGTATAGTATATCAGACAGGTACTAAAAACTGTGACAAAAAAAATCAAAGTGGACTAAATGCAGATAGGACTTAAAATTTATAATAAAATAATTAACTGGAATTCCACTCACAAAAGATGTGTGAGCCAATCAAAGGGTGTATGTAAATCAGTTTTTCAGTGACAATTGTTTTTTTGATGTAGATGCAACAAAAAATTGTATTTATTGTATTTACTTTGTCAATAAAATAGAATTGCATTCACTATTCATGTGTATGACTATCATAAATGGCTGTACTTGCTGGGTGTATGAAAATAAAAACTCCCTCATATTAATTGCACACGAGTGCAAGCTGTTTATTTACATACACCCAGCAAGTACAGCCATTTATGATAGGCCCACACATGCATAGTGAATGCAGTTCTATTTTATTGCCAGAATAAATACAATTTTGTTGCACCTACCCCAAAAAACCTATTTTCACCGAATATCTAATATATTCTTACATGATTTGATTGACAGTGGAAGTCAATGGCTCCCACTGCTATCTCCATGTCCAGTAAGAGGAGAGAGAGAGAGCAGTGATGCTGCTCTTGGGCACAGTGCTGAATCAAGATTGGGCTCACGTAAGTATTTTGAGGGCTGACATTGAAAGGTTTTTTTACCTTAATGCAGAGAATGTAAAAAAAAGTTTGTCTTTAGAACCACTTTACATCCGAAAAGTACTTCCCATTGCTCTCAGCTTTTAGCAAACCTCCAAGTTAAATTTTTTGCTGCTGTGATCTGACTGTTAGAGGGTGGCTACGTTTTTTCTCTATGGTCCCACTGCAGGGTGGATAAAAATCGATGATTTTAAGAAAAAAAAAAGTCAGATTTAATTTTAAATTGGATATTTTATATTTAAATCAGATTTTTTTTTTTTATCAAATTTATTTTAATAAAATGATTTGGAGTAAAAATCTATCTATCTAAAGATAGTTTTCTATTTAAGATACATTGATAATTTAGTTTATTCAGCATGAAATGGAACTTAGTTATGCAGCATGAGGCTGTATATTCTGCAATATTTACATTTTTTGGTAAACTCATTCAATGAATCCAAGCTCTGCAAGCTGAGATAACATGCACTGCATTGATGCATTCACACAATTTCACAGGAACCATGAGAAAAAGCACGAAATAAAAGAATTTGAGTAGTTCTCTAACTATGTGTGATTAACCTATTAACCTAAAATCGGTTCTGATATCGCTGTTTAAGTCCTCATGCACACGACGTTTTTACAGCTGCTGTGTTTGGCTTTTGATGTTTTTTTTCTACAGCTAGTAAACCCCCCAGCATGTTTTCCTATGTGTCCATGCACACAGACTATAATCAACGTTTTTTTGGCTGGGACATTTTTTTGCTGGAAAAAAAACCCAGGACTAATGGGTTTCTAGAGGAGTTTTTTAGCTGTAAAAAATGCTCTAATGCTGAAAAACGCTACAAACCGGCGTTTTTGGACTTTTTTTGACCAAGAAAAAAAAACGCTTCAAAAACGCAAACATGGAAAAACGCTAATGCAAAGGTGCTAAAATAAACTCACATTTTTAACGCGACTTTACACAGCTAACATTACAAGCGTTATCAAAACATCCAGTGTGCATGAGGACTTGCTAACCTGACAGCTTATTATTCTAAATAGGAAACCTTCATTTGGTTTGCAAATATTAAAGATTCTAGCTACCAGCAAGACAGAGTCAGATTCCTTACATTTAAAGAGGACCTGTTATTTTAGATCAACTCACCTGCTGCCTCTTCCCTCACCTTGTTGTGTCACTGCCGCATCACCAGCCGTCCCATTAAAGTGAATGGGACTGTCGGTGAGTCAACAGCGGGGCAGAAGAGGAGTCGCTGCGGGACAGAGATGACAGTTGCTCTTTAAAAATTATGATTTAAATCGAGCCTTTTCACTAGTGATTTAATTCATGATTTATATAAAATTCATCCTGTCCCACTGTACGTACAAATATTATTATTATTATACAGTATTTATATAGCGCCAAAGGGTTTGCTCAACGCTGTACAATAGCGAGGGGGACATATAGCCACCCTCTCTTGCATAACTATGGACTTTGGACTATGAGACTTGTAGTGCACATAGAGCAATGTACATGACCTCAACTAATGTGCACTGCTCATTCCAAACAAAAAAGTGAGAGGAAAAAGGAGAGGTTCAGGGTCTGACAGGAAACATTACAAGGAGTAGAAAAACATAGCAGGAAGCTATTTCATGATTGATAGATTACAGGGCCATTAAGTAGTGGAAGTGTATAGATAATTTTTAGAGAGAAGGGATATAATTTAGTGTCACTTTAAAAAAATATCTTCTGAATGTATTTCTGGTTTCCTAATGCTGGGTTTTAGAAGTACTGATTAGCGTTTTGCAGGATACTTTGCTGGCACTGATTGTCACAGCTCACCTCTTGTACCAATAATCAGTGGAGTTTTCATTGAAATAAAGCTTTTGAGTGCTGTTGCACATTGTGGAAACAACTAAGGTAATGTAGTATGAAGCTACTTGTAGGCAGTATAATAGTAATTACATGCTGTAAATGTCCACCATGATTAATTGCATAATTTAATCACACTAGAACTAGCAAAGAATAGACTTACTGTTTTGTATTAAAATGTGTTTTTAAAAAGAAAGAAACCTTCAACTACAGCCCTGGCCAAAAGTTTTGAGAATGACCCAAATATTAATTTACCTGCAAGGAAACATGTGCAGTCATCATTGCTTTGCACAAAAAGGGATTCACAGGAAAGGATATTGCTGCTACTAAGATTGCACCTAAATCAGCCATTTATCAGATAATCAAAAACTTCAAGGAGAGAGGTTCAATTGTTGTGAAGAAGGCTTCAGGGCGCCCAAAAAAGTCCAGCAAATGCCAGGAATGTCTGCTAAAGTTGATTCAGCTGTGGAATCGGGCAACACCAGTGCTGAGCTTGCTCTGGAATGGCAGCAGGCAGGTGTGATGCATCTGCAAGCACATAGAGGCAAAGACTTTTGGAGGATGGCCTGGTGTCAAGAAGGGCAGCAAAAAAGACACTTCTCTCCAGTTAAAACATCAGGGACACACTGATATTCTGCAAAAGGTACAGGGATTGGACTGCTGGGGTAAAGTAATTTTCTGTGATGAATACCCTTTCCGATTGTTTGGGGCATTCAGAAAAAAACTGTCTGGAGAAGAAAAGGTGAGTGCTACCATCAGTCCTGTGTCATGCCAACAGTAAAGCATCCTGAGAGCATTTGTGTGTGGGATTGCTTCTCAACCAAGGGAGTGGGTTCACTCACACAGCCATGAATAAATAATGGTACAAAAACATCCACAGAGAGCAACTTCTCTCAACCATCCATGAACAGTTTGGTGACAAACAATGCCATTTCCAGCATGATGGAGCACCTTAACATCAGGCAAAAGTGATACCTAAGGGCCTTGGGGAACAAAACATCAACATTTTGGGTCCATGGCCAGGAAACTCCCCAGACCTTTATCCCATTGAGAACATGTGGTCATTTCTAAAGAGGTTGGTGAACAAACAAAACACCACAAACTCTGACAAACTCCAAGCATTGATTATGCTAGAATGGGCTGTCATCAGTCAGGATGTGGCCTAGAAGTTGATTGATAGCATGCCAATGCAAATTGCAGAGGTCTTGAAAAAGAAGGGCCACCACTTCAAATATTGACTCTTTGTATATACCTTTGACTTTTGCTTTTGACATTTACGAAATGCTTGTAAATATACTTCAGTATACCATAGTAACATCTGACAAAAAGATCTAAAAACACTGAAGCATCAGACTTTGTGAAAATTAATATTTGTGCAATTCTCAAAACTTTTGGCCAGGGCTGTATTCTTTTAGTTGGCTCTTTCAAAATATGCCTTACCTCCAATTCAGATTTACCCAAGCTACAATAGTGGCTCTCTCTATAATCATTGCACAGTTAGTATATTTATATGTTAAAGAAGAACCCCAGGGATTATCTTTGCAAAGGAGGTAGTATATAATTTTAAACTCTATTAAATAAAGCAGTACTGTTAACTCAGCGCTTTCAGTGCCAATAATTTTTTTCTGGGGAATTAGTCGCCACAATAGAAGTCTATAGGGGCACCAGAATAGCATAAAATTCCAATTAAATAATGTGCAGGGACAGGAAGCAGTGAGCTAACTGTACCACTATGTTCCTATTGGAGTTCTCAGAGTGCTGTATCTGGAAAAGAACAACATGAAGGTTCATGTAAATAATGTGTATGCAAAGGCATTTTTTCAAGTTTTCAGTAGAATGAATGAGTCAGACCCCCTGTCAGATTGCAGGTTGTGTCCCCACTGGGGAGTCAACCCTCTATTGGTCCTGGTGACCACAAAAACTGAGAAAGAAATTGAATTTCTACATTTTAGAGATGTCACCAGAACAAGAAGTGAGGACAAATCTTCCAATTAGGAAACACGTTCTTTTGACAGCTCCCGAAAATGGGAATTCTGTTAATATTAGAGAGATTCCCCCCCCCCCCCCATTTCCTAATGTGTCTCCATACAGGAAGCAAAGGGAAATCTACCCAGTGAGACAAAGAATTAAAAAATTATTTGATAGGTTGAATATCTTGCGATGGTCAAATCTGCCCAGGTTCAATTCACAAAGGGTTTGTCGAAAATGTGGCAAACCTAAACTTAGAGGTGAATGCTATTGAGGTCTATTGGGGGGGTTAATCTTGTTAAATTCTCACCATTTTTAGGGTTAAAGAGCAAACTAACAAACAAAGCAGAGGAATCTGGGCACTGCCATGGAGGACATGTACCGATTAAAAAAAAGTATCACATTTTGTGCAGCGTGGAAGGGTTTTTTTTATGTGGCTTTGACGGCGACATTCAATTACACATATCCTTTAAATAACATGCTTCGGGGATGCCTTAAAGCTACAAATGGTGTTAGGAAAGGCATACACAGGCATCATATATTTGGCAATGAAATTATTTTTTTTCTGTTACAATTAGCTTGACTATTTTGCTCAAGTAGCCTTAACAGCAACACAATGCTTTTATAAGCACACTTATAATTGAACATGGCTTTTTTGTTACTGTTGGTCTATTAGAAATGTGACATAAAAATATCTCACAAATACTTAAAAGAAATATACAAACTCTTGGACCATTGCAAAAAAATAGAATGCGTGCTATTATGGTCCAACACGTATTGTTATATGCCATTGGCTCACTTTTTGCTGATCATTCTAGCACTGTTAATTGCAATGTATGCAGCCAATTTCCATCCATTAATATGAGCTATTGCATGATGGAATATAGCATGCATGAAAACTTACACTTAGTCAATATGCAAGTAGAAAAAAACAAATTAAAAAAGCATATTGCACAATGTTTTGAAATTTGATTCAACATATAAAACACACATTTACAATCCTTGATGGCATATGAAGGAACGAATCCAAATGTAATCCTCAAGTGCCTGCTATATAATTAATCTAATGTAAAGTGCTCCACCCATAGAGCTCCGTATAAAGAAATCTGGAAATGATAGTTATATAAGAGTTTATTGTTCTGTTTTGTTCACATAAACTACAATATTTCTAATCCACACTATTATGTGATGCTTCAAATGGCTGCCACTCCAGCTCAAGTATTATATTGTATAAATGATCGTATTCACAAATACTGTCCTCCGCTAGGGTGAGTGTTCTTAGCCTTGAAAACAAATAACCTCCAAAAGGAAGCAAATATTGTGGTATAAATACCATATAAAATCTCCTGGCTTGGTTTTGTGAGAGACTGCTTGAAAAGGATGGCCCACATGAAGTTATGAGCCACAGAAGAAAATGCTCAGTGTTGCTTTCTTTCAATGTATAATTATTCAGCAAAGCTCATGTTCGCAAATATCTTTCATTACATATATAAATACCCATGGTGCAGTGATTGACAAGTCCCACAAATGCTGGAACCAATGTAATCCAGATGTACCTGAAAACCAATACTGATGTTGAAACATTAAGCAGCACACAGAAGTTTAAGTAAGATCAGAAAAGTCTGCACCACAAGGTACATATAGTTCACACCTAATTCCCCAGAGACCTGTGCAACAATAGCTGTGTGAATACAGGATGAGTCCTGAATTTACAAATACTGATGTTGATCAGGCTTTTGTGAGACTTCTTCTTTTAAAACAACCTTTTTACTTAATTGTATGTCCAAATGTCATTAAGCATTAATATCAATTGTCAAGTGTCATTTCTCCTCTATAATGCAACCAACTCACTCTTCAGAATAGTTTCCTAGATGGTCTATGCAAGACCATTTACAACCAGATATAGGCTTCTCCTCTGAAATCACCACCTCAAAAACTCTGGTGAATGTTTTTCCACAAAGTAGTAATAACTGTAAATCACTTTAGATTATGCTTCATGGCCCCTTACTTCACTAACATTATTACAGACGTAGAGGAGAGTTGGTGGTTGCATCGGACATGTCAACCTAAGGTGCAGAGGTGTTCTGGCAGGAACGGTTTGGCAAGACTGCAAACACAAAGAAGCTGGTGGAGAAGCTAAAATGTGTAACTAGGACAGGTAATTCTAGTAGAACAAGGGGCTTTGTGTCCATGGAACAGGATATAAAGTCGTACGACAGTTATTAATACCTGGTGCAAAGCATTCACCAGTATTTTTGAGGCGTTGATCTCCAAGGAGATGCATCTACTGGCAGTGAACATTTTTTGCATTTACCATCTGGAATTTCAAATGTAGAACAAAATTCTTAGTTAATTGGTTGGACTATAGAGAAGTGATGCTTGATGTTTAGTGACAATTGGACATACCATTAAAGTATAACTAAAGGCAATACTTTTTTTAGTTTTGGAAAAAAATGCAGAGGGATTAGAACACTTGTTAGGTCTTTATTGTTGTCAGTACCCCCCCCAGTTTACCCTCTCAATTTGTCGTGCTTACCATTCCAATTGAAAGTTTAAGTAAAAGAAAATCCCAAATTTTAGGTTGTCCCCAGAAACGTAATAGAGAGGAAATCTTCCAATGGGGATACTATTTCTGGTGGCCTGGGGGTCCCCAAGGATTTCCTTTAATTTGCAGGGATTTCATCCCATTTCCTATTTGGCTATTTGGCTATAGGACAGGAAGTGAAAATAAATCTTTGTAATGGGATGTAGATGGCAAAAAAAAAAAAATATCTGACAAGGGTTATAACCCTCCCTTACTCTATCCAAGATGAAAAAAAAAGTTTTGCCTATAGTTCTACTTTCAGCAGAAATTGGCATTTTGTTTTAGAGGAAGCAACATTTTGTGCGCTGTAGGGTGTAGTATTATCAAATGGGGATATTCTTGGAGGGAAGAATCGTGGACATTAAGGGATTTA
The DNA here is from genome assembly GCF_062004578.1 of Staurois parvus. NCBI lineage: Eukaryota > Metazoa > Chordata > Amphibia > Anura > Ranidae > Staurois > Staurois parvus. The sequence continues at coordinate 4,874,487 of NW_028317966.1, forward strand.
TTCACTAAAACTGGAGATTGCAAAATCTGGTGCAGCTGAACATTTCAGCCAATCAGCTTCTAACTTCAATTTGTTTAGTTAAGCTTTTTGAAAAAAAAAAAAAATCTGGAAGCTGATTGGTTTCTATGCAGTGCTGCATCAGATTGTGTACTCCAGTTTTAGTAAATCAACACCTACTAAATACATATAATTTTTAAATATAGACAGTTGGTGTATTCTTTTATGTTGGTTGCATCACAGTGGGATTAGTGTGTACAACCATTTCTTACAGTCAATACAACAATCTTTGTTTTGCTCTGGGGTTAACTTTGAGACGAAACACATCCACATCAGAGGAAGACAACATTTGTAGATATCATTTGTGCAGTCTAATTCTTGAGCTGGAGCGGCAATCCTATGAAGCATTGAAGGATTGGCCTTGGAGAGACTTGGCTACATAATACCATTATGCTGTTACACAGTTAATATTTATGTAAATGTACATGAGAATTCATATAGTTTATTCTTTGTACCATTTCCTATGGACATTTCTATAGTTAGTAATGCTGCCATCCAGTGGTCTTATTTGGTAATGTATTTGTTTTATATTGCCTCCCTGAGATCTATGACACAATTCCTTTGTATATGAAGCTCCTCCCTTCTTCTTGAGTTCAGCACTTCCTGTGTCATGGAGGTAGCTAACAGACCACATGTAACAGGGACACATGTACTCTGCATAGTACGCTACAGAAAGTATCATCTTTTGACCGCATAATACTGGAAACCAGTCATTCTGCTGTATCCTGTTGTCACATGTACAGAATAAAGCAACTTCTGGATGAACACAGTATTGATGAGTTCAAGCTATCTGATAAGGATTGTCCACAGTGATTATATCTGCTTATACAGGCTAGGCAGAGAGGTCTCACAAGGGATAAATCGCTATCACAACAATCTGAGTCAGAATAACCATGGATTATAAATATTGCAGTGTATGCAATACAACACAGAGCAATATTCTCTTATGAAGTGTGTCGGTAACATATCACCTACATTTGCTTTATATGGAGCTTTATGAATGGAGCAGTTTACATTAGTTTAAATTTATAGCAAGCACTAGAGGACTGAATCTTGCATTGCTTTCTTTATATGCTATCAAGGATTGAAAACACTCCTGTGTGTGATATATGTTGAAGCAAATTTCAATTCGAACAATATGCAGTTATAAGTACATTTTTCCAGAATTTTAAGTATGGAATATTCCACAATGTAATAGTTTGTTTTAATGGATGAAAAGTGTATATGTTTGGGTCAAACCCTGTCTTTGCAAATAAAAGTACTAGAATAGTTGGCATTTAAAAAGAGCATGAGGAGCCCAGGAGTTTGTATGTTTCTTTTATGTATATTTTAGATGTTTATAGATGCTTTCAGGGTTCATGTACACAGGGCATTTGTAAAACTCTTCTGAACGATGGAAACTGACTGCTGGAAAACGTAGGTTAAAAAACGTCAGTTTAGCCGTGTTTGCATACCCGTTTGTGTGTGTTTGCAAGTGTTTTTAAAAGATAACCTCAGGAGATCTTCCCAAATGCCCAGAATGCACTGGAAAATAGTAAATAATTAACTATTTCAGACATTTTGAGAGGAATAGAGAGAGCAGAAGCAGAGAGAGCAGTATGTGTTGCGATTACCTGTATTTTCTGGTTGTATTCGCTATGGATCCCATCATGAGCATAATGCAGCACATTCTACCATTTTTTCCTTCATGCGAAACCTAGATCTGACTGCGCTGGTGTACCGGGTCCATTTGATTACATGGAAAATGCTTTGCATGCATTTCTGATAATGAAAAAAGGCTTTGGACAACATCTTGACATGGAACAGTTAAAAAAAAAGCTTCTAAATGTGGTTAACCGCATTTACACACGTTTGAAACGCCAGTAAAATCTACTCCTGAATGCACGTTTGGTGCTTTAAAAAAAAACGACTATAAACTCAACTGCCTGTAAGTGACTGTAAATGACTATGTGTACATGGACACATAGGAAAACATTAGGGAGAGTTCAGGGGCTGCTGAAAAAAATGTAGAAAAGCTCCTGAAAGTCGGTTTAGGAGCTGCAGTGTACATAAGCCCTTAGACCAGCAATGGGCAAACTACGGCCCGCGGGCCGTATACGGCCCGGCGGACCTTTTAATCCGGCCCGCGGAGCTAGGCTCCTCTCATAGTCCGCCCTGAAGACCGGTGTAGCATGAAAATCTGTCTCCTATGAGGATCTGTCCCCCTCGACGTATCTGCGCATGTGCCGGAGATCGCCGATCGGCTGCTAATGCCTGAAACTGGCACATGCGCAGATACGTCGAGGGGGACAGATCCTCATAGGAGACAGATTTTCATGCTACACCGCAACGGCGCGGGACACGGCGAGAGGAACGCGCGGAGCAAAGGTAAGTGAATTGACACAGGGGGGACTTGGGGACTTAATATGGGGGATGAATTAATATGGGGGATGAATTACTATATGGGGGATGAATTACTATGGGGGATGAATTACTATATGGGGGATGAATTACTATGGGGGATGAATTACTATATGGGGGATGAATTACTATATGGGGGATGAATTACTATGGGGGATGAATTACTATGGGGGATGAATTACTATATGGGGGATGAATTACTATATGGGGGATGAATTACTATGGGGGATGAATTACTATAGGGGGGATGAATTACTATATGGGGGATGAATTACTATATGGGGGATGAATTACTATGGGGGATGAATTACTATATGGGGGATGAATTACTATGGGGGATGAATTACTATGGGGGATGAATTACTATATGGGGGATGAATTACTATGGGGGATGAATTACTATGGGGGATGAATTACTCTTTGGGGGATGAATTACTATGGGGGATGAATTACTATAGGGGGGATGAATTACTATATGGGGGATGAATTACTATGGCGGATGAATTACTATATGGGGGATGAATTACTATATGGGGGATGAATTACTATGGGGGATGAATTACTCTATGGGGGATGAATTACTATATGGGGGATGAATTACTATATGGGGGATGAATTACTATGGGGGATGAATTACTATATGGGGGATGAATTACTATGGGGGATGAATTACTATGGGGGATGAATTACTATATGGGGGATGAATTACTATATGGGGGATGAATTACTATGGGGGATGAATTACTATGGGGGATGAATTACTCTTTGGGGGATGAATTACTATGGGGGATGAATTACTATAGGGGGGATGAATTACTATATGGGGGATGAATTACTATGGCGGATGAATTACTATATGGGGGATGAATTACTATATGGGGGATGAATTACTATGGGGGATGAATTACTATATGGGGGATGAATTACTATGGGGGATGAATTACTATATGGGGGATGAATTACTATGGGGGATGAATTATTATAGGGGGGATGAATTACTATATGGGGGATGAATTACTATGGCGGATGAATTACTATATGGGGGATGAATTACTATATGGGGGATGAATTACTATGGGGGATGAATTACTATATGGGGGATGAATTACTATGGGGGATGAATTACTATATGGGGGATGAATTACTATATGGGGGATGAATTACTATGGGGGATGAATTACTATATGGGGGATGAATTACTATGGCGGATGAATTACTATATGGGGGATGAATTACTATATGGGGGATGAATTACTATGGGGGATGAATTACTATATGGGGGATGAATTACTATGGGGGATGAATTACTATATGGGGGATGAATTACTATATGGGGGATGAATTACTATGGGGGATGAATTACTATATGGGGGATGAATTACTATGGGGGATGAATTACTATATGGGGGATTAATTACTATGCTTACTATGGGGGAATATTACTATACTTACTATGGATGACACATACACATAATTCATCTACTCTTGGTCCGGCCCCCGGGTCCAATATATGAACCCATTGCGGCCCTCAAGTCAAAAAGTTTGCCCACCCCTACCTTAGACCAATAGTAAAACAGAAGTAATGTTTTATTAAAAGAATAAAAAAAAATACCTACTTAAAATCATATCTCTCTTTTTAGCAGTATTTTACTGCAGCTCAAAAGCAGATATCTTCCTACTGGTTGCGGTAGGATGCCATTATCATCATCATTTGAGATAACCCTTGAACCTCTATACTATCAGGTTGTATTTGTTTTTGCACTTGTTTCCCTAGCCTTTTGGTTCTATAATGTCTGTTGCATACTTGATGCTCTACCCCACTATTTTACGTACTGTATAAACTAACTTCTGGCTATGTTTCTGGTCTCCTTTGTGATAGTCACCTGCTGGGAGACTCTTCTTGCTAAATATGATATGTTTTTCTTTGTGATTTATATATGTTTTTTCTTCTTGTTGATTCCCAATAAAACATTTGAACAAGAAAATTAATGGGGAGGAGGACCTGTCAAAGTCATGTGACCAACTTGTCCTATCATGTAGTGTTTTCTGCAGTGTTATGCAGAGAACACTCCATAGAACATCACAGGCTCAGTAGCACATACAGTAGCAGTATGTAATCATTTGCTAAAATGATGCTACTTATGGTCAGCTTTTTAAGAATATGATTTCCCAGGTTTTTTTTTTTTTACCAGGTTGCTGTCCAGAGATTGCTTTCTGTTTTTACAAATAGCAACTTTAAAGCCACTTGGAATGTATAAAAGGGTCTCTCAACACAAATACAATTTCTGGAGATGCTGGAGATTTGAATCTTTCACCAGTGTCTCATATTTATATAGAATTCTAGTGTAGAGATTTACATATCCAGCTTTGCCCACCTGCCGCAACAAAGTATAGGAGTCTTACTCACCTTATTGGAGATTTCTCTCTCACGATGACAAGAGAGAAAAAAAGTGTCCAAGGCATGAAGGATTTAGGCAAGAATGTTTGCAGATATTGCTGTTAAAGACCCTAAAGATATCATAATGGCCACCAATGTTCACTTCTAACAGAAATATCTATTTGGTGTATACTGACCCTTATGACAACTCATTCATTCCATTGTCCATTCTCATTTTCCTCTTGCCACCCATCCAGTTGTTTCATGGAAAATTATCTGCAGCCCATAAACCAGTATGACAATTTCCAATATATTCATTACAGGGCTGGACTGATACTGAAGCTGATATCAGTAGTGTGAACTCCAGGTCAGCCAGTAGGCAGGTTTCCTATGAAATGGGCAAAGACACCACTGAGCTTAGTGACATAAAATCCAAAACTAAGCTGAAAAGTCATGATTCTGGAATTTTTGAAAAGGTAATTGTGCATATTGAAATTTTTTACAGTTTTATTTTAAAAGGTACATTTCAGTTATCTATTAGGGCCTATTCCCTTTTTATTGGTGATGACCAGTTTACGTTCTGTGTTTACGTTTTGCTTTGATTTATAGTTATGACTTCACAAATGCAATGATTAGATGTTTTACACAATCTGTTCTTTTATGCATGGGTGCCATAACCATTTATTTTCAAAATTATGTTACCATTTGTACCTCAGTAATACTTTGGTTGTATTTTCAACTACTTGCATTGCTTATTGTAATGTGATATTTTTTATCGAACAGTAAAAATTACTTTTAAATATGTTCTAGACCTCCATGGATGCAGATGACATATCATTGGTAGAAATTGGTTCATCAGATCGTAGCTCTCCTCTTGCAGTAAGTATATGCTAAATCATAAATGTTTCTAGAATCTAGGTATACAACTTGAAGGACACGACGAGATTGCTCCTCTGTGGGCAATCTTCCCCTTATAAGCCACCGTTGATCTTCCAATAGCACCTTAGATTTATCTTGGTTACCATGTGCGTGTATATATGTTTTAATAAACTACATGTTATCTTAATAATCGTGCTGTACTATGGTCATCTTTGTGGTTTGTCAAGCTTTACCCACAGAGCCAGCTACATTGATATCAGGTGCTATTGGAAGATCAGTGGCGGCTTATAAGGGGAAGATTGCCCACAGAGGAGCAAGCTATGTGTTATCCCCACTAAAAGGGGAGATACCTATCTGATCTGTCATCATATACAGGTCCATGCGAGAAGGTGAGGGTCCACCTGGATCTCTATGTTCACTGTGGTGATGCACTTGTATTGAGGATTTACAGCACTGGGATTTTGGGTGCAGTCACCATTAGGAAGATGCTCTCCTCCATCTGGATTATTTGAAGAGTTTTTTTTCCATTATTATTTGTGTGGACTGTGTCACGTTGGAATTGTCTTTGGATTATTTTATTGTTCATTTCACATCATTGATTTCGAGCAGCGCAACACCTTGTATACTTTTTTATGGGAACACACAACACGTGTTTGCAGCAGCTCGTTATATAGGTTAGCCTTTACATATTTTTCTTTGCACTTTGGCAGCGCACAATTTTATTTTGTTTTGTATATATTTGTTTATAATATTCTTTGATTTTATATATATACTATATTCTACTAGACACTGAAACTCTGTACCCTCACTACTACCTCTAAGACCTTTATATACGCTTTACCATCTCTTCTTCTTCTTCCTAGATCTTGATAAACTCTGTACCCTTGCTTCTTCCTCTTACAACCCAATAAACTCTGTAACCTTGCTGATACATTTTACACCTTTAGAAAACTCTGCAGTCTGGTTGCCTCCTCCTAGACCTCACATTCTGTACACTTACTGCTTCTTCCTAGACCTTGATACATTTTGTACCATCACTGCTTCCCCTTAGACATCAATAAAGTCTGTACACTCACTGCTTTCTCTTAGACCTTGATAAATTCTTTTAACCCCTCCTCCATACAACTGCCTACATTACCACAGAGGAATCATCGTTATAGTGCATACTGAATAAATAAAGTACACACAAATGTTATTTATTAAACAATATTAAGTCATTTTCTGAAAACTTTTTCAATGGGACAGACCTTAGGCACTTGCAATTTTTACAGTACTGGTATTACTAATAGTGGCTGGGGCAATTTCTTTTAAGGCAGATTACACCACACAGAGGATCCTGCTACTTTCTCTCCTCACGTCATCTCCATAGAGGATGCATCCTGGGGAGGGGGGACATGGCCAACAATGCCATATTATCCCTGGGTGGAGAAAACCAAACACTGGCCATATGGCATGTTTTCATCAGCAGACTATTTGGAGATATCAAAAAGAATAACCTTACTCTACTTAGGCCTTTATTGAACTGCAACATAAACCCTTCATACTCTGTCATGCTTTTTCTTAAAAGGACAAAATGCACAACATTCTCTTAATAGCCCCCTATCAATTCTCTATATAGCTAGCTTTTTCCATATGCAGTTAATTTTGCCTAAGCTTAAAAATATATATTTTGCCTTTGTTTCTTCTAAAATCGAAGTGCTCTTCATGTGCCTAGGTAATCCTATGCCTTTAGTTGTATATTTGAAGTCTAAGATCATCTAAGGTATTGCTGCCTCTAACTGCTAGTCTCACAAGAGTGAGAAATTTGGTAATATCACTACTATACTGCTCACTTCCTGCTTTAGAGAACGCTGTGCACAAGGATCTGCAGTGCAAGGATTTTCCTGCTTCTTCTTTATTCATCCTGTAGAGCTGTGCCTCCTGTTCTTGCTACATCTTCACTATTCCCCTTACCAGTTATTTATGAGATCAGTCATCAGGGGACCAGCTCTAACAAGAGGAAACAAAACAAAGCCCTGCTCCTCTACCAAAATGGCCACCTCTACACAGAGACATAGGAGCTGAGGCAAATAGAGGCAAATAGGATATTCACTTTGCAAGGAAAGTTGAATTTTCCCCAGAGCTTAGTAAGTGTGGTGAAATTTCACTTTGTAAAGATTACCCAATCATATGCAAAGAAAATTAAAAAAACATTTTGCTTGCACATGGTTTGATTACGGAAGTCAGCAGAGCTCCCTTGGAAAGTGAACAGTCTATAGTTGCCTTTGATAAATCAATCCCAAAGTGTGAAAAGGGCTAGGTAATTTAGTAATGGGGAAAAAAATCAAGTGCAGGGAGACCACAGACATTGCCAGTTACTGGTGCTTTGCCCTCTTTTGGCTTAATTCATGCCCTCTTTAAGATCAAACAAACATTCATAAATCAAGTCCACAAACCAAAAAAATCCTTTTGCATATTTCAGAGTGTAGACTTGCTATTATGCAGTCATTTAAATAACCTACAATGGCTAAATGGTTAGCACTTCTGCCTGGCAGTACTAGGGTTGTTGGTTCGAATCCCAACCATGGCATCACCTGCCTGGAGTTTGCATATTCTCCCTGTGCCTGTGTGGGTTTCCTCTAGATACTCTGGTTTCCTTCCACACTCCAAACACATGCTGGGAGATTAATTGGATCCTGTCTAAATTGACCCTAGTATGTGTATGTATGAATGTGAGTTAGGGACTTTAGAGTGTATGCCCCTTGAGGGTTAGGGACTGATGTGAATGTACAACATATATGTAACTGCTGCATAAATTGACAGTGCTCTATAAGTGCCTGTAATAAGAATAATTTTGCAGTATATAAGATCTAATTACTAATGTGTTTTCTTTACTGACAAACCTTTTGTTCTCATTTCACATTAAAGACAGGTAGAAGTTTCAATGGCTTTGGACAAAGAAAGGGAGACCCTATCTCCCGTGTAGCTGCATCACGAATACCCAGTATCGTAGTGACCTACAGCAATTACCAAGGCAACCAGGCAGCAGTAGAACATAACTCAACCCTGCCCTGTCACAGGACCAGTGTACCAAAACATAATACAATCACCACCATCATTACAGAAACCATACCTGAAAATAGCACGGAAACATCGACAAATCAGTTATCACCAAAAAATTCATGAAGAAAAAGTATGTATGGGTTGAGTATTCACTGTGCCATCATTTATTCTGGTTACTATACACAGACCATGGAAAAAAGTAGTTCTGAATGTAAGGCAAATGTACCATTCCATACCATCAATGTATTCCCCACATGTATCCATCTGAAGTGACTGAATGTTCATACTGAAACTATTTATATGCCAGGAGTTTTCTTCCTTTTTTTTTTTTTTATTTTTTTTAGACAGAACTACAGATGTCTTTGATTTTCTAGCATTTGTAGAAGAGAAGTTGATAGAGTAATTAAACTGACAAAATTTAAAGCGTGTGAAGGAACCGACAGAATTAATTTACACAGTATAATTCCCAATGTTTAAATTTCATTTGAAATGTATACAGTATTTATACTCTACAAATATATTGGATCAGTAGAAATGGCAGAAATTATACTGGCTGTTGAATATGAAATACCAGAATGTTACAGTAAAAAAAAAAAAAAAAAAAAAGTAAAAAGCTATTAAATAAATACTATAGAAATAAAGAATTTAAAGAATAACTCTGGGCAAAACAAAAATAATTTATTAACTAATGTGTTCATCCTTTATTTTTTTTTATCACAAATGCATTTTTCTACTCATTCGTGGTAGGACACTGAAAAAACTTCTCCTGCTCACATGACAGTGTTCAAGTCTGGTAATTATCTGCCCCGCCTCATGTATATTGCATGCAATGAGAAGCACACATCTCAATATCCACCTTCGGTGGAGAATAGAACAAATGTATTAAAAAATGCAGCGCTGAAAGGAAACAAAAATATATCTAACGTGGGCGCTTATTAGAGCTATAAGTGTTCAGTAGGTATATAGTGAACCATCATGTAATGACATATAAGCAAGGGATAATGAATAAATATAAAGTGACTTTAGTGTATGATGAATGATGACATAAAATCAGCAAGATAAAGTCCAAATTTCAAGTGATCCGTGTTGGTGAAATCCGTGATTGAAACCGGTCATTTGGCACACGGTCAGCATACAAAGCAACTCCAATCTCTCTCACAGGACCCTCTCAGCATCCATGGACAGCTCCAGGGAAACCTCAGACTGCTGGATAGACAGCTCAGAAAAGTAAGGATCTCTCCACCGAGGAGGCTTCTTAATGACAAGCCAAAAACAATGAGGTGCTAATAGTGTAGGAACTTTATTGAAAATAGGGAATACAGTGTATTAGCAGATCAAAAAAATTTATCAGCACTCACTCCAGGAACAGTTAAAATGGCCGCTGGCCTTCCATGCAGCTGTCTGCGGCGTGACGTCACTACGGCAGGCTCCTACCTGACGTGTTTCGTGCTCGAGCACATTATCAAAGGGATCTGCCTGCCATTTGATGTCCGCAACTTATATAGTCTCGTGCCCATGCGCGAACAGGCGCCATATTAGCATAACACGCATGCGCAAAAGGGACAAAACAGTGGGGGAGACTCGTGTACATTACCCACTATTGCGAAAAGGAAGCTATCCAATATTCATGTTAATAACCAGTTAAAAAGCAAAAATAGGAAGAAGACTGAATCTTTATCTGAAGGGGTATGTGGAAAAACAACTCAGAGAAAAGGACAATAGACGGCTGCCATTTTCTCGTAGCCCATTAAAAGGTAAATCAACAGATGCCAATCAGTCGTGCAACCCTAAGGGACTACAAGTCACAGATAGAGGAGTATAAATATTCACTGAATAGAAGGGTATAAATAGTAATCACTAAATGAAAAAACTAAATGAATAAATGAAAAAATTAAATGAAAAAATTCTGAAATGATTTAGTGCATTCATGATTCAGTGCACCATATAATTATTACAAAAATGTATTTTCCCAAAATGGGGATAAACTGGTTATTGAATGGAAAAGGTAAAATGTTATAAAATTATAAAAAAAATACATATAAATAATAATAAAAATAAAAATAAAAAAGGTTTTGCAATAATGAGTGTTCGGCTGGATTGATGTACATAAATAACAATATAAATGCAGAGACGTAAAAAACCCACAAAATATAAAATTAATATACAATTGGATAAAATATATATCTACAAAAAATGTGCGTAGTTGGCCATAAAACATCCTGGTCATATATAATCACTAAGGACCAATAGCCATAAAAAGCCTTAAAATTAATGTGCATAGATGGCCATAAATCATCCTGGTCATAAAAAGTCACCAATAAAAAGGACCAATAACCATAAAAGAAAGAAATCATCCATCTAACAACAAAGTATAGGAGGATAAAAATATACGTGGGAGGAACCACCAGGTGATTAAGACACGGGCTCAGGGAGCATATTTATAATATAAAAAAAGGATTCAAGGATCACTCTCTCTCCAAGCATTTCAGAGATTGCCATCATAGAGACCCCACACATTTAAAATTCACTGGCATTGATCTTATTAACCCCCATTGGAGAGGAGGTCACAAACGCAGGGCAGTGTCTATGTTGGAGACCAGGTGGATTATAGAATTGCGATCCCTATCTCCAAACGGCTTGAATATTAATTTGGATATCAATTGCTTTATAGATAATAGCTGAGTCAGATATGATTATGCTTTCTTTTTAGGTCATAGGTGACCATATAACATCTTTCTGTACTTTTTATGCATTTTTATAATGCTTAGATATTTACATGCGTTATGTCATTTTTATATTTAGCGTGATTTTGGGTCAAACAGGTCTATTTATTTTTTTATATATATATATATATATATATATATATATATATACATATATATATATATATATATGGTTTTATCCTCATATACTTTGTTCTTAGATGGACTTTTATTACAATCTGTGGTTTCTTTATGGTTATTGGTCCTTAGTGGCTTTTTATGACCAGGGTGATTTATGGCCATCTATGCACATTAATTTAAGTTTTTTTATGGCTATTGGTCCTTAGTGATTATATATGACCAGGATGTTTTATGGCCAACTACGCACATTTTTTGCAGATATATATTTTATATATTTTATCCAATTGTATATTAATTTTATACTTTGTGGTTTTTTTACGTCTCTGCATTTATATTGTTATTTATGTATATCATTCCAGCCGAACACTCATTATTGCGAAACCTTTTTTATTTTTATTATTTATATGTTTTTTTTTATAATTTTATAACATTTTACCTTTTCCATTCAATAACTAATTTATCCCCCTTTTGGGAAAATACATTTTTGTAATAAGTATATGGTGCACTGAATCATAAAGGTACTGAATCATTTCAGAATTTTTTCATTTAGTTTTTTCAATTAATCACTTAGTTTTTTCATTTAGCAATTACTATTTATACCCTTCTATTCAGTGAATATTTATACTCCTCTAGCTGTGACTTGTAGTCCCTCAGGGTTGCACGTCTGATTGGCAGCTGTTGATTTGCCTTTTAATGGTCTACGAGAAAATATAGTAAATAAAATCAGTGAGTGCTTAAAACTGTAGCAGCTGTAGCACATAAAAGGCAAACAAAATAAAACCTCATAAATACATATGTAAGAAAAGTGAAGCTCTAAAAAGGTATATACTCCAGTCCGGTAATAATGTATCAATATAAAATGATAAAATAATATTAAAATAATATAATATTAAAATTGGTGACAGTTTGTGGAAGGTGATTGGTACAGGAGTTGATAGTGACTTCACGATCCAGTGGTGTGGTGATAAATAGTAAAAATACGCACTCACCAGATGCGTATCTTTCAATACGCATATAATCAATAAAACCAGAGGTCGCCCTTTAACACGTTTCGTGCAATTGCACTTCTTCAGAAAGGAATTGGCCATCACGCCAGTACCGTGCATCATGTCTTTATATAGACTGTATTATTGCAAACTGTTTTAGGATGCCCGCACATGCGCAGTACGCTCGCGCCGTCTTGCTGCACTTCGCACATGCATGGTACGTGCGTCCTGGCAAGTAGTACCCGGGGCATGTGCAGTTCATCTGTGCCATGTTGCCGAAGCACAGGAATGGCCGCAAGCACCATTTTGCCATAGTCCAGTTAAGATATAAACAGGCTGAAGTCCTGTGAACGGACCAACGATGACAGTTGAACAAAACCACTTGTAAGTGGGAGAAAATCACCCAGCTGAATAGTTGGGCATACAGTGGGCATAATGATGGGATGGAATAACCCACCTAGCCATATATGAATACTGCCCATAGATATTTATTTCCCAGTGGGGAAAAAAATGTGCAAAAAAACTCCGGTCTATGGCAACGGTACCACCAGCATATTATTACATTAAAATGGAAATACATTAAAAATAGATGCATAAACATAGGTTTATTGCATAGGTCAATAGAGAAAAAAAGCATACAAAAACATAAATAAAATATATATGAAAGCACATAAAAAAATGAATAGAATAATACCAAAAAATTGAATAGAATGCACTAAAAGCCCTTAAAGCGCAAATAAAATGCTATACCAGGGATACAATAGAAATCAATAAAGGCTACTAAACCAGAATACAAAAAATATAGATCTCAAATTAAAATTTCGAGAAGTGTGATAAAAAAGCAGGGAGGAGGACATGATAATAAAAATATACAGTATATAAAAATAAAAAAAAATGAAAAGATGCATAAAAATATAAAAAGCTAATAGCCCAGTAAAAAGGGGAAATAAAGGAAAATGAGAGGCAACTAAAACTGCAGTAAAAGCATCAGCTATTGTCAATAAAGCAGTTCAGGTAAATGTCTTTGTTGAGACCTTTTGGGTACAAACAGTATTTCAAAAATCCATTTTGTTTTGGCCTGGGGGACCGCTCTCTTCTTATAGGTACCTCACCAGTGGGATGTGATGATGTCTATTCCCACAAATTTCAGAGAGGTGGGGTCTCTGTTGTGATGTTGCCTGTAATGTCTGGAAAGTGAATGTTCCTTAAAGCCCCTTTTGATACTATATACGTGCTCCCGTAAGCGATCTCTAAGTCTCCTTGTTGTGCGCCCAAAGTATTGTTTCCGACAGGGGCACTCTAAAAGGTAGACCACAAAACGACTGTTACAAGATATGAAGCTTTTAATGGTATATTCCTAATGGCTCTGTGTTGAATTGAAAAAGTTGTGATGAGTGGACAAAACATATTACGTTCCTGTTTTCCAAACAGGAATGTAATATGTTTTGTCCATTCATCACAACTTTTTCATGCATGAACTTTGAAAACATTTTACCAAAAAATAATAAAAACATAATTATGCTCTAAATTGCAGATTAAGATAGCCACTGAATTGTTTTTTGTTCATGGATAATTATATTTATAAATAAATAGCCATATAAATAAAGAGAACTTTTTTTTCAAAGAAAGTTTTATTGAGTAACAAGCAGAACAATTATACAGAAATTCCAGAAATTCTTCTTACATATACAGCAAATATCAGCAGGTACAGGGAGCAAACTAAGTAGACATCCAAAATACTGTATTAGTGTACAAATGTCAAGCTACAGCAGAAATAAAAAGGACTATATATAATGCAAATAATACAAAGGACAGCTGACAGCAGATGGGAACCATCCTTGATATCCTTCAAGTGGGTGACCAAATATTTTTGTCAGCAGGGAGCATGTTGTAGCTTAGCTAGTTCAGGGTAATTAGTATTTTGCCAATTGGGACGACTGTATATTGAGTAAAACCAGAGACCTGTTGTAACTGCTTAGTCTTGTTCCAGACTTTTTGAATTAGAGTATACTGTATGTAGGCAAAAGCCTATTAGATTTGGCAAAGGTTTCTGTTGGCAGATCTACCACCTCTGCTGTGTGGATTAGACTAACAATAGAAGGTGGGTGGCCGCTGGTTCGGGGTTGGAGCCAGACCCTTGCAGAGGTGCTGCAGCTGAGTCACTAAGTAGTAAAGCCAGGTGTTAGGCATTGCCAAACCACCAGCATCCTTAGGCTGCTGTAAATGTTCTAGCCACTCTTGGAGCATTATCATGCCACGGCAATTGTCTGAAGATGGAATTCACCATTCAGAAGATGTGCAATAGGATAACCAGAGGGGCATTATGTAAAATAGTGCAGCAGCTGGGGCATGAATATTAAGTTCACCTTACCCGCCAAGGATAACCAGAATCTATTACAGATCTTTATTTTGTCTCTAAAATGGTTTAGCAGGAGATGTAAATTTAGCCTGCAGACGTCAACTGGTTGGGAAGTAACATGTACCCCCAGGTATTTAAAATAGGTGGTGACAGGTACAGGGCAGGAGGGAGCAACAACCTGCTCAGAGCAGGTGTCCAGAAGCATCAGCACGGAACGGACTTGTCCCAGTTAATGAGAAGTTCGGAGAATGCCCCAAATCTAGTGATGGTGTTCATGGCTGCCTCCAGAGAACCAAAGGTGTCTCCCAATAGTAACATACCATCGTGGGCATATAGCATAACTTTCTCATATAGTGTGCCATACTTAAAGCCAACAATCTTAGGGTTTTGCCTAATTGAGGCGGCTAAAGGCTTAATGGCTATTGCAAATAATAGTGGGGACAAGGGGCATCCCTGGTGGGTGCCCCTACCCAGAGGAAATGTGGGAGACAATTGCCCGTCTTCCCTAATGGCCACTACGGGCTGATTGAAAAGTAACAACCCAAGAAGTGAAAGTGGAGCCAAAGCCAAACTTTGAAAGGACAGCCCAGAGGTACATCCATTCTACACTGTCAAAAGCTTTGGCAGCATCTAATGACAGCAAAGCCCTCTCCCCTAGGTTGTCAGCCCTAGCTTGGATGTTAAGAAACAGCCTTCATCATAGAAGGAAGAAGTCTATCCTAGTCTATAGCCTCATTTAGCACCTTTAACAAAAAAGGCAATGTGCTCTCACCATATTGCTTGTATACCTCAATAGGCAGACCATCCTCACCCGGCACCTTGCATGCAGGAAGGTGGCTGTTGCCAGCTTCAGTTCCTCCAATGTCAGGGGAGAGTCTAGCTCTGCCGTGACAATACTGGTAAATGAATAGTATCCAAATAGTCAGAAATATCCTGAGGCCTGCAGATTTGTTTTGACTGGTATAGAGAGGAATAGAACAAGGCCAGTTCCGCATTAATAGAATCTGAGGTAAATCACAAGTCTGCCAACTCAAACCTGCAAGGCGCCAATGGCTGTGGCTGGCTGTTGATCCCTGACTATCTTAGCTAATAGCCTACCCATCTGTTCACCCTCCTCATAAAATGCCATCTTAGAGAAGAACCACCTTTTATCCAGCAAGGATGACACCACTCAGTCTAAAGCATCCTCAGCAGACAACCAGGAGTCCCTGGCAGTGTCAGTGGCATTGGCAACATAGTCTCTAAAGCTGGCGTACCTGCTGCTCTAAGTCTGCTCTTAGGTCATTGGATGCATGCTTCAGCTTATTAATTTGAGCAACAAAGATTCTCCTGAGGAATGATTTAAAGGTTTCTCATGTTTGTAATATATCGGGGTAGTGGGCATGGGCTGCAATAAATTCCATAATAGAGTGATTGACAGAGTAATGGAAGGGGAATAGGCTAAGCCAAAAGGCATTAAGATTCCAGGAACCTCGGGACAGAGAGGAGGAGGGTCTGGCCTCTAACACCACAACAAGTGGGGAGTGGTCCAAGATGCCTCTGGGTGCATATTTAATATTGGTGAAAAAGGGTAGCAAGGAGAGGGTACCTAGACAAAGGATAATGTGGGACAATACACTAACCCCTCTAGAATAGGAGGTGTAAGTGGAGTGACAAGACCAGCCAGTCCATGCCAAGAGGTTGTGTCTTTGGTAAGATGAGTCTCTTGGAATCACGGTTGATACTTATTGATGTTATTATCATCTATCATAGACCTCTTCAAAAAGGATCTTTGACATCCCTTACATTCCACAAAACTATATGCACTCCAGTCATAGCGCACCAAAACAAGCCATGACCCAGATAAACAGGGTCGTACGTGTTAGAAAAAATACCAGTGCACAAGTAACGGGGTCGGCAAAAGGGGTCCATGCCACTGTCTCCACAGGAGGCCTGATTCAGAATGAGAGGGAATACCTGGTAACCAGAACAAGGCCATAGCTTGCATTGCAGTGTAATGAGTAACATTCTGGAAAGCTGAGACATTAATGCAATTTTTACAAAGCCAATGGTGCAACGGCACTATATTGAACCACCAAAAAAACCTGGTTTTCCTGCAGCCCGTGCAGGTAGGGAGCAAAATAGGAGACCATAGGTGCAACAAGCACATAGAAACATGTCTCCTGATAAAAAGAAACCAAAAGAAAAGTCAAAAAGGCACAGTGTATCCGAGTCCAGTTGGAATTAAGGTCGTATTGGATCATGATCAGATAAAAACCTTCCCTCCATGGCTAAGGAGGAGAAAAAGCAAATCCTCCCCAGTATGAACAGGTACCCCACACAGGTAAGGGGAGCGGGGTATCCCATTTTTCCGAAGCACGCAGGAGCTGTGGGGTTGCTAGGAAGTAGACAGAGTCAGTCTGCATCTGCTTCAGGTGGGCAACGACGAAAATCCGCCTCATGTGCATCAAGCCAGGTGAAGGCTTCCACAGCAGTGTCGAAAAATGGGCCTGCCCTCCTGATGTTATATGAAGCCTCACTGGGTAGAGCATGGCATAGGAGGCATGCAAGTGTTGCAGCCTCTTCCAGGTTTTGTTGAATTGTATTCTGTTGCGCTGAACCTCAGCCGAAATGTCTGGATAGAACGAGAGCTGACCCCATTGTAATAAACGTGGCGTTCTCAGGCTAAACGTAGGACAGTTTCCCTGTCACGGTAATTGGGAAGGCATATTAACATAGGCCTAGGGGATCAGCCTGGCTGGAGGGGTCTAGTGGGTGTCCTATGGGCTCACTTCACCGAAAAGTGAGGTGAGAACAAATCCTTGCCAAAAGTATCAAGTATCACAGTGTTCAGCAAAATCAGTGGGATCTGGGCCCTCAACTTTTTATAAGACCCACTACATAGACGTTGTTGCTTCTCATACGGTTTTCCAGGTCTTCCGCCCGCAGGCTATTCTCCCGAGCCAAAGGCCCAGGGACAAGACAGGGAGTCACTATCATTGATAACCTTAAAGCAGAACTACACTGCATCCAAGCACCACAAACCTAAAACACTATTTAGTTCATTTTCAATATTTTAAGCAAACTCACCCATCCATCCATGTCTCAGTGTTTTATTTTGTTGAATCACATTGTTCAATCACATTAAAAAACATTCCCTAACATTTCTGGCTGAAGCCATCTTGAGTAAGGGCAAATGATTCAAATAACATTTATTTCCTGCAATCCATCTGTGCTTAGCTCAGGCATGCAGGCAAGAGGGTGTGCTTAGATGAGAAAACCCCTCTTCCTCTCCTGAAGACTGCTGGGATATATGACATCATTTGCCAAGAACTGGAAACCAAGAAGTGTAAAGAAAAATTTTAAAACAAGTAAACATCAATTTTTAGTTACTAATGCTAGCAGGATACAAATTAAAAATAATCAACGCTGATCGAGAGAGTAAAGTTCCACTTTAAGACAGACCTCCAACTTTAAAGATGGCCATACATTGTGCACAGGAACAATAAACTGTCCTCCACCGAACTCTTGTCCCTTGGGTCAATGTACACCTTCACTGTCACAGCTGCATTTAGGAGGAACACCCTGAGCCTATACCCACTCCATTTGTCCAGCGTATCTCTGCTACCTCACTCTCAGCGGCAGAATCGGGCACCACGGTGCACCTAACACTGGTTCCATGCGCATACTCAACTCTTGCTCTTCCAAACCTAGTGCACAGGATGGAGACCTCTAAGCATTGATCTGCTCCAGTTGCTATGGGAGACAGACCTCCATGGTAGATACATCAGACAGCAACTCCCACCTATCACAGGTACATGCTTCACTACAGGCTGCTTGTTAAACCTTGATCACCCTTGGTAACTACTTGCTGTCTTAATACCCCAGTGTGCTTTAACTTGACCCACGTTGTGCAGAATGTGCTGACTACTTGCATACAATCTTTTAGTAACTTTAGATCAGGCAAGGACAAAGTTTCAAAAGTTTTACTGAAACTCAGCATAACGGTATCAAAACAAAGTGCACAGTCTTTCCCTAAAGTCCCTAATCCCTAACTCAGGCTTGTAGAAGCCGCAGTGTAACTGGGCAGGCAAGAATCCATACTTGGCAGAGTCCATGTTGGCGGTATCCAGGATCTAGTATCATCAGGGTAGACTATGGGTCAAGGCAGTCCCCCTACATTAGAGAAGGTTTCTGAAGCCAGGCGATCATTAGCAGGAACTCCGGATTCGGCATGACAGACAGGCACTAGATGAGAGCTAGGAGCAAGATTTGGTTTAGACCAAAGCAGGAGCTGAAGATCACATCTTGCTGGCTGTGTCTTATTTTCTATGCAGCATACTGTGTCTCTGGGAAGAACCCCACCTCTTGTATTAACAGCACAGGCAGAGATGTAAAGCCCAGCAAAAAGTGCAGGAAACAGGGTTAAATCTTTCCCTCCTGGCTGGTACAGCACTGGTCTATAAATAAAGGCTGGAGCCAGTGTAGATCAGCTAAAACATGTAGTTCTTTATTGATAACAGTGACAAAAAGCAATAAAAATCCAACGTGTTTTTGGCCTTCAGGCCTTAATCATGGCTAACTACAAAAGAAAAAAGGCAACCATCCCAACCTATAACCAGCTTTAGCAGCAAGGTACACATGGAAGGGCAATGCACATCACAAAACAAACAAAAAAATTCCCAGCAACACTTACCAGCCAGCTTGCTAAACAACCAATGTGGGCCTGTCTAACAGCATGCGTTAAAAACACAGGGTTTTGTTTGCACACATTTGCAAATACATGTGTAAGCCACAGTCCCACATCAAGGGTCCTCTATATACCGTGGACCTAACTAAAATTTCCAAAGCCTCCAGGCACACCTGCCCTTAACCTATCCTTTTATACATGTGCTCCCACTATGAACATTCCCTAACATTTCTGGCTGAAGCCATCTTGAGTAAGGGCAAATGATTCAAATAACATTTATTTCCTGCAATCCATCTGTGCTTAGCTCAGGCATGCAGGCAAGAGGGTGTGCTTAGATGAGAAAACCCCTCTTCCTCTCCTGAAGACTGCTGGGATATATGACATCATTTGCCAAGAACTGGAAACCAAGAAGTGTAAAGAAAAATTTTAAAACAAGTAAACATCAATTTTTAGTTACTAATGCTAGCAGGATACAAATTAAAAATAATCAACGCTGATCGAGAGAGTAAAGTTCCACTTTAAGACAGACCTCCAACTTTAAAGATGGCCATACATTGTGCACAGGAACAATAAACTGTCCTCCACCGAACTCTTGTCCCTTGGGTCAATGTACACCTTCACTGTCACAGCTGCATTTAGGAGGAACACCCTGAGCCTATACCCACTCCATTTGTCCAGCGTATCTCTGCTACCTCACTCTCAGCGGCAGAATCGGGCACCACGGTGCACCTAACACTGGTTCCATGCGCATACTCAACTCTTGCTCTTCCAAACCTAGTGCATAGGATGGAGACCTCTAAGCATTGATCTGCTCCAGTTGCTATGGGAGACAGACCTCCATGGTAGATACATCAGACAGCAACTCCCACCTATCACAGGTACATGCTTCACTACAGGCTGCTTGTTAAACCTTGATCACCCTTGGTAACTACTTGCTGTCTTAATACCCCAGTGTGCTTTAACTTGACCCACGTTGTGCAGAATGTGCTGACTACTTGCATACAATCTTTTAGTAACTTTAGATCAGGCAAGGACAAAGTTTCAAAAGTTTTACTGAAACTCAGCATAACGGTATCAAAACAAAGTGCACAGTCTTTCCCTAAAGTCCCTAATCCCTAACTCAGGCTTGTAGAAGCCGCAGTGTAACTGGGCAGGCAAGAATCCATACTTGGCAGAGTCCATGTTGGCGGTATCCAGGATCTAGTATCATCAGGGTAGACTATGGGTCAAGGCAGTCCCCCTACATTAGAGAAGGTTTCTGAAGCCAGGCGATCATTAGCAGGAACTCCGGATTCGGCATGACAGACAGGCACTAGATGAGAGCTAGGAGCAAGATTTGGTTTAGACCAAAGCAGGAGCTGAAGATCACATCTTGCTGGCTGTGTCTTATTTTCTATGCAGCATACTGTGTCTCTGGGAAGAACCCCACCTCTTGTATTAACAGCACAGGCAGAGATGTAAAGCCCAGCAAAAAGTGCAGGAAACAGGGTTAAATCTTTCCCTCCTGGCTGGTACAGCACTGGTCTATAAATAAAGGCTGGAGCCAGTGTAGATCAGCTAAAACATGTAGTTCTTTATTGATAACAGTGACAAAAAGCAATAAAAATCCAACGTGTTTTTGGCCTTCAGGCCTTAATCATGGCTAACTACAAAAGAAAAAAGGCAACCATCCCAACCTATAACCAGCTTTAGCAGCAAGGTACACATGGAAGGGCAATGCACATCACAAAACAAACAAAAAAATTCCCAGCAACACTTACCAGCCAGCTTGCTAAACAACCAATGTGGGCCTGTCTAACAGCATGCGTTAAAAACACAGGGTTTTGTTTGCACACATTTGCAAATACATGTGTAAGCCACAGTCCCACATCAAGGGTCCTCTATATACCGTGGACCTAACTAAAATTTCCAAAGCCTCCAGGCACACCTGCCCTTAACCTATCCTTTTATACATGTGCTCCCACTATGAACATTCCCTAACATTTCTGGCTGAAGCCATCTTGAGTAAGGGCAAATGATTCAAATAACATTTATTTCCTGCAATCCATCTGTGCTTAGCTCAGGCATGCAGGCAAGAGGGTGTGCTTAGATGAGAAAACCCCTCTTCCTCTCCTGAAGACTGCTGGGATATATGACATCATTTGCCAAGAACTGGAAACCAAGAAGTGTAAAGAAAAATTTTAAAACAAGTAAACATCAATTTTTAGTTACTAATGCTAGCAGGATACAAATTAAAAATAATCAACGCTGATCGAGAGAGTAAAGTTCCACTTTAAGACAGACCTCCAACTTTAAAGATGGCCATACATTGTGCACAGGAACAATAAACTGTCCTCCACCGAACTCTTGTCCCTTGGGTCAATGTACACCTTCACTGTCACAGCTGCATTTAGGAGGAACACCCTGAGCCTATACCCACTCCATTTGTCCAGCGTATCTCTGCTACCTCACTCTCAGCGGCAGAATCGGGCACCACGGTGCACCTAACACTGGTTCCATGCGCATACTCAACTCTTGCTCTTCCAAACCTAGTGCACAGGATGGAGACCTCTAAGCATTGATCTGCTCCAGTTGCTATGGGAGACAGACCTCCATGGTAGATACATCAGACAGCAACTCCCACCTATCACAGGTACATGCTTCACTACAGGCTGCTTGTTAAACCTTGATCACCCTTGGTAACTACTTGCTGTCTTAATACCCCAGTGTGCTTTAACTTGACCCACGTTGTGCAGAATGTGCTGACTACTTGCATACAATCTTTTAGTAACTTTAGATCAGGCAAGGACAAAGTTTCAAAAGTTTTACTGAAACTCAGCATAACGGTATCAAAACAAAGTGCACAGTCTTTCCCTAAAGTCCCTAATCCCTAACTCAGGCTTGTAGAAGCCGCAGTGTAACTGGGCAGGCAAGAATCCATACTTGGCAGAGTCCATGTTGGCGGTATCCAGGATCTAGTATCATCAGGGTAGACTATGGGTCAAGGCAGTCCCCCTACATTAGAGAAGGTTTCTGAAGCCAGGCGATCATTAGCAGGAACTCCGGATTCGGCATGACAGACAGGCACTAGATGAGAGCTAGGAGCAAGATTTGGTTTAGACCAAAGCAGGAGCTGAAGATCACATCTTGCTGGCTGTGTCTTATTTTCTATGCAGCATACTGTGTCTCTGGGAAGAACCCCACCTCTTGTATTAACAGCACAGGCAGAGATGTAAAGCCCAGCAAAAAGTGCAGGAAACAGGGTTGAATCTTTCCCTCCTGGCTGGTACAGCACTGGTCTATAAATAAAGGCTGGAGCCAGTGTAGATCAGCTAAAACATGTAGTTCTTTATTGATAACAGTGACAAAAAGCAATAAAAATCCAACGTGTTTTTGGCCTTCAGGCCTTAATCATGGCTAACTACAAAAGAAAAAAGGCAACCATCCCAACCTATAACCAGCTTTAGCAGCAAGGTACACATGGAAGGGCAATGCACATCACAAAACAAACAAAAAAATTCCCAGCAACACTTACCAGCCAGCTTGCTAAACAACCAATGTGGGCCTGTCTAACAGCATGCGTTAAAAACACAGGGTTTTGTTTGCACACATTTGCAAATACATGTGTAAGCCACAGTCCCACATCAAGGGTCCTCTATATACCGTGGACCTAACTAAAATTTCCAAAGCCTCCAGGCACACCTGCCCTTAACCTATCCTTTTATACATGTGCTCCCACTATGAAGGCTTTTGAAATTTTAGTTAGTCCACAGTATATAGAGGACTCTTGATGTGGGACTGTGGCTTACACATGTATTTGCAAATATGTGTAAACAAAACCCTCTGTTTTTAATGCATACTGTTAGACAGGGCCAAACTGGTTGTTTCGCAAGCTGGCTGGTAAGTGTTGCTGGGAAATCTTTTGTTTTGCTTAATCATGGCTAGCCTTGATTAAGGCCTGAGGGTCGAAATGCGTTGGATGTTCTATGGCTTCTTGTCATAGTTATCAATAAAGGACTGCATGTTTTAGCTGATCTACACTAGCGCCAGCCTTTACTTATGTTCATTGGAGATTGGAGGTTTTCAGAGACCTTTGAGGCTGGGAGCCATGCTATAGAAGCTGAAAATATTTCAGAGGAGGTGGTACCTCTACACACTTGTTCCAGCAGCTGTCTCACTAACCAGAATTACCAAAATACTTTAAAATAATAAGGTACATAGCGTAAATAACATTGTATGAACAGTATCATAAAATAAGGAACAGTCAAACACAACTTGCAGAGTAACTTGTTCTGAAAATTCAGGGGTTGTGGAATCCAGAAGACTTGGAGTCTGGTAACATCTCGGGAGCGGCCCCGTTATTGGGTTCTGGTTGCATAGCAACAACAGGGAACAGCAGTTCTTGAGGTCTAGTAACAGAATTGCCCTTATCCCCAGCGGGTGTGTCGCCTGAAGGAGAATCTTCAGCTGGCTACTCTACCCCAGATTTTCCAGGGGAGACTAACCCTTGAGAGTTGCATCTGGCAGGCCAGAAGATATTGGCTGGTGGTTCCAGGGTGGTGGCTCCAGCATTATCAGTGGTTACAGGCTGTCTGTCGGGCCAAGGTGGCTGGGTCCCTTGACCTCTAGCATCCTCTGGAACAGGAGAGTTGAACAGTGGTGGATCTGAGTGTTCTTCCAGGACCAGTGATAATCTCTGCCAATTAGTAAAAGTGTTTCATGCATGAACCAATCAGTTAACATGTTTCTTTAGTCACAATCTCTATTGGTGGCAAGCCTGGACAAACTAGCTAGCCAACTATGCCATGGTCATTTTAGACGTGGTCTTCAAGTGCATGCAGAAGGTGTAGCCACATGTTGATTGCCAAAATGTTGTAGGAAAGGGGAAGTTTGGTGGTATTTTAATTCAGGGAATTCCCACGAAAATAGCCTAGTAATTTCAGAAAAACCATGACAGTTTTGGGAAAGGACAATTTAAAATGGTTAATGTCATGCTGCATCTTAAATGAGAGACCTACGGCTTTATTATACCCAAGATCACTCTCTCCCACTTGGAAGCCTGGTAAATCTGAAACTAATGCACGAAATGTGAGTACAAATTATCCCATTTTATTCCTTTACCATTTCCCCAAACTATATGAAAAAAAAATACAAAGAACAACCAACAGATAACTTCAGGAAAAATACAGGCTACTGTGGAAAAAAATGGTGTGGTTGTTTTGAAAGAGTACAATACGATACTTGAACAAAAATTAGCTGTCCACAATCCCTACAAAACTGTGACCTGAAATTAAAGAGAAAAAGGGCAACTTTGCTAGTTCCGTACATACAGTATACACATATACAGTTGTGCTCAAAAGTTTTCATACCCTGGCAGAAATCGTAAAATTTTGGCATTTACATTGAAAATTTAACTGATCATGACAAAAAACCTTTAAGGATAGTGACCATATGAAGCCATTTATTATAACATATTTGTTTGGCTCCTTTCAAATCATAACAGAAACCACTCAAATGACCCTGATCAAAAGTTTACATACCCTTGAATGTTTGGCCAAGGTGACACATACAGGGTAAAATGGCAATTAAAGGTTAATTTCCCACATCTGTGGCTTTTTTAGAATTGCAATTAGAGTCTGTGTTTAGTCAATGCATTTGTTAGCTCTCATGTGGATGCACTGAGCAGGCTAGATTCTGAGTCATGGGGATCAGAAAAGAACTGTCAAAGACCTGCATAACAAGGTAATTGTCAGGGCTCCCTGTAAGACCAGAGATGTGTGAACTGACACAGGGAAACGCAGGCTCAAGTATGGTGTAACAATATAATTTATTAAAGGTATACACAAATATAAAACGCACAATATAACAAAACAAAACCTCCAACTGATAACGGAATGTACACAGATAAGAGCAGTCAGGGCTGGCGAGGTGGAGTGGTCAGGCGGGCCGGGTCAGGAATCATTGGCAGACAAGACACAAAGGAGTAGGCAGAGCGTAGTCAGACGGGCCGGGTCAGGAACAATCAGGCAGACAAGGTACCAAAGGAGCAGGCTGGAGAGTGGTCAGGAATAGCCGGGGTCAGGACAGGCGGAGTTCATTCAGAGTCAAGATCAAAGCAGAATCAAGAATCAGGCAGGAAGCAGACAGGATGCAGGTACAGGGGCTCATGGGAAACCTACACCAAGGCTCTGACTGCAGGTCTGGCCATTCCTTAAATACACCTCCTGCAATCAGCCTCAGGTGATGGCTGACTGCAGGAGTTAGCTTCTGGTTGCTGAGAGCACCCGCTGGCCAGCCCTGGTACTGCAGCCCACACGGCAGATGAGTCCCACCACTAATGGTGAGTCCATTCCTGACAGTAATGGAACTTTATAAAGATGGAAAAGGATATAAAAAAAGATGTCCAAAGCTAGACTATGCCAGTCAATTCTGTTAAATCATTTAAGTAAAAAATTTGGGGATCTATATATACCAAGCCAAGTACAGGGTTACCAAAAAAGACTGCAGCCACAACTGCCAAAAGAATTGTTTGGGATACAAAGAAAAACCCACAAGTAACCTCAGGAGAAATTCAGGCTACTCTGGAAAAAGACAGTGTGGTTGTTTTGAAGTAGCACAATACGATACTTGAACAAAAATTAGCTGCATGGTCTGGTTGCCAGAAAGAAGCCTTTACTGCACCAATCAAGTTGTTGTCAGGCATATTGTAACCAGAATTTTATGGCATTGGCACAGTACATAAAAGAAAACAATTACATTGCAGTACAGTGATGACATTTCATAATATACTTGAATTAGAATATAAACAGAGAGCTATGTCAATGAACATTGCTGTGTTACACAGCAAATAATAGAAACCAATTACTCATTTCTCACATGATAAATGGGAACACACAATCTATCCAGTGAGACTAAACAGCTTCAAATTTATTCATGGCGTTATGCAGGTAGTAAGTATACTTTTCAAAAGTGATACATTTATTAAGTCTGATAATCCAATCAGAGAGAGGGTGGATAGGGTGAGGTCCACTAAGGAAATAATTCCGTGGTCTAAAAGTGTGTCCTAAAAAAGCAAATAGTGAAAAGCTTTTTTTTTTTCTTAGGACACATGATCACTTTTGGACTTTTGAATTTTGTTATATATTTATTGTGCTTCATATACAATATGTCATATCACATTTATAAGCATTTGAGGCATGTATTATATGCTATTAGTGCTGTAGAATTTTTGCTTTCACACATATACACTGTCTATTTACACATTTTTTTCAGGCCATATAAATGTCCATGATGTGGAAGGGTTTGTTTGTTAATTATCCAATGAGCAACAAATAATACTCTAGATAGGGTAACTATTAGATGTGTGTCCAATGAGCATGTGTCAAAATAAGCTAAAGGACATGTAAGGGGTTCATGGACAGAGCAGTACAAAATACCAAAGGTTTATGACAGATCCATGCGGATACCCACATCTGTCACAACAGGAGTCAGCTCTAGTCGTAAACTTATGAAGAAAAAGGGAGTTTCAATAGACTGTGAAGAATAACTGAGTTTATTTTTGCAATGGGAATAAAGAGACTGTTTAATATCCTCCCAGATGTCATCAGTAACAGGGCCTACATCTATTTCCCATTTCATCCTAAAAGCTTGAGGAAACTTTATTGGGAATCTATCTAGAAGAGTCAGGTAGGCTTCTGAAATAAGACCTTTGGCTGCGGTAGCCTGAACCAGGAGCATCAATAAAAAGGGGAGGGGGTGGAGGAGAGACCATACATGAGTGTATGACATATCTAAGTTGGAGATATTGGTAAAATCATTTTGGATTTAGAGTGAATTCAGATGACAGACAAGTGTATAACTTAGGCCCCATGTACACGGGACACTTCTCAACGATGGAAACTGACTGCTGCAAAACATAGGTTAAAAAACGTCTGCTTATGCGAGTTTGCATAATGCGTTTATAAGCGTTTTTTTAAAGATAAGCACAGGAGAACCGCCCAAATGCTCAGAATGCACTGAAAAGTGGGAAATTATTAACTATTTCAGACTCTTTCAGAGAAATACAGAGATTAGAAGCAGAGACAGCAGCATGTGTTGAGATAATTAGGTGTGAGTTGCTCATTAACATTTATTTTGTTTCCAAGGGTGGGAAAGGTGTCTGGTGGAGTGCGTCATTAAGGTCACCTGGCAGAGGGTCTTCATGGGGAATTCGAGGTGTGAATGATCATTAACATATATCTTATGTTTCCAAGGGTGGGAGAGGTCTGAGGTGTGAATTGGTCATTGTGTGTGACAAGCTTGGTAGCAACATCCTGTGTTCAGTGTTTTGTCCAAGTACCTTAAAAAAACTCTTTCCATGCATTTTTCGTGATGAAAAAAGGCTCTAGACAGCATTGGGAACTGAAAGAGTTAAAAAACATTTCAAACAAAAAATGCTTATAAATGTGATTTGCCGCATTTACAAGCGCTTTGCGTTTGAAACGCTGATAAAATTGACTGCTGAACTCAAGTTTTCTGCATTCAAAAAAACGACTGTAAATGACTGTAAACGAAGATGTACATGGACACATAGAAAAACATTAGGGAGAGTTCAGGGGCTGCTGATAAACTCCTAAACATGAGTTTATCAGCTGCAGTGTACATGAGCCCTAAATCTAGCAAAATTATTTTACTAAGTAATCTCTTGGCTGTATCCCAGATTTTACCTATCAAAAGAGGAGTAGCTATGGGGGAATGAAATTTAGTATGTAGAAGTGTCTTTTCAACATGGAGTGGGCGTCTGTTCCCAAACTTTAATAGCCACATGGACAGGAAATAATTGTAAAGGAGAATATTCCTTGTTTCCTTTTTGCA
Source organism: Staurois parvus (assembly GCF_062004578.1). Taxonomy (NCBI): domain Eukaryota; kingdom Metazoa; phylum Chordata; class Amphibia; order Anura; family Ranidae; genus Staurois; species Staurois parvus. The sequence continues at coordinate 4,902,931 of NW_028317966.1, forward strand.
CACTAAGAACTACGGCAACAGTCTGCACACCAATGACGTTCACAAATGGCCGGAAAACCTTTAGACCCACAGTGCTAGTGAATAGGTGGAAAGCATTGTCCACACTAAAGTCGAAACAACTAGCCATTAAAAGAGTTTAATAACTCTTCCCATACATTTAAATCTGCTTTTATGTCAGCAGTAAACATAAAAATATAGTGGGAGAAATTTAAACCAGAACTGGCTAGCACAACGTTTTGAGAAAATATTCTTCTTATTGGCATAATCCTTGTCATGAAAGTCAAGAGGCCTAATAATGACTTCTTTAACCAAAAACTTCTTCCAATGTATAAAACAGGAAAAAAAGACTTTAATTTCTCAGTTTTCAATGTAGGCAACATACATTTCATTGCTTCTTTATCTATGCCCCAAATTCTAAATATTAAGCAGGGAAAATTTATTTGTAATGAGCTAACAAATAGAAAATGATAAAACCCTACAAATCAGTGGGACCAATAAAGAGAACGTTACCTAAATAGTGAACCATGTTCATAAGAAACCTTTCCAGAAATGAAGAAAAAACACTCAGCAAGAACAGGATGAAGTGTATCCCATTGGTAAAATAGCTGTCGAAGAGAAACTGACCATCAAAGTGGATACCTAAAGAAGAAAAAGACTCAGAAGAAACGAAGTAGCTAAAAAGTAGATTGTATGTCAGCTTTAGCTAAGAGAGAGTTATGTTCAAATGATCTAATTATTGCCAAAGTAGCCTCAAAAGTGGTATAGAAAATTGAAGACAAGAAATTATTTTATTATTCAGTGACTTACTAGGAGGAAAGGAAAGATGGTGGATTATCCTAACTTTTTTTTTCAAAAACAATGTTTAGAATTGGAAACAGTACATTTTCAATCCACCATAGGAGCAATACCGCTAAAAATTAGTAAGTGGAAACCTTCTGTAAAAATACTGATTAAAAATTATGCCTTCACCTAGTTTGGCAAGAATACTTCTTTGCTTGGTAATATACTGTATCCAGATTCACAAGAGTTACTGCTTTCAAGAAAACATACTACTGTATTTTTAGATTTTTTCTAGCCATTACACTTGCAAAAATGCACAAGCCTTGTAACCAATTATGAAAGGATTTGACAGAATAGGTTTACGCCCATCATGCATCTGCATCTGGTAATACTGTTAAAGTGAAGGTTTTTTTTACCGTCACGCATTCAATGCATGAAAGTACTTGTTTTAATATTTATTTAAGGCGTTTATATAGCGGCATCAATTTAAACAGCAATTTACACACACACACACACACACACATATATATATATATCGTACATTCAAATCAGTCCCTAACCCTCAAGGAGCATACAATCTAAGGTCCCTAACTCACATTCATACAAATACATACTAGGGCCAGTTTAGACAGGATCCAATAAACCAACCAGGTTGGAGAATGGGAGGAAACTGGAGTACCTGGAGAAAACCCACGCAAGCACAGGGAGAACTTGAAAACTCCAGGCAGGTGGTGCCGTGGTTGGGATTTGAACCAATGACCCTAGTGCTGCCAGGCAGAAGTGCTAACCATTTACATAGTTACATAGTTAGTCTGGCTGCAAAAAGACAGAAGTCCATCCAGTTCAACCATAAAGAATGAAACAAAAAAAGTTATAATCCTATACCCACAGTTGATCCAGACATTTATCAATATTAAACCTCATTTGCCACATAGTTGCCCAATTACACAGTGCATTGAGGTCGGCTTGTAAGTTGGAGACATCCTGCAAGGACGTTATTCCACTGCACAGCTTGGTGTCATCTGCAAAGACTGAAATGGAATTTTTATTTCCAGACCCTATATTGTTTATAAATATATTAAAAAGTAAGGGTCCCAACTAGTGGTGTATTTAGGTTTCATGCTACCCTAGGCAACACAAAAATTGGTGGCCACCCCCCTTCCCCGCGGACAGAGTTTGACACCGACCAACACCCCCCCCCCCCTCGCCTGTGGAGAGAGACTGACATTGACCAACAGCACTCCTGTCCCCCTGCCCAAGAGAGCCTTTCACTATCATCACCCCACATACACCAGACACCCAACCCCATGGCAAGAGAGAGAAGACACTCACTTTCACAGCTCCAGACATTCCTGGGAATGAGAGTCAGGCTCTACATACACCATCAAGCAGTCCGCAGTGTCTCTCAGTTCCCTCCTGGTCCCCCCTGAAAAATGCCACCCTAGGCAAATGGCTTGTTTGCCATTTGGTAAATACACCCCTGGTCCCAACCCTGAACCTTGGGGTACACCACTGAGGACCCTAGACCATTCAGAGTATGAATCATTAACTACTACTCTTTGAATACGATCTTTTAGCCAGTTTCCTATCCATTTATATACGGATTTTTCCAAGCCTGTAGACTGTACCTTACATATTAGCCGTGTGTGGGGAACTGTATCAAACGCTTTTGCAAAATCCAAGTATACCATGTCCACCACCACCCCTCTGTCCAAGATTTTGCTCACCCCCTCATAAAAAAAAAATCAGATTTGTATGACAACTTCTGTCTTTTATGAATCCATGCGGTTTGTTGCTTAAAATATTTTTTTCCAGCAAGAACTCATCTATGTTGTCTTTTATTAAACTCTCCAGTATCTTCCCAACTATAGAAGTTAAACCAACAGGTAAATGATTACTTGGTAAAGATTTTGACCCATTTTTAAATAATGGCACCACATTGGCCTTACGCCAATCCAGTGGTACTATGCCAGTCATTAAAGAGTCCCTAAAAATTAGAAACAATGGCTTTGAAATGACAGAGCTCAATTCTTTAAGGATGGCGTATGCCATCCGGTCCAGGTGCTTTATTCACCTTTATTCTGTCTAAATATTTTTGGATCGTATCAATTGTGAGCCAATGTGGATCATCTGGAGCTGTGTCAATACCATGCCCATTATGGACAAGAGCTCCCCCATGCTCCTTTGTATACACAGAGCTGAAGAAAGTATTACATAAATTTGCCTTCTCTTTGTCCCCAGTCACCCACTCTAGATTATTTTGTAAAGGGCCTACATGCTCGGACTGGACCTTTTTACTATTAATATATTGAAGAATTTTTTTGGGTTGGTCCTGCTATCTTTTGCAATCTGTCGTTCATTTTCAATTTTTGCGGCTTTTATTTCCTTTTTGCATATTTTGTTATATTTTTTGTAATGTTTAAACGATGATAGTGTTCCTTTTCTATTCCTATTTTTATATTTAATAAAAGCTATTTTCTTATTATCTATAGCTTTTTTAACTTTGGCTGTAAGCCACATAGGTTTGATTTTTAGCCTTTTAAACTTGTTGCCCATGGAAATATATTTTTCAGTGTGTTTACATACAGTCTTTTTGAAGAACTCCCATTTAGCCATTGTGCTGCCCCAAAAAAACCTTCAGTGTGCAACTTTCTCCTCAGCCCCCCCCAATACTTACCTGAGCCTGATTGCAATCCTTGGCTTTCCCGAGGCGCTCACTCCTCATTAACTGAGACACAACAGCGGGAGCCATTGGCAGCAGGGCTGCTCAAAAAATTTGATTTTGCATTTCCGGGTGGGGGGGTGCACCACCATTGGCGGTTACAGCTGTCAATCACCGGGTCCCAGCCGAAGATTTCCAGATGGCACCCATCGTTCGATGAGAAAACGGACAGGGGAGAGGTCTGTATGTAAACAATACAGATCTCTCCCGTCAGCACCAGCATGCTGCTTTGTATTGCTCTGCATAGCAGAGCAATACAAAGCAGCATGCTTACATATTAAAACACACAGTTAACCCTTTAATCGCCCCAGATGTTAAGCCCTTCCTGCCCAGTGTCATTAGTACAGGGTCAGTGCTTTTTATTAGCACTGATCACTGTATTAGTGTCACTGGGGATGTCAGTGGCAGTTATTCAGTTCCCCCCAGTGTTGGAATACTCACCGCAGTCCCGCTATAAGTCTCTGATTGCCGCCATTACTAGTCTAAAACTTTTTTTTAAAATTCCAGTATATATACCGCCATTTGTAGACGCTATAACTTTCATGTAAACCAATTAATTTACACGTATTGGGGTTTTTTTTTAGCAAAGACATGTAGCAGAGTACATTTTAGCCTAAATTTATAACAAAATTTGATTTTTAAATTTTTTTTACTAGATATGTTTTATAGCAAAAAGTCAAAAAATTGTTTTCTTTCAAAATTGTCTTTTTTGTTTATAGCGCAAAAAATAAAAAATGCAGAGGTGATCAAATATCACCAAAAGAAAGCTTTATTTGTGGGAAAAAAGGACAAATTTCATTTGGGTGCTGCGTTGCATGACTGTGCAATTGTTAAAGTAACTCAGCGCCGTCAAGCAAAAAATGGCCTTGTCAGGAAGGGGGGTAAATCCTGAGGAGGGCAAGTGGTTAAAGAAAGATGTACCTGTACTGTATACTGAAGGTCGTGCCTCCACAAGGTGGGGACATAGGATCACAGTGCAGTTTCTGGCAGTGCTTCCACTCAGTTGTGATTTGTGTAGTGTAAGTAGAAGCCCCAATTGAGATTAACATTGTCCTCAGGCATGCTATTCATTCATTTGTACCTCTTGCAGTAATGGCAGTCCAATTTGTGATTTTTTTTTAAGGTTTATTGAAGAAACAATAGTAATCGGGGTGGATGGAATACCAAACTATAGCACATCTTCTCAAGTGGAGAATACCTGGTTGGAGCTCAGACGTCTGTACACAGCCGACAGGAGTAGAATCCATTACAACAGAGGTCCTTATGATTTCTCTGTACCAGATAGTAACTGCAGCATCCAACCATTGGAGGTTCAAGTGTTACTTCAGTATCCCCAGAGATATCTCTACAGTTACAGGATCAACACAGGTGATGTCCCACACCAGTGGAGGCTCAAGTGTGGCTCCAGTGTCCCCAATGATATCCCTTAAGCAGCAAGTTCAGCATGGCTAAGGTCCTCTTAATCAAGTAGCACATAGTGGCCCCAGAGGGGCAATGCCCTTAGAGCCTGTGGCTCAAGCCCAGGACTCCAAATGCAGTTAACAGCCTATGGGCAAAAGGAAAATAAAAGCCTGCTCAGAATATTTGTTAAAGCCAGGTCCAGCCTTCTGAAGAAAAGCTTTTCTGAGATTGGTAACCTCACTCTCCTATATAATTTAACCTCCCTGCACTTGCCCCCACTGTGAAGAAAAAATGTATTTCTGTTTACTTCTGGCCTCGCTCCCCATGACCATTCTCGCATAGGTATGGTTTCAAAATCTTCTTGGATATCATGTCACATATTCCAGGAGGCTGCAAGAGCAGAGAAACATAGTGGATGGAGGACGTTCCGCCTGTGTCATCAGGGTCCAGATGCATGAACCTAAAAGGTGCAGCTGGCTCCCAATGACTGAGAAAGACCAAGATGGCATGGGACCCACAGCTAAGCAGTGAAAAGAAGACAATGCTGGATTTGCCAGGCAGGTGAGTATGTGAATCAAGGACAACCCAGAATGACAGGTAAAAGGGGTTTTAAAAAAAAACCCTAGTGTGTAGGCATACCCACACCTTGTGGACGCACCTGGATTGGGACTTTATTTTGTTGTGCACATATATTTTTGGATTGTTCACAACACTTTGGTTTAAGTAACACTTCATATATGACCTTTGAGATGTGTTTTAAACGTCAACATGCTTGTTGGATTTATTATTGTTGTGCCTTAGTTTTCACACAGTGCTGTTTTTTTTAATATTTACATCTTTTTCAACATCATTTTTATATGACTTGATTGTTGAAATCATTTTCTGTAACTTGAGTTTAGTGGGGATAGTGTTGCACTACATATCTTGTTATTGGTGCACATTGAGATGGAGAGTTATCACTTCCAAGTGCTAGCTTTCTCCCTGCTGTGATTGTGATAATTACATAGATTGATATTTGTTATTTCATGACATAACCTGAGGTTAGAGACAGATGTCCAAGCCTGGACTCAGTCAGGTGCTAATAAAGTTTCATTTTAAACTACTGTAGGTAAATGAATATATAAACAATATGGACAGTCTAATATTACCATGGTAAAGTGACGTAAAATGTTTGAACTGTTTTTTTTTTTCAAGACTGTTGTCCATAAGAGCACAAATGTTAGCTTGGCAAACCTGACCGTGGTGTGTTTTATCTGAAGGAATTTGTATTTAGCCAGACCACTGTAAGAGGACCACCTGTTTCAACCATTAAAAGAAGCATTTTAAAGGCATCAGCTGCTGCCATGTCTCTTGGCAGCTAGTTAATTTGATGATTTGTTGTTTTCTCCGGCTCAACAATCTAACAAACTTTTGTTTTTTACAATTTGAAAATTTAGTTTGTCAAGGACACCAACTCCCATACAATGATTTTCAGCAGTCGAGATTAAGTATTTTTATCACATTATTATATTTATTTATATTTGTATTATTGGGAACTTTGGAGTCAAGGCTTTATTAAAAATACATATAAAGCAATACTTCTAATTGATCTACAGGTTATTTAATCAGGCAGTGCAAAAAACAATGATACTCATTCACATCCTCATCAGCTCTACTCCAGGATAGAACATATATTTGCTTGCTCCTCCCTTATCCCTCTGATACATAAAGCCTTCATTCAGGATACAGCTTGGACTGATCATGCTTTTGAATCTACTGTAAATCCCTCTTGAACGTATCTTGAGTAGATTGCCCCATTTTTTGGCAATTGAACAAATCCATTTTAAGCGACCCGGTTTGCGTACTGATATTGAGAAACATATAGTAGACTAATGTCAGCTTAACCAGTTCCTGCCTGGCCAATAGCAAAATGACGGCTTTGCGTGTCATTCATTGATCCGGATCAATCATATGATGTCCTCCTGGATCGCAGCCTCTGCCACCAGCTGTTGCCATTATCATGTTACTACTGTGACCAATCACAGCAGGTCACATGGCAATTGTAAACAATGGATGGCTTCCTTTCATGCTTTCCATTGTATACAATTGTTTTGCTAGCTGTGATTGGTTACAGTGTTCATATGGTACAGACTGGACCAATCACAGTCCATCTGTCTCGTGATAGCTGTAGCCAGTCACAGCTAATCACAACAAAAAAAACACTGAATGAATCAATTTCATTTGGTGAAATGCTTGCCTATAGCCGTGAAATTCACGGCTATAGGCAATCAAATGTGTAAAAAAAAATAAAAATAAAATTATATATATATATATATATATATATATATATGTATATACACTGATCACTTCCCCAGAGTAGTACAATGTTACTATGGTAATATTATATTACTCTGGTCACAGTGTTTTATTAAATAAAAAAAAGTAAAAAAATAAAACAGTAATAAAAAATAAAAAAAATATATATTTTTTTCCATACTTTCACCAGTCAGTGTCCCTAATTGCAGCCACACCAGTTATAGGAGGACGCTGTACTGCACTGTTGACAGTATGTTAAAAAAAAAACAAATCTTATTTCTTTATTTTCCAAATAATTATGACAAAAATTACAACTTCAAGAAACTTGCCATGCTTTTTACTAAAAACCGCAGACTGTCTACTTTCCAAAAAGGGGTCAGTTTGGGATATCTGTACTGTCCTGACATTTTTAGGCCTCAAGAAAATGAGTTAGGCCGTCAGTGCATTAGAATTGATCGATTTTCAGATATATACCATAGTTTTTGGACTAACTTTCCTACGCACTGAATATTTTACAATAATTTGGGTTATTTTCACCAAAGAAATGTATCAGTATACATTTTGGCCTAAATTTATGAAGAACAATTATATTTATTTGCAAACGTTTATAACAGAAACAAAGAAAACCTTTTATTTTCAAAATTTTCAGTCTTTGTTTTAACAAAAAATAAAACCCCCGGTGGTGATTAAATACCACCAAAAGAAAGCTCTGGTTGCGTGAACAAAATGATAAAAATTTAGCTTTGGTACAGTCTTGCATGACCACACAATTGTCATTCAAACTGAGAGCGCTGAAAGCTGAAAATTGGCCTGGGCAGCAAGGGGGTAAAAAATGCCCGGTATCAAAGTGGTTAATATGTCTGATTCAGTATCTCCAGCTATATTGTGGGCCGCACATAAGGCAACACTGCGGGGTAAATTGATCCAGACTGCTTCACAGATCAAACAGGAATGCAGAGTCGACATAGAGCAGTTAGATTGTGAGTTTTGCTCCCTATGTGTGGCTCATAAAAGATGTCCCAATAGGGATTTTGTAAGGGAATTCCCGTGAGACGGCTGGCGAATAGACATGTGCATGTGCACAGAAATGCGCGCTCGCGCTTGCGCACTGCACATGCACGGTGAAGATCAGCGCCAGACGGACTATTTAAAAGGTGCCTCTGCCTGTGCTGAGTGCTGTCTGGTCTTCAGCTGTTCCCTGTTTCCTGCTTGTTCCTGTGTGATTTCCTTGTTGCTGACCCGGCTTGTTCCTGACCTGACTCTGATTACTCTCCTGCTTGATACTGGTTCCTGACTTCGGCTCTGCTCCTGACTTTGGCTTGCTTCTGATTTGGTACTTCGCTGCCTGCCGTTGATGACCCTGGCTATTCCTTTGACATTGCTCCTGTCTCCCATCCCAGCTTCCTGCCTTGCTCTGGTGCACACCTGGCAATCTACCATACCAGCTCTGCATATTACTACTGTGCCTGAATCAGAGGTTCAGTAGTCTTCCAAGGTCACCAACCGCAAGAGCTGCAAACAATAGCTACTGGCGCTGTTGTCCCTGAGGTCTGGACAGAAGATAGACTCTGATATGAATACTGCCTTTATCTCTGTAATTCTTAAGCCAGATAAAGATCCAAGAGAGGTTGAAAATTATAGGCTGATCAATAATGACCTCAAATTGTTTACAAACATTTTGGTCAATAAATTGCCAATAATTTGGTCAATATTGCCAAGTATGTACGAAAAAATCAAGTGAGGTTCATCCCCGATAGACAAGGCCCTGATAAAATTAGACCTGTTATCAATATTTCCCTGCTACAGTCACGATAGGGTGGGGAGGCCCCCCAAGAGGGCAGGTTATTATCCATAGATTTCCAAAAGGCCTTAGATTCTGTTTTGTGGCCATATCTGTTAAAACTCTTGGTTATCTGTGGATTCATACCCCACTTTATTTCAGTCATAAAGACATTATATGCTAACCTGGTAGCAAAGGTCTGTGCTGTGGCTTCCATTCAAACCCCATCCAAATATTGAGGGGAACTAGGCAGGGGTGCCTCCTTTCACCTTTAATATTTGCTAGAGCTATTGACGCAAACATTCATGGGGTCGATTGTGGCAATCAGTTCCATAAATGTACCCTTTTTGCTGATGATTTTATCTTATTTATTACATCATCTTTGATTTCCCTATCTAATATACATAAACTTTTGGATGGGTTTGGCAGTGTTTCGGGCCTTAAAATACATATTAAAAAATCTGTAATGTTAAATATTAACTTCCACAGACATTAGTATCCCGATTGCAGGCTACATTTCCATTTTCTTGGAGGACTGACCTTGCTCCATACCTTGGAATTCATCTTACACCCTCACTAACCACCTTGTATAAAGTTAATTATCCCCCCCCTTATATAAAAAGCCTTAGGAGGATCTCGGGGGTGGGCGGCTCATAGACTATTCTGTTTGGGCAAATTCACTCTATTAAGATAACTTTGTTGCCATGCCTTCTGTATTACGTTCGCTCCCTGCCCGATTGTGTGGTCAGATTTGTCCAAATTTCATTCTAAAATAGTCTGATTTTTCTGCGGTGCTAAAGGCTATAAACTGTTGAGACAGGCTCTCTTCAGTCAGACAAAGGGCAGCCTTGGCCTTCCGCAACTTGCATTATTTTATCAGACAGCCCAACTGGCCCAGTTTTAGCTGTTTATTCCCACAATGAAAAATCTGAGTGGATAGCTATGGAGACAGTGGCAGTGTGCCCTTGGACCTTAATGCCACAAAAAGCAGACCTCCAGTTTTAGCCACGACATTATCACACTCCTCGGCTTAATGGGACAGGGTGCAAAACAATTGCAATCTTATATTTCCTTTTCCACAGCTTTTTAATAATTCAGCTTTCCATCGCCGCTTGGATCCAGATGCATTTCACTGGTGGTTCAATAAGGGTCTTTATAGTATCAGACCCTTTTTAACTCCTAGGTGCTCCTTCACTTTACAACATTGTAAATCCAAACTTCAGATGGTTTCCTTGGAGACCTTACGATTCTATCAAATCTCACATTTTTTAAAGTTCCTGGGACCAGAGTCCCTCTTGGATTCCAAGGTTTCTTCCTATGAAAAATGGTACTCACAGGATATGGATAAGAGGCGGGATTTTGGCCATTTACAGATTCTTATTAGTCACCGCTGACAAACTGTCTTACATGCAGGCCAGGGATTTGGACAACCGACAGACCTGTTTCCACTCCACCTACAAGGGCGTTATGAACATTTCTTTGGTGGAAGCAGATTTGAAAGGTATGACTAGATGGTACATGGTCTCCTTGCATCTCGAGGATTTTTCTGAGTTCCTTGCCACTGTTTCCACGGCTGTCACTCTACTGGTACTGTTTACCATACTTGGTACGAATGCTCAAAACCACGAGGCTTCTGGAATAGAGTCTTTGGTTTAATTAGGAAGGTCTCAGGGGCCCTGGTACCCCAACTACCCTGTGTAGCTCTATTAAACTGGTGGAGGGGCAGCCCCGCTCGATATAGCCGCTAAGCTCACCATAGCTCACTCATGGAAACAATCTTCTATTTCAGTTTCTATGTTCTGGTGTAAGGTGTCCTGGATAACAAACACCTTGCTAGTCAACTTAAATGACACCTCAAAATGATTTTAGCAGATATGGAGTCCATGGGCGAAGTATGTTCATATAGAACTTTAGGGAGTAATAGATTGACCAGTATCCTCTCCTTTGTGAGGTCCACAAGCCTCATCATTGTTACTCCAGGTCTCCTCTCCCTTCTCCCTCCCTCTCTTCTTCCAGCTTTATTTTACTCTCCTACTTCCTCCTTCTCTTTATGTTCTCTTTTCTTGATAATCTCTTTTTCTGATCTTACAGTTGTGCCTTTATAACTTATATTATGTGTGAGCAAACAGTAACGCTTTGCTGTAGTTATATAAGCTTGTTTGAATAAGTGACTGATATAGTACAGATATTCTCATCTTCTAACTGTTTTTTATTGATCCTTCTTTGTTTTGGATTGCCCACTGAGATCTATTTTTATCATACTTGGCCAAGGCTTTGGCCTTCCTTTTGCTTGTAAACTATCCTACTTTTTTAAAATAATAAAAAAAAGTGAAATAAAAAACAATAATTATAAGCGAAGTGTATTACCATTCAACAATACGAAGTCATATCAGTTTATTTCATGTGGAACGAAAGAACAAGAGTGACAAACCATTGATTTCAGTCCAGGAGACCAATAAAGACTTGCCAAGATGTAGTAATCATTTCCTTTACCTGGAAACATCACTGATCCTAGAGTCCATCCCTCCACCACCCAGATTCCAGAATCTCAGCTAAACTGACACCAACAAATTAGCATTTGATCCTTTGCTATGGATTGCTGGACTTTTCACAACATTGGTGCTGTTAGGTCTTACTCAACTAGTTATTCTAATATGACTGGATACTGCTGATTATCATACCCGCAAATTTGGTTTTTAATTGAAAGGATGAAGCCAACTCATGATATAAGGAGAAAACATAAAAGATTGTTCTGTGATAACGATGAACAATGCACCTTTATAGTTTCATAGCTCCCTTTGAAATTGCTAATATTTCATAATATTTCTTCATCGTAAAATTAAATTTAAAGTATATGGAAAGGCAGTATATTCACAGCATACTATTATGTAGTTCCAGCTGTGCTAGTATTTTTTTACATTTTATGTATAATCCCAAAACATTTTTTTTTTCGACATACTTGTAAAAATCCATTTCTTAGAGAACATCACGGGACACAGAGCGGGCTATAATCATTACTATCTGGGTTATGTGCCACCTATAGGTGAATGGACACTGGCAGATCATTCAAACAGGAAGTCTTCCCCTATAAAACCCTTCATATACAGAAAGTTCTTCAGTTTTGTAGCAATTACAAAAAATTCCAAAAAGAGGGAAGGAACCTCTGTGTTCAGTGATGTTCTCCAAGAAATGGATTATACAGCTAAGTATGTAAAACAAATTCAATTTTCTTTATCGTACATCATGGGACACCAAGCAGGCTATAATCATTACGGTCTGGGATGTCCCAAAGCAATACATCTGAGGGGAGGGAGACAAAAATCCCAGACATCATCACCAGTCCAAGGACCTGTTTTGCCTTCCGCAACACACTGCTGCCAAGGACAGCATCCTCTGTAGCTCTAACATCCATCTGGTAGAACCTTGTGAATGTATGAACCAAAGATCATGTACCGACCCTGCAAACCTGAGCCATTGACGCCTGATGGCAGATAGCCCAAGATGCCCCACACTCCTGGTAGAGTGCACTCTTACCTGAAAGGGTGGGACCTTACCCTTCAAACCATAGGCTTGAATGATTAACTGGCGGATCCAATGAGAAATAGTTTACCTGGATGCAGTCTGCCTTGTCTGGGCCTTTCTTGCAGCATAAACCAGGATTTCTGACCTGTGCCACCAAACTCAAGTAAATCCTGAACACCCGAACTATATTCAAAGTATGTAGAGATCCTTCCCCTGCTGACTATGCACTGGGAAAAAAGAAAGGCAAAACACTGTACTGATTCAAGTGAAAATTAGAAACCAGTCTAGGCAAGAAAGATGGATGAAGACACATCACCTTATCATGATGTAATACCAAGAATGGCTCCTTACATGAAAAAGCAGCCAGCTCTGATGCTCTTCTTGCTGAAGTGATAGTATTCCAGGAAGCCAAGACCAAGTTTAAGACAAGGGTGGCCTGACAGACAAGACCATCCATGTTACACCCTGCACGAAATATGAATCAAGAAGACAGAAAGAATGTGGTTCACTTTTCCCTGAACCGCACGGCTCCTGGTGCCACCCTGGTAGTTAATATACGCCACTGCCGTAGCATTGTCAGACCGAACCCTGATTACAACCTGAGCAAATAGTTCATCCAATACTCTAGAGCAAGGCAAAATACCCGAAGCACCAAGATATTGATGGGAAGTATTCTCTCCTGTAAAGACCAACTTCCCTGAACTGTTGCCACCTCCAAACCAACCCCCCAACCGGAGAGATTGGAATCGATGATTGCTATCTTCCATACCCCATGGAAAGAAAATTAGCCTTTCTCCAGATCGGACTCTGAAATAACCCGGGAACAAAGCCCTACAGCAATCCAGTGATTGGAGCTTCATGATTCAGACAGAGTGTTCTTCTGGAGCGGAACTGCACATAGAAAACCACTTCAATGTAAATACCATTTCTTCCTGCAGAGATGTATCGAAGGATACCTTTTGCTTCTTACATTTCACTTTAAACAGGGAACAGACTGCTCCCTGAGCACAGGAACATTAAGGTATTCTGAGATTGCTACCCCTCTGTGCCCAGCCCAGCACCAAACCTCAGAGCTTTGTGAACACTCGGGCAGTGCCCAAAACAAAAATGGTGATTCTTTACTGTAAATCGCAGAAACCCTTGATGAGCCTGAAAAAAGTCAGTACACAGAGATGTGTAATTGAAGACTATGGAGACCTGAAATCTCTTGCAGAAAGTCTACCACTGATCGGACCGATCCCATCCCAAAACAGAAGGACATCTAGACTTATGTCTTGTGCCTTGGCCCTAAGATAGACCTCCCATCCTGTTTTGTTATGGGCCTGTGAACCTATCCAGTGTCTTACAATAATGAGCCCATAACTTCTGTTCCAAGCAAAAATGCAAGTCAAAACCCTGATAACTCTGAACCCAGAAGGTTCCAACTGATGTACCTAACCTATTAAAGATGGAGCAAGTCACCTCAGAGACCACTCTATCATCCTCTGCCTGAGATACTTCTCAAAACACAGCAGCCTCAGACTTTGGAGGGGAAAAGCTTACAACACCTGGCCCATCCAACTACTAACCAGAGCTGATCCTGCATGGCTTCTGAGTTCACACAAGATGAGGTGTATTCAGGGTGATGCGGCCACAGTAAACTGCAGCTCCTCCACCAGGAATAGCTGCATATCCAGACAAAAGCAGTGGCCCAGATACACCTTAAAACAATGGTCTATTGTGAAATGCGAACACCCCCGAGTCCACTGGACCTGAGGGTTGTGCATCTGCTTATTGGCTGCCTCTCCCTTCTGAGACCATTTAGGTTAATAATGCAGCAACTATATATTGCCACCTAACTATGCAGTCCTGCAGGGATACAGGTCCATAGTCATGTTGGTCTACAGCTACGCAATCATGCAGGTATGAAAGTATGCAGCTATGCAGGTACACAGGTATGTAGTTATACAAGTATGCATTTATGCAGTTTAGTTTATGCAAGTATACAGATACTGAACTATGCAAGTGTGCAAATTATACAAGTACGCAGTTCACAAAAGTATGCATGTACGTATGCAGTTAATGCTTGTATAAGTATGCATGTACGTATGCATTTTATGCATTTAGGTATGTAATTTATGAATTTAGGTATGCATGCATACAGTTTATGAATTTAGGTATGCATGCAGTTTATGCATTTAGGTCTTCATGCACATATAGATTAAAGTATGCATGTGGATATGCAGTTTATGCAAATATACAGTTCAAATACTTATGCAGGTATGCATTCAATAATGTAATACAATATTGCGCCTGCGCCGCTCCACTTTCTAGAAGTGTATTGTTTCATCAAAGAACTGTGTCAAAATTAACTGCACTCCATACTAGTTTTGCAGGGATAGCCAAGCACATATGTCTCAAACAAAGCCAGAAGGCAGCCTCTATGCTGCTTCAGTGCCGTCTAAGGCTACTTTCACACTGAGGAGTTTTTGAAGCGTTTTGCATTAATAAAAAGTACCTGAAAAGCTCGAGAAAAACGCTTCCCTATGTATGTGAATGAATATCTATGTATGTTTTCACACTGAGGCATTGCGCTTACGGTACAGTGTAAAAACTCCTGTTTGCAGCATCTTTGGGGCATGTTTGGTGAGTTAAAAAAAAACGCCCAAAAATACCTCTTCCTATTGAAATCAATGGAAAACACCTGAAAAGTTCCTCCAAAACGCCTCTGAGAAGCGGTTTTTGTGCAGTTTTTAGGTCACGTGTCCTTTAAAAACATTAAGAAAGCGCAGCAAAAGCGCTGTAAAACCGCCTATGCGGTTTTGCTGTGTTCTTGCGGTGGATCAGTGTGAAAGTAGCCTTAATATAAGCTCCTGCAGAACAAATGCAAGCTATTCTGGAGCAACAATTGCTATAAGTGCACTGATACCCATGCAGGGGGTATCAGAAAACCATTGTACAAGCCCCCCATGTTCATGCAGACTAATGCAGTGTATAATTGTGTCCTGTCTGGTCATGCAGCTCTCCCGCAGGTGGTAGTACTCACATAATCCAGCCATAGCTGCTCCATGTCCCTGCTATCTCTCAGGAGCTTCACTGATCCTTCAGCCTACATGTGACTTCAACCATAATCCAAAATGGACACTCCTCCACTGCATAAGAGTAGGCTATACAGAGTGGCGCTGTGGCCTCTAGTGGCAGAGCCAGTATCAGTTGTAATAGGTTGAATCAGTAAAGTTCCAAGTAATGCACATAAGCTATTGATGTTGGCATTAATCATCAGTTGAAGTTGATAAAAATTTCTAACGTTTTCATGCAGGAATACCTGCGCTTTAGACCAAATTTAATGAAGAGTTTTTAGTTCTTTTTGTCTCAACCGTCCACTTGATTCTAAACCACAAATATAATATATTGTAGCTTATCAGTCTTTAGATGTTGTGGCTGCACTAGTTTTCATTTTTCAGGCTAACAGCCTTTTCAGCAAGCACAGCAAATACCTGTTGTGATATGGGGACATTTAGCTCTTGTGGTAGATGCATTTATAAAGTGAGTTCATGTCAGTCCAAACTGTGTTTAAGGGCCTAGTAGCCCACTTTTATTAAAAAGGGACAAAGCAAAAGTCCAACAACAACAGATTGTTCACACGGGTTTTAGCTTCATACAAAACAGGATTACCTGAAAATGCTCTTCAAATCAACAGCATGGCTGCTGGCACTGGTCTCTCAGACTCACTCATTCTATACTTGCAGAACCTCATTGCATGGGAACCTACTCCTGGACTCTGGATACGGTTCTCACAGCACCCCAAGCTCTCCCACTTCTCGGGAACACAGAACTTCCTCCAGCCCCATCTCTGGACTCACTAGTCACCTCAGCTTTCTAGGCCTCTCAACCCACATAACTGTTCTGACCTTCCCAGTCCTTTGGGCAAGAAGTCCTCCAAACATAGGGTCTTCTCTCCTGGGCCAGTCACCCCTCCTGGATAGAGCACACTATCATCCCACTCTGGCTCTCTCGCCAAATGGCAGCAACTCTCCTGAGTTATACTCAGATTCAGGGGTGTCCCTAGGCAGGTGTGGGGGGTGCTCACCGCACCAGGTGACACCTTTTGTACGGAGGTGACCCCGAACCCACTCTACCAGGGGTGGACTGACCAAGGGCCGGGGTCACTACAGGGCCCATGAGAGGCTCAGTCCGTCCCTGTATGTGCCGCTGCTGAAATAGGCAAGCATTGAGGGGACGGACAGTGAGGCAGGCACTTCAGACACCTCTCCTCCTCAGAGTTTCAGCAGAGGGTGGGTCCACACCCCTGCCACGGGTGCTGAAGTCGGAGAGTTGGAGGGGGGGGGGCCGAGTATGCAGCAGGCCAGGGTGTAATCCCCGGACCCTGGCGACAGCATTGCAGATTCATGTAGTAGGTAGGGGGGAGAGAGAGGGGGGGGGAGAAAGAGGGCAGAGAGAGAGAGGGGGTGTCACCAAGTGTTCCCGCACCAGGTGACACCAACCCTAGGTATGCCCCTGCTCAAATCTGGCTTATAATGATTCTGCACACCTGTGCCCGCAGATAGTCTGCAAGCGACTAGCAAAGCCTGGACACTGGATTGAAGGTTCCATCCCACACAAGACTCTTTGAAACCTTCAAGCTTCAGGCCGCATTCCAGAACACCATTTTCTCTGTTCACAATAAACCTGCTAGAGTTTCTCGTACTGCAGCTTTGAGAATCAGGTGTCATTTGTTTTATACCAAATTGCTAAACGCATACCAGGGCAGAGCCTTGCACTGTCACACTGTTGACCTTGCCTAAAAAGCAGTGTCCATGTCCCCTCCTGTGAACTGAAATTAAATCTCAAACCGTGTTATCACTTTTTTAAATTATGTACTGTAAGCGATCATTTCCCGCTGCCCCCCATGTAATGGAGATGAAGAGAAAAGGGTTTGTGTGCAGTTCAAATCAGGAGAGTAGCCTAGGGTGACAATGCTGCTTTTTCATAGATATAGAAGTGAGGACAAGAATATTGTTAAGCTGGCCAGAGACTGTTCAAATCTCAGCTGGTTCAGCAGGAACTGGCCGAGATTCAAACCATGTATGGGCAGGCTGAATGTATCCAAGATGACTGATCGATCATCTTGGGTACAACCAGCCTGTATGATTTTACATGCTATTATTGCTAACCGCTAGCAGTAATCACTGTGTTTTCCAGGCGGGTGGATCTGTCTCCACCAGGAGAACACAATGGCTCTGCGGAAGGGATTTCCCAATCATTAATAATTGTGTTGATGGGGGAATCAATCAATTTTATTTCTTGCAACCCGTGGTTGCAGGAAAGAAAATGCTTCATCTATGGCCGGCTCTATTAGCTTGATCACCGGGTGAAAAGAGAGGAAATGAAAACCAATGCAGCTATCACATTTACGGACTATTATGTTGCAATATATAATTTCTTTTTGTTTTTTTGGTTTACATACACTTCAGGTATCAGAGATGAGTGAATTACTCTTAAATCATTACCAAAATTTACTAACACTCTTTCTCCTCCAGATGGTGCCACCGTTGCATACTGCCAGTGGTCAGAAGCTGGCAGTGAAAATTATTAATAAGAGAAAGGCATCCCTGAAAAGTGACATACTGTAAGTATGCCCTGTAAGTTGGTACCAGTCAGTTTTCTCACCTGTATTTAGCACCTTCCAGACAGAGGTAGGTGAATCTTCATTTCCACTTTTTTGTGGGAGAGGTAGGTGTGCAGTTTTTCTAAGGAAAGAGCTAAATGTAGAAGACTTCATATAGAATCACAGAGTGAGTGTAAAATCTGCATTATAACGTATTTCTCTCTGTCCCCTTTATAGAGTGATATCTTCTTTGTGATGGAGTACCTGAATGATGGAGAAGAGCTAAACTTAGATTTCCTATGAATACTTCTATCACCGGATAAGACTAGCATCAAAGTGTTGAATAACCCTAGACATGAGGTGGAAGTCATTAGATCTGTCTTATGAATAACCTATGTATAAACATGCGCATTTGTGCGTTTACATGAGCATGTGTTTTGGTGATTTTCTGGAAAAATCCATTTTGTATGATGAATTTTACCCCAAGACAGAAAGTGGTTTTAAAGCTGAAGAATGTTTTACCTTAATGTATTCCCTGCACTGAGGTAAAAAATGTATAGGTAATAATTTCACCCCCTCACCTCCCTTATACTTACCAGAGCTCTCACTTGATCTAGCGTTGCACCTGTCTGCAGTGGCTGTCTCCACTTCTCCACATTCTCACAGGCTTGGCTGAGAGCAGTGGGAGCCATTGGCCTCCAGCTGCTGTCAGTCAAATCCTGTGGTGAAGGAGCGGAGGGCAGGGCCAAGCCTCACTGTCTGCGTCTATGGATACACACGGCACAGCTCAGGATTGAATGCTCATGCTCCATCACAGCTGCTGATCTTATTCCAGCACCCTGGTTTTGGCTGTAATGCATTCTCCCTGTCTGTCTGTCCACTTGCAAGGTGATTGATGTGGCAGATTGCATAATCGCCTTTGAATTCACAAACAATGGTGAAGTATGAGAGACCCACCAAAAATGTATTCAATTAATATCTAGTGGGCATTTGCATTACAACATTTTGGCTAAATCTAAACATGATTGTACAATCAGATTGTAACATCTGTGACCAGCTTTACCAAAGAAAAGTTTACTGTACAAAATTGCAGTACAAATCCACTGAAAATGCACTCCATGTTTTGTACTAAATATTGTCCCTGCTAACAACATTATCATGCAATATACTTTAGCAACAGCGAGTCTACCAGTGGGTTTTGAAAATGCACAGGTGTCCTTGAGAGTAAACAGTGCCCCATCATTGCCTTTAGTGGAAGGAATAGTGCCCTATTGTTGGTATTCAAGGTGGGAATGGCGCCCCATCATTGGTGTCTGTGGGAGGAATGGTGCCCCATCATTGGTATCTGTGAGAGGAATGGTGCCCCATCATTGGTGTCAGTGGGAGAAATGGTGCCTGATCATTGGCGTCTGTGGGAGGAATGGTGCCCCATCATTGGTGTCGGTGGGAGAAATGGTGCCTGATCATTGGCATCTGTGGGAGGAATGGTGCCCCATCATTGATGTCTGTGGGAGGAATGGTGCCCCAAGGGCCAAATAAAGGCAAGCAAGGGCTACATCCAGCCCACAGGCTGCAGTTTGGAGACCACTGGTGTAGAATAATATTTAACATGAATGACAATCACAAATCTTTTGGTTTTCTCAGCACTACAGAGATCATATGTGGCCTGCATTATCTACATACCATCAGTAACGTGCATGGGTAATGTCTGTCATAGTAAACATTTTCTCTAGGTCGGATACACACAACACTCAGAGACCTTGAAGTGGTATTTTTTTCTAACCAAAAAATTGATATCATGCTCTGACAGTGCATTGTGATTGGCCAAAGCAATGCACCTGACCACAGATCCGGTGCAATGCTTTGGCCAATCACAGCACAATTGGGCGGAACTAACGGTGACAATGTCACCACTAGTTCTGGCCAATTGTTTACATGTGACCAACAAATGCCAGATAACGGAGGGTGCAAAGAGTTTTTTGGAGAGTCTGCATTGTGATTGATGATGGATTACAATGATGGAACCATTTATTTTGCTTTTTTTTTAAATAAAGGACATGTCAAAAACTGTTGTGTTTTTATTCACATTTTACACTTTTTTGGTGACTGGGTAGGGGTACAATGTATTGGGATACTCATTCACAAGAAGGGGGAAGGATCTGGGGTCCTGCTTGTTAAAGGAGGCTTCCAGATTCAGATAAGTCATCCCCCACAAACCTCCACAGCCCAGGTTTGTGGGGAAGGGGGGGGCACTGTGCTTGGATCAAGGGTCTGGAAGGAATTTAGGGGGGACCCCACACTTCCCCCATTTTTGGGGTGTGGCGTCCCCCTTTAAAATCTTACCAGGCCTAAAGGGCTTGGTATCACTTTTAGGGGGAACCCCACTCACTTTTCCTCCCATTTATGGGAGGTGGGGTTCCTCTTAAGTCCTACCAGGCCTAAAGGGCTTGGTATAGCTTTTAGGGGGAACCCCACACACTTTTTAAAAACCATTTTTCACTGTGGTAATACCCCTACTGCGACGCTTGCTGACCCGTCTGCACCCGCCGAGCACTAGCTGCAATCTGACAAGTCTAACATTTGCCGGTCAGATGTAAACAATTGGGCGGAACTAGCATAAATGATTTTTAGCCAGAGGCTACAATCATAAATGTTTAACCAGCTGCCGACCGCAGATAGCCGAATGACGGCTGCACTGCGGCCGGCCAGTTCTGGGTGGACGTCATATGACGTCCTCCCAGAACGCGCTCTCCTACGGACACAGCTGATCACGTGATGTGGTAAAAGGCCAATCACAGCGGCCTTTTACCACGTGATCAGCGGTGTCCAATGACACGCTGATCAGAGGGAAATGCAAGTGCCGGTTCTCGGCTGCACTTTCCTCACGCTGTCAGATCGTGAGGAAAGTACTGCCGAGAACCGGCAGTTGTCAGAGCAGGGATCGGCACCGATCATCAGGGCACTGATGATCAGTGCCCTGATGATCGGTGCCCAGCAGTGCCACCCGCAAGTTCCGCCCAGCAGTGCGCCCACTAGCTCCGCCCACCCGTGCCCAGCAGTGCACCCACCTGTGCCCAGCAGTGCACCCACCTGTGCCCAGCAGTGCACCCACCTGTGCCACTCTGCAGTGCCACCTACCTGTGCCCAGAAGTGCCACCTACATGTGCCCAGCAGTGCCACCCACCTGTGCCCACCAGTGCCACCCACCTGTGCCCACCCACCAGTTCTGTCCACCAGTGCCACCCACCAGTGCAGCCCAGCAGTGCTGCCAGTCAGTGCCACCAGTCAGTGCCCAGGGGTTGTGCCAGTCAGTGCCGCCAGTCAGTGCCCAGCAGTGATGCCAGTCAGTGCCGTCTATCAGTACCCATCATCAGTGTCACCTATCAGTGCCGCCTATTAGTGCCGCCTATCCGTGACCCCTAATTAGTGCTGTCTATCAGTGCCGCCTATCCGTGCCACCTCATTAGTACTGCCTATCAGTGCCCTTTAGTGCTGCCTATCAGTGCCCATCAGTGCCGCCTATCAGTGCCCATCAGTGCTGCCTCATCAACGCACATCAGTGAAGGAGAAAAAATACCTGTTTGAAAAATTTTATAAAAGAAACAAATAAACTTTTTTTTTTTCAAATTTTTTACACTTTTTTTATTTATAGCGCAAAAAGTAAAGCACCCAGTGGCGATTAAATACCACCAAAAGAAAGCTTTATTTGTGAGAAAAAAATGATAAAAATTTCATATGGGTACAATGTTGCATGACCGCGCAATTGTCAATCAAAGTGCGGCAGCGCTGAAAGCTGAAAATTGACCTGGTAAAGAAGGGGGTATAAGTGCCTGGTAGGCAAGTGGTTAAAATGTGTATTCAACAGAGTAAGTTTCAATCACGAAACCAACTTTTGTGCAATAAGAAAATTCCAAACTCATCACCACTTACTGGATTGGGCTGTATGTTTGCTGAATATATAGGGGTGTCTCTTTGCTGAAAGGTTGGGGATGTCTTTTGCTGAAAATTTGGGGATGTCTCTTTGCTCCTGTTTGGCCCAAATAAAATTCCTTACTGTTAAATCCTGTAAGCACTGATGACTTGGAATACACTTTTCATTTTCATATATTAAGTTTTTAAGTGTAAAAATTAAAATGGGTACACTTACTGAGATGTCCAGTGGGCAGATTCGGTGGGAGGGCAAGTGGGAGCGCCCTGGGGAATGTTGGTCAGGCACGGGGAGGGGGGGGGGGCAGGCCTAGAGCTGTGTAAGGGGTCACAAAATGTATGATGGCTGTCCTGCTTAGCAGTCATAGCCTATGTGATGCCAGCTGTCAATTACCCACTTAATTTAACTGAGGAATTTGAACTGCTTGAAGATTACAAACGTAATGGCTCTAAATTATACCCACTAAAAGATAACAAAGAAAATGTTTATTCCTGTTTTAACATAAAGCGGGAGAATAAGTTATCAGCATTGTGCCATTAACAGTTTATATTTACTGTATGTAAATGTTTTTTCCTTTTTCATTGCTCCTGTGTAAATATCCAAAAATGTGTCAGAACTGGCCAGTTATTTGGAGGAACATCCATTACTGAAGACCATAGATTGGGGCAACTGGAGGTTGAGAAGACTTCATGCTGTCAGGGCATGTTCAATAATTAGCATTTTCTGTTCTGCCATTGCTGGCCATACTATTAAGATTATTCTGCATATGTAGAAACATTTAGCTATACTTTAGGCTGTCAAACTGGGCTCACGAAGCACAAATTATATGCAATATGACCATACAACATTATGCCTATTAAAGTACAGGTGAAGAGATTTATATATATTACCTTAGATTGTACGCTCCTTGAGGGTTAGGGACTGATGTGAATGTACAATATATATGTAAAGCGCTGCATAAATTGACAGCGCTATATAAGTACCTGAAATAAATAAATATATTAGTACCTACAAGTGTAACCCAGATGTAATGCCAGACCTTCCTGCTGCCACCTGCATGCCAGGTGCTAGTGAACTACAGTATTGGAGCTATCCATACTCCTAACACACTGCAGGAATGAGAGACCACTGAACACCAATGTCGTCACTATAGTCAAACTTTATTCCATAGAGCAGCCAAAATCCAGATAATAGCAGTTATATGTGTCTGATATGCGTATGTTGTATTATGTACTTGTGGTAAAAAGTATCCTGTTCACTTTTGTATTGCTTCCTTTTTATAAAATACCTGGTATTCCTACCTGTCCTGTTTCCTATTTCAAACTGACCATGTTCATCCATCTCAGCATGGTTAGTTTTCTGACTGTGCTGGGGGCACAGCCTGCCTGCCCTCCAAATGCCAAGACTTGAACTGACATGCCCCCCTGCACAGCTAATCACTGGAGAGATCAATATACTGCTGTTTCTACCCCGTCTACCTTTCTAAGCTCCTCATGCAGCTAGACTCCAATTGTTAGCCAGGTGGGCTGAGTAGCAGCCTGGGTGTGATAGCTACCAGGGGGTCATATTGTAGTCAGAGATAAGAGGCTCTTCAGACTGACTCTCTGAAATTTCCCCCTGCTCTAGGACTTTGGAGAGAGATCTAGAAGTAGTGGGCAGATCTGAGAAGTGGCTAGTCTGTACTCTTAGAAGATCCTGACCAATCACCAAGGGGCCAGGACAGCCTTTAACAGTAACTGAGCCTGCTCAACAGCAGGAGAGTTGGAGGAGAGTTCAGCTGGAAGAGAAGGATGTGAGGCTGGAAGGCAGAGGCCTGTGAGGGGGCCCAGATGGAGATGGGCTCTCCAAGAAGAGTATTTTTGTGTAAAGACTTGTACATAGTTCAGGAAGATTTCCCTTTGCTGCAGTTCCCTTAGGCATCCTGTATACCCCTTACCCTATCCAAGTTACAATCCCCGAAATAAAATCACAAGAAACAAAACTCAAGAACTGGTTACTGACTCCTGCATGCAAATCTGTGTGAAAAAGCATGTTGCCTTGGCTGCAGGACTATAGAGGGACCCAAACATCAGCAACTCCTAAGGGAGTAGTGATATACTGTGTGTATATATGTATATATGTGTGTATATATATATATATATATATATATATATATCGTTGGTCAGCATAAATGAGATCACCCCTTTTGAAAAGTAAGATTTTAATCAATATCTCAATGAACACAAGAACAATTTCCAAAATGTTGACAAAACTGAAAGTTTTGTTTAGCTCATTACATGAAAGTAAAGTTAATATAACTTAGATTACATAATATTCAGTTTTACTCAGATTAGTTGATGTAAAAATGAATACACCCCACAACAAAAACTACTACATCTAGTATTTTGTATGACCTTTATGATTTGCCTCGGTTCCCAGTACGGTTGCGTTTTCCAGTGTGGGCGGCATGCCATTAGAACTAATGACACCCGCCTGCGGGTCCGCATTTCTCTGTGCGGGTGGTGCGGGTGGTGCTGGTGGTGCGGCTGCATGGATTTTTGTGCAGATCCGCAGCGGCACCACCCGCACAGATGTGAACCTAGGGTCTTGAATGAATGGTCTTGAATGTGCAACATGGTCTTGAGTGAATCTGTTAGGAAAAATAATTTTTTGTGTGTGCAAATTAACAAATCTTATTTGCAATCAATGGCCTGCATTTGTGGGAGTATTTTGTGCTAATTTATATATATACAGAGAGAGAGAGAGAGAGAGAGAGATTGTGACAGTGCGGTTCCCTGTCATGGTGTATTTCACCCAGGATTCTCAACTAGGCAGGAGGGTCTCCAGGATATTTTTTCAGTTTCCTTGGTGATTGGTAAAGTCCAGTTTGCGACCTGTAGCCCAGAGATTTCATATTGATCAGGGTGGGAAGACATTTCCAGTCCTGGGGCCAGGTTTTGAGAACACTGATTGTGCAGGTGTGTGTTGGTCTTTTTGTAGACTCAGGACTAGGGTTTTGGGTTCCACCCTCCTGAAGAGTCCAAGGGAGCAGCACAAGTGTGTATGTCTGCACAGTGCAGGTTTCAGAGGAACAGCAGAGAAAGTGCTAACTGAGGTACAGTGTTTGTACATGAATACAGGGACAGGAGGACCGAGGCACAAAGCCTGAGCAGCAGTACTGCTAAAGAGAGCATAGAGGCTGAATTTTACTTTATTTTGCATTAATGGTGGAAACCCATGTGTGGGTAATTGTTCTATTGCTGGACTTTTTCTTCCTCTTTAATAAAAGTGAACACACGTTTTGCTCTTCATTCCTATTTAAATGGAATGGGTTGTTTTACAAGGTAAAGGTTCACTTTTATTTTTTTTCAAGATGAGTAATGTGGTATGTCCATTTTTGTGCACAGCCAACCCTCCCTTAAGTCTTTAATTACTTTTGTTTCTAAACATTCCACCATCCAATAATTTTTAGTCTGCCCATAGGCTTAACACTGATCCAATAAGCTCCATATTTTCCTTCATCACAAGAACTGTTCCATTCTGCTATAGTTCAGCAAATAATCTATTCACGGATCCCCTGATTATCGGAATGAAGGCCAGTTAACTAAAAGTACCCTTGGCTAAATAGCTAAATATATTTCAGATGCATCAAAACAAAAAAGGTATGTAAAGTCTCACAATTTGTTTTCTTCAAAGCCTAACTCCAGGAAACTTAAAAACCCTCCCTTACACTGGAGCTGAGCCCACACTGCAACAGTTAACTGCTCATTTAGTCTAGGAGACAGTGAAAGCATTTTATTTACCTAATCCTCCTCTCTCCTGGCAAGCAATGCTACCCCATCATCCAGCAGTGGACTGTCCCTCAGCGTACTCATGTCCAATGCAGGACTAGGGACAGGTGCATAAGAGTAAGTAAATCTTACAAAAATGAGCAGCTAACCCCTGCAGTGCAGACACAGGGAGATTTTTTGGTTTCCCAAAGTTTAGCTTTAAAGAAAGCCTGTCCTCTGCCAGAATGGACCTTTGCTATCAGTGGAGAAACAGTGATTGCTATGCAGATGTCTGTCATCCCCTTTTGTGTCAGAACCAGAGCTTTCCAGTTAGGGGACTGTGAACATTGCTGAACTGTAGGTCTGACTTAGTAGGGGGTGTGCTGGATCTCTACAGAGAGACCATTGATTCCACATAGAGCAAGGGTCCCATTTGCAGTTGCCGACAGGGAACCAGCATTTCTCCACAGGCTGTGGCTTCTATAG
This sequence comes from Staurois parvus, assembly GCF_062004578.1. Taxonomy (NCBI): domain Eukaryota; kingdom Metazoa; phylum Chordata; class Amphibia; order Anura; family Ranidae; genus Staurois; species Staurois parvus. The sequence goes on from NW_028317966.1 coordinate 4,929,181, forward strand.
GAAAAGAAAAACAAATTGTAAACTTTGAACACCTTTTTGTTTTTGATGTACCTGGAATGTATTTAGCTCATTTAGACTAAAGGTTCATTTGGGCTTTAACAGGAAATGAAAATACAAAAATAAAATTACAAATAAGCCATAAGGTGATATGTTCAGCCCTATTTCATAGAAATATGATTAAATCACTGCTGAACTCCCCTATATGTGTGTGTTAAACAGCTGTCCTTCTTGGTCAACTAAACCATTCCCTCCAACAAGAAGGTTCATAAGACTCAAATCAAACATGATTATGCATTTATACCATTATTGAATTAAAATTTGCAGAGGTCTGGCCAGTAAAAGTTTCTTACAGCAGAGGTCCAAATCTCATGTTTTTGCTATGAAGGATACCAAGATCCTTCACATCACTGCTCCCCCTTTACATCACTGTCTCCCCTTTAAAACCAGTGTCCTCCTGCTCCCTTATTCACATCATACTCCCTTATCGCAATATTATTATGGGCCATCCACTCAAATCCTAATCCCAGCAACTTGATGAATAGGAGCTCTATAAAGAAGTCTGCTTTATGCTAGTCTTGTGAGATCCTTCAGTGTCATTCCCATAGCTATAGTCAATTAGTCAATGTGTCCAACAACCTAGCAGTCAGTATTCTGTGATCTCTACCTTCTGTTAGTGTGACAAAAATAGGACATTAGTAACTTCAATATTTGGGATTCTAGTGACAAAGCCTGTTTGATCCCTTCCAAAATAGATCTATTAGTTCTATGGGCTGTCCAAGGCACACATAAGATCCTTCTCCAGCACCAAAGCTCAACTGTAGTCAATGAAGCTTTGAATGAATCTTGTTCCTCGGCCTTCTCTGAACCCAGCCTGGTCTTCAGGTAGTTCTTGCTAAACGTATGATTGTATTCTCCTTTGTATGATTTTCATTAATACTTAGCTAGCATGTGGAATTAATACAATAGTTCTGTAATTGTTACTATCTTTGACATCTCCTTTCTTCGAAATAGGAATGAACAGCGATCTTCTCTAGACAGTTGTCCATGTTTTTTCCTTCCAGATCCATTGATCTAGCCGAGTAAGGGCCATGATAGCACCTTCAGAGCCTCTAATTAACTCAATTGAATCCCATTGACACCTGGTGACTTATTGTCCGATAAAGTTTTAATTGCTGCTATGACTTCTTCCTTTAGTATGTCTGGTTCACTTTCTACAATGTTAGCCACACCGCTTCTTATATAAATTTTCAATATAATCTTTCGATCTGTTTTTCTCTGGATCGTTCAGTATCAGTCCATTAGAGTCTTTAAGCATCCCCATTCTAGGTTGGAATTTCTGCCTCAATCTCTTAATGTCCTGAAAAACTAGTCTGGTTTTTCCTTTTACATGTGTAGTGCTACCCTCTTGAGAGCAGCTGGTTATGGGTCCCCCTTTACTTTCTGCACAGCCAGGAAACACACATTTTCCAGACACAAGAAACAATCCATGGGCTTGATTTTTTTATTTATTAGGGAATTTAACTTGGATAGGGTGAAGAGGTTATGGGATGCCCAACTTGATTGAAGAATAACAAAATGAGGACAATTTCCTTCTCTAAACTACTACAAAAATGGCAGATATTTGACAGTGGTCCATCCAGAACCATGATAGTCTTTAGCAAAGTGACAGCTTGCAGGAGCTCTTAGTCCCCTAAAGATACTGTGATTTATGTGATTTTAGGTCTGTTTTTGTATTATCTCATGCTGAGGTGATGGTGAATCAGGGTACTTACCCTAATTGTCCACATGTGTATTGTGTAATAAAGCATAATTTTTGGAATTACTTTTTGTATCGCATTCTGTCCATAATGTAACCACTTATTTATTTATTTCAGGTACTTATATAGCGCTGTCAATTTACGCAGCGCTTTACATATATATTGTACATTCACATCCCTAACCCTCAAGTAGCGTACAATCTAAGGTCCCTAACACACATTCATACATACACATACTAGGGCCAATTTAGACAGGATCCAATTCACCTACCAACATGTCTTTGGAGTGTGGGAAGAAACCGGATTACCCGGAGGAAACCCACGCAGGCACAGGGAGAACATGCAAACTCCAGGCAGGTGGTACCCTGGTTGGAATCTCTTTTCACGCCCCCCCCCCCTTCTTTGTATACCTGTTTTTTGGTTACTGGGCAGAAAATATACGTCTGGCGATATATTATATTAATGAGCCTCTGATCCTTTTCTCCTTTTCTTTACCAGTGGAGGCAAAACCCCTCTTCTCCATGGCCACTTCCCAGGCTACACAGCAGCATTCCTCAGCACTCCAACTACCCAACTGCCCTGCTGACCAGGCTCTGTCATTTATGGGCTAGTCTTCCACACTGCCAGGCCTGCAGCCAGACTCCCATAAATATGCAGATCAGTCACTCCTCACCTCTGCCTACTGAATTCTAGAAGCTTCTCTAGGCTTCTAGAGCAGGGGAGGTACCAGAGGACTGACCTTTAGAGCCCTCCAGCTTAACCTGAAGTAACACTCTGTCTTAACCCGGGCTTCTAGCAAGCCTCTAACTCTCAACAAACCATGAACACTAGATGGTCCGACATGTGCTCAGACTCAGTTTCCTGACAAATATCCTAGAAATATGTTTCTTTATTTTTCCAAATTTATGCTGAAACATTTGATTCATTTTAAATACTTTTACTCTATGACCAGAAAATTTTGCTTGCCTTCTTTGTTCAGCTGATGTGCGGATGTATGCCAGATGATCCCCGAGGTTACCCCTAGGATGATGATGACCAGGAGTGGTCTATGTTGCTCAAATGCGCTTTAAATTGATTAGTGCAATATATTCTCATTCCCACACCCACTAGAAGCACGGAGTTTCACCTACTTGATATATTGGACATTTGTTGTCACTTACGCACCATATGCGTCATATGTAGACTTGACTAGCAATAATACTGTTGCGCGCCGCAGCGTGTTTACTATCATTATATAATTTTATATGACTGTGCACTTTTTGGATTTATCTACGTTTCTACGCAGGATGTCACTACTGCACCTTGTGCGTCATACCTAGACGCTATTTATACTTTTATCCTAGCGCTCATTTTAGCACATTTTTAACGTTTTTTGTTCTGATTGACTGTTTTATTAGTCTTATGTCATTGTAGAGCGCTGCATTCTTTTATATACAGATCTACTGAGCTCGCTCTTGCTTATCAGTTTGGTTGCCCTTCTTTGCACTTTCTCCAGTTCCTTTTTGTGAACTGGTGCCCAAAACTGAACTGCATATTCTAGACTTTACCTTACACATTAGCTATGTGTGGGGAACTGTGTCAAGCGCTTTTGCAAAATCCAAGGATACTATATCCACAGCTACTCCTTTCTCTAAGGTTTTGCTTACCTCCTCAATAAAAAAAAATCTGATATGTCTAAATATTTCTGGACCACATCAATTTTGAGCCATTGTGGATCATTTGGGGCTGTGTCAATATCATCCCCATTACAGACATGAACCTCCCCATGCTCCTTTGCATACACAGAGCTGAAGAAGGTATTAAATAAATTTACCTTCTCTATGTCCCCAGACACCCACTCCAGATGATTTTGTAATGCTCAGACCTGACCTTTTTACTATTAATGTATTTGAAGAATTTCTTTGGGTTTGTCTTGCTCTCTTTTGCAATCTGTCATTCATTTTGAATGCCTTGATTTTCTTTTTACATATTCTGTTATATTCCTTGTAACATTTAACTGTGGATAGTGTGTCTTCATTTTTGGAAATTTTGTAAAAGCTCTTTTCTTAACATTTTTAGCTTATTTAACTTTGGCCGTGAGCCACATAGGTTTTGTTTTTAGCCTTTTAAACTCATTGCCCATGGGAATAAATTTTGCAGTGTGTTTGCATACAGTGATTTTGAAGAATTCCCATTTCTATTCTGTGTTCACCGATGCCAATATTCCCACTCTATGTCTTGGAGAGCAGCCCTCAGCCTTGGAAAATTTGATCTCTTAAAGTTGTGTTTTAGCTTTCCAGTATGTGCTTGTTGTTTACAGCTATCATTAAGTGAAATCATGTAATGGGCACTGCTACCCAGATGTTCTTTTATATGAACATTAGTAATAAGCTCTACATTTGAGATTACCAGGTTCAGCAGAGGTATCATTTCTAGTTGGGGCCTCTATGAACTGTACCATAAAATAGTTTTGTAATAGATTTATAAATGTTTGGCCTTTAACCTCCCTAGCGGTATGATTATTTCAGATTTTTGGTGCTGAAAGCGGTACCATTATTTTGCATGGAAATATGTATTTTTTTTATTGTAGGCTGTAATATTTAGGAATAACTCACTGAAATCTGTCCGAACAAGAGTCTAGTAAACATCCCGGGTATGATAAAATTTGAAACACAAAATCATAAATTATAATTTAATAAATAATCATAAAAAATATTAATATAATAATAATACATTTAATTCAATAATATAATCAAACCAAAAACACTGAAATTTGAAATATAGCGCAAAGTTCGCACATCACTGAGCAAAGTCGCAAAATCGTTTTCAGTGTCTGATGACGAATTTCCCCACAAATCATTATCACTCAATTCTGCAAGTGGTTCTGATTTACTATCGCTGTTCTCTAGCTGATCTAAATCGCTTTTGACCTAAAGGGACACTTTTTGGATGCCATGGACGTTTCTCAGTTTCCAGGCAGAAAGAACAGACAAAATGCAGGCGGGGAGCAGGACAAAGCACTAGGGACAAAATGTATGTGAAATTGGTTGAGACAGCAATGTTTTACTATGTAAAATGTAAAAAAAAAAAATGACACTATTTAAAATTTTTAAATTTCCCGCCGCCGGCGCCCGTACGTCCCGACGTCACAGGGACAGGACACAGAAGCCGGATGCCGGCATCGGCCGAAGGAGATGGCCAGGGACGCTGCAGGGGACACATCGCGGGAGCGCAGGGTAAGGTAAGTGAAGAACAAATGCCGGAGCAGTGCCGCATGGTATTCCCGAGTGTAGCTCGGGGTTACCGCTTTTGGTACTGAAATGTTACCCCGAGCTACACTCGGGAATACCGCCAAGGAGGTTAATTGTTCCAACAGTTCCATTACTCCAGTCAATATCAGGGTAGTTAAATCCCCCATTATCAGCACTGTGCCAGTCCTTGCAGCCCTTTCTATCTGTACAAGGAGTTGAATCTCTACCTCCACCATTACCACTGGGTGACCTATAACGAACTTCAATGATTAACTTTATGGTACGCTCAACCATATGCAGTTCCTCCCATAATGCTTCAGCCCCATCACACTTTCTCAACTAGGTCCTCTTTAACACTTGCTTTGAGATTTCTTCTCACATAGATACAGACACCACCACCTTTCCTTTTTACCCTGTCTCTCCGAAATAGATCAAAGCCAAGAATTTTAATAGCCCAGTCATGTGAGGAATGAAGTCAAGATTCAGTAATACCAATTAAATCATAGTTCTCTTCCTGCACCAAAGCTTCCAACTCGCCTATTTTGCATGGCAGACTTCTGGCATTGGTGAACAAACACTTTAATACATCACATTGTGCATGCATATTTTGAAGATTTTTTATTTTAGTACAAGTAGTACCCTTGCCAGTGGTTGTTTGTTGCATGACCTTCTTATCACCTGCCTTAGCCCTCCCCTGCCTTCCTCATTCCACCCACCAATAGGGACTGATCCCTGTCTGATCGATATGCCCCATTATAATCCAATTCACCCTCCTCCCTCAATTCTAGTTTAAATATTCCTCCAGCCTTCCCATACACCTTTCCCCTAGCACAGCAGACCCCTGTCTATTTAGGTGCAAACCATCTTAGCATATAGGCTGAACCCCAGTGAAAAGTCAGCCCAGTGCTCTAGAAATCCAAATCCCTCCCTCTTATACCAGATCTTTAGTCATGCATTTAGTTCTCTTAAGTTCCCCCTGTCTTTCCTGTGTTGCGCATGGCACAGCCAATATTTCAGAGATTATCACTTTGGAGGTCCTTTCCTTCAACTTGCAGCCTAGTTCTTTAAATTGATTCTTAAGGAGCTTCCACATGCCATGTCATCTGTCATTGGTTCCAACATAGACCAAGACAGCTGGGTCATGCCCAGCCCCTCCGAGTAATTTATCAATCCAGTCCACCACATGCCAAACCCTGGCACCAAGGAGACAGCAAACCATTCAGTTGAGGTGATGCTGGTGGCAAATTATTCTATAATCAGTCCTTCTGATTATAGAATCCCCTATTACCAGTAACTGTCTAGGAATTCCTGCACTACCATCACAACCCCTACTAGATGGCCCTCTCTCCTGACTGTTAGTGGTAGCAGTGACATCTAGGGCTGCCACCTCTGAGCTTCCCACCCCCACATCTTCACACAACTTGGCAAATCTGTTTGGGCTCTCAATCCCAGGGTTGGCATTCCTTTTCTGTGAGCCCCTACCACTCCCTCTGACTACAGTAACCCATCTTCCTACCCGATAATACTGACTTACTTCTCCACCCTCCACATAAATCCCATTAACCACCTGCTCAGTGAGCAGAATACCTCTTTCAAGGGTGTCAGTTCTGCCCAGTGTTGCAATGTGCTCCTCCAGGTCTCTAATGTGAGCTTCCAGAAGGGCAACTAGCTCACATCTGTCACAGAGATATGCATTCTGGAGCTGTTGCTCCATTGTTGTATACATGTGCCACACTGTCCAATGCACAAAACCTTCAACACTGCTAGCACCAATATTAATATTACTAACCGGAAATTTCAGATCGTACTTACAGGTTAGAAGACTATTTTAAACTCCGGGTTTTAAGTCCACTTAGACAAACTTCCCACTTGGTCAAAGTTGCTGCAAGGAAAATGTGGGCAAGCTCAAAGTGAATTCTACAGAAAGTTAAATACTACCTGTAGCACCTGTGAACAATTCCCACTCCCCTTATTTAGTAGACTGAAGAAAGGAAAGAAAAAAAAGCTGTTTAAGAAGTGACAGAAAAGGAGTTTTAAAAAGCTGCTAGCAAAGATCCCAAAGAAGAAAACAAAACAATTGCAACCACAAGCAATCATCAGCAGTCAAAAGCACAACTGTTTTTCACTCTCCACTCAAATTTCCCACTTTTCAGCTTCCAGCCAGCAAAATCATGGTCCCCTTTACATCAGTGTTCTCAGGTCGGGAGTTATCCAGTTATTCATGTCAACAAGCCAGTGAACTCCCACAGGACCCACGAAAGAGCACTCAGGCTGCTAGGTGGTGTGGTCTGGATAGTACTGTAACCCGGTCTGGGTCTGAATTACTGTCCACCATTTAGTGATGCTTGATTTATACCAACACCAAGAACATTGTATAACAAGGTAAAATGAACCTCCCAAAGTGCAAACGATAAATGCAAAAAAATCTTTACAAATCACTTGGGACTTCAACTCTACAAAGGCCATATAGCCAATGGCTGTCAATAGATGCTTGCAGAAAAACCACTAAGTGCAAATTATTATTTTTGTTTTACCAAACTGGAAAAAGGTTGGTTTATTATGAATAAATAAAAAAAGTGTATTCACATTTTCTAATTGCATAACTGAGAATGGTCATATAGAGCAGATGGATGAATCTCCTGCTGAGATTACTGTATTCTGAAAGCCAGTGTCGGTGGCTATCAGAATACAGTGGGTGCTGCCAAAGATGGTCTGCATCTGATTAGCTGCAGTCACTGTTTAGCTGAGAATGATCTTCCCAGAATCTTTTGAGCTTTGAATAAAAGAATGTTGTGTAGTAGAGTGCTGACAGAACTACCCACTATCTGACAGTTTCTGATGAAAATCAGTGTATTGCCAGCGTAAATAAGGAGTCCAGAGACCAGGGCCAGCAAATTTTCTGTGCTCTATAAAGAAAAGTCGATTCCGAACGCCCAATGTGAATTCCTGTACCTTCTAGGTACACCACTGAAAAAAGTGAAAAAAATATAATATTGATCCTGAACATGACCATAGTTGGTCTCTCTTTCTCTCAATCTCTCTCCGCTTCTTGATTGATGTGAAAGTCAGTTAAATGTCATATGAGAATAAGGATCTGATATCAATAACCATGCTAAGCATTTCAACTGTGAATATTTCTGCAAGGTAAGTTTTCACTGTATTCTTTTTTTTGTTGTTGTCTTATGGTTGTTTGGAGCCAGAGGGAATCTGCCATTTTAGATATAAGTGCCAAATGAGGCATTTACATTTTTCATATCCTGTATATAGAGATCTGTCAGGGGTAAAAAAAAAAAAAAAAAGTGCTCCTAGGATTCAGGAAACTTGGAGAGGTGTAAAGTGCTTCTGCTGGACTCATTCCAAATTCTATCACACTGCTAAGGGATTTCTTGTGGTATTTCTTCAAGTACTTGACTGGAAAATTGCTGCTAATCTTCCAGCACATCACTTGAGACAAAACAGAGGAAAGGAATATAATTAGACATTCATAGTAGCTCTAAGAAAAAATTGGTTTACCACAAGGGAAAACAAATCACTTTCTCAAACTAGGGTACTAGGCTGACACATATATATATATATATATAAGCCTAAAGTTCAGTAACATGCTCAGATAAAATTAAAAACTACATTTCACTATGAAACCAGATCTGGATTAAAATATACTGTGACAGTATGATGGCCTGTCAACAAGGTGTGAGAAAGGTTAGACGGCCCTCAGGATTCTCATCTGAATAGGTTGAGTGGCTCCAGGATACATGTTTGGTATAGAGAAAACTGGTTGTTCAGAGTCCTGTAGGATTAGTAAATCCTGGTATGGGTCCTGCGGCATGGAGGCTTCATAAAGACTTTAAAGAGATGAAGTCTCCAATCCTGGGTCCATCTTTTGCCAGCAAGCAGTACTCTGATTGTGCAGGTGTACACAGCCCTTTTGGGATAGGTGATGGCAACAGTTTAGGGCTTCATGCAGCAAGGGAGCATCTGGAAGTGCATGTGTCACAGTAGTTTGAGTACTGTATGTGGGGACAGACAAGGACCAAGCCTGTGGGCCACAGAAGCAGTACTGCAAAAGCAAGCCAGGAAGCTAAGGATCTGTTTGTGGATTGCTGGAAAAACCCTGTATGGGAAACCCATGTGTTCTGTGAACGCTCTTTGAAACCAAAGTGGACAAGAAAGCCCTAAAACAAAGATGTGGTGAGTGTCCTTGAATTTTCTACATCTGAGATCATTTCCATAGTATCAACACCCCCAAAAATGTAATATGTATCAGATGACCCATCTTTAGATGTGATGGTTGCATTTGCTTTCACTTTCCAGGCCAAGAGCATTTTCAGCAAGGTCAGAAATCACCCCTTGATGATGCCAGAAATGCATGACCAGTGTCCTTGTCAATTCCTGTCCTTGTCAGCTCCTAAATTGATATGCCCCAAACTCATAAGCAAAAGCTAGCTATAATTTTAGATAATTTTATTTCACTGTGTTTGTGAATTCTGGTGTGGATTGCACACCCGATTGTTACTTTGCAATTGTAAACTTGAAAACTTTCAATAAGCAGAATTTCTAACAAAGGTGTGTGTGTGGTGTGTGAATGTGCGTGTGGAGGGGTTAGTAAGAGTGTTCCTGGGATATATAACATGGGGGATGTTTAGCTCCGTGGTAGATGTATTTTCAAGTGAGCACACGCCAGTCAGGAACTATATTTTAGAGCTTAGTAGCCCACTTTTATTAAAAGGGAAAGGCAAAACAAAAGTCCAAGATAAAGTTTCCCATGCAGGGGTTCTTCTCCAGTAATATACACACTGTCCAAATAAAAATACGAGCCCACCTGGCTACTCTTCAGCAGCACTGCTTCTTTAGATACTGGTCCTTTTGATCATCAGCTCTTCCAGGCACACAGCGTTGGACTTCTTTAATGCACACAGCCTTGAGCTCCTTAACGCACACAGTTCCCCTGGCCAAGTCCTCAGGCCATTAACTTGGATGCACACAGCTCCTCTGACCAAGTCCTCAGGCCATTAACTGTCTGTTGCAAACATTCATACTTCGGCTGCCACCTGCAGCCTTTTTTACTCCTGTAGGAGACCTTCTGTCTCTCTTGGGTAGAGCCCTGAGGTATTCTTAAACCTCAATTATAAGGGCTGTGTGCACCTGGGCACACACCCTGCTGTTTCTCCACAAAGCCAGGACACTGGGTTGGAGATTCCGTCCTATGGACATCTCACTATGGAATCCCCAAGCTACAGAGCTTCTTCCAAGATTACCAAAACCTGGAGAAAGCTGAAAAAGCAGTTTTCTCCATTCAACAGCTATACTCCGGAGTCTTGCACTCAGCCAATGTGCACACACTGCGTCCTTTAACTGACCACTTACACAGTGACGGAACCTCATACTGTGTGTGTGTGTGTCTCTCTCTCTCTATATATATATATATATGTGTGTGTGTGTGTATGTATGTATATATATATATATCATCGATTGCAAACAAGATTTGTTAATTTGCACACAAAAAAGTATTTTCCTAACAAATTTATGCAAGACCATGTTGCAAAAATGAATACACCCCAATGAAAGTCTTCGGAGCTAAATTATAGACAACAAAATCCTAACTAACAAGAATTCAACTACAGGTGAGTCTAATTATTCATTAAACTGGTGTCCAGCAAAAAGTTGATTATAAAAGGGCAATACTTAACAAAGAAAACCCCTTCCCATTTCATGCTGTCAGAAATGGCACCACATGGAAGCATTACTTGTCAGTCAAAATACTGTAGCAAAAGTGATACAAAAATTTAACAAAGATGGAACTGCAACCATCCCACAGACACGTCCAGGCTGTCGA